>NC_089253.1:96666679-96988998 GCF_963930625.1 Muntiacus reevesi
TGGCGCCTCCCAGCACACGGTGCTGGGTGTCCCTGAAGAACCACGTCCCTATGGTCGTAGAACCTATGTCCTCCCTAGAGATGGACACACAAATGACAGCCCACCTCTCTCCTAGTTAGGGTGGTTTGAACTCCCCATCCTAAAAAAAACAAAGCCTTCTCTATACCACACCCCTCCACCCACCTGCCCACTTCTCTGCTTTTCTTTACAACATAATCCCCGCCTGCCTGCCCCCACAACTGTCTGCAGCCTCATCCCCACTTTCTCAGCCCTCCTTGTCCCCCACTGTCACCGTCAACTCCTGTGTTTTACACACACTGGCCAATTCTCTGCTTTTTCCTGAACTGAGCCCTGGCAGCATACTCACCCCTGAACACTGCTGTCTCCCACCTCTCCTGCCCCTACCCTCTGCCGCTTCCTCCCGCAGCCTGGAAATGCACCCCCACCACCTCCGCCTCCGCCTTCGGTGCTTCTCAGGCCCTTGAGCTGCTCCTGTCCACTTAAGGCTCAAGATTCATTCCCAACCTTGATGGCCCCACTGGGCTGACCACACCCGCCCTGCCCCCACCATCTCTCATCCCACCAGGCCTCCCTCAGATAGGCCCTTCTCCATCTCAGGGTGCCCACCCCTTCTTTTCCCATTCTCAGCTCAGAGTTCCCTGGTGCTGGGTGGTCACCTCCATTTGGTGATTACATCCACTGCTGCCACCTGGTCCAGCTGGGATTTTTGCATCAGCCTTCTGTTTCCCTAAAACCTAAGTCCATCCGTGTCCATCTCTCTGGACGTAGGAGTTGCAGTGGTCCCGTCATCCTTAGGGACTCTGGGCCTTCCTGCCTTGTCTCCCACCAGCCCCCAGCTGCCTCCGCCTCCAGGCCTTTGTGTATATGGTGGCACTTTTGCCCAGACCCACACTTCCAGCACCCACTCAACATTTCTGACACCCGTGTGAGTCTGCTCCCAGCCCCACCCCATGGGCACCCCTCCACGCCCATCACCCGAGGGAGCAGGAAGCTGCAGCCCAGGGGTGAGAGTGTGGGATGCAGCCCCCAGCCCCCCTCTCCTGGCCCCATGGCCAGCACTGGGGCTGTGTCCCCTGGGCTATCGGCAGCCCAGCCTGGCATGCGGCCTTGGGCAAGATGCCCCACTGCACTCTCCCCCCACGTTCCTGCCCCAGAGTGGGATGGAGATAGAGGAGGAGGGGTCAGTGGGTCCCGTCCTTGATGCCCACTGAAGGCAGCACTGGCCAGCCGGGGCCCTTCCCTGGACCATCTCCTGGACCATCTCCCGGGCACCATCTCCTGGACCTGCTCCATTCAAGGCTCCACCAAACACAAGAGCCCTTTCTAAGGAGGGAAGCCCTGGCCACGATGGGAGCCTCCGCATCCAAGTGGCCCCATGGATACTGGCCTCTGCCTGAAGACCTGAGTGCCACGTGGGACCCTCCGTCCAGGAAGCTGGAAGCTGGGGCCACCAGTCTTGGTGAGGAAGTCCAGTGGGGGCTGTCGCTGTCTGCTCGGGGTCAGGTGGGTTTGGAGGGTGGGGCCTCTGTTCTCCATGAGGGTTGGGGGAGGGGAAAGGCCTATTCTGGGATGGGGATCTCTGACCATAACCAGCCCCAGGCCCTGGTGAGGGTACATGGGTTGTCCAGAATGCCCAGAACGCTTCCCTGAGCCCCTCCCGCACCCCCCAACAAGCTTTGCAAAACAACTCCAGGCAGCCCAGGCCAATGGACCCGCCTCCAGAGGGTGAGGTCACTGAGTCTCCCACCCCCCAGGGCCTCGAGGGCATAGGGCTGGTCCCCAGTGAGTGACAGGCAGGTGTGCCTGCCTGGTGTCCACCGTTCACCCTGCATCCCAGTCACAGGCACAGGGTGTTCCAGTGGTTGGCGGGCTGGGACTCTATCAGCCTGAGTCACTGCTGTGTCCAGCGTCTGGCACAGCTGGAGTGAATGATGAGTGAGTGGGTGGAGATCCCTTGGAAACTCTGAGGCTGGTTGTACCCTTGGACCCTGGGCCTGTTCTGGGGATCACCTACCAGCAGGCTGCAGTGTGATGACGTCATGAGAGGACTCGCCTGGCGCCTGGGTGTGGAACAGCGGAGACAGACCTGAGAACAGCCTGGCTGCTGAGCACCAGTCCTTTTCACCTCTGGGCAGTTTCTCTATTTCCCAATTTTCCACAAAGATCACATAAACTTTCATGATCACAAACACGTATTATCTCCAAAGTGGAAAGTACAAAGGTGTGTTGTTATTAGCTGGTTTTAAAAGTGACAGAGGCTCACTGTGGAGCTCTGACAGCAGTAGGTGCAGGCAGAGAAGACCTCCTCCCTGCTCTGACCCCCCTCCCAAACCCAACTGGGCCTTCTGCCCCTTCCTGTCACCTGGGACCCAGGGCAGGGCTGCTACATGTGCGCCCCACCCACTGTGGGCCCTTTGGGAGGAGGTGAGCAAGACAGAGTGCCCCCTGCCCCTGGTGCATGGCTGGCCTTCTTATTTTCTTTGATAAATGTTCTTTATAAAATAATATCAACAACTGAGACCTTTTAGGTGAAAGGTAAAAGTCAGGTGGAGTTTATGCTCAGTGAGCCCCATTAGACAGAAGCAAAGGCCTCCACTGGGGGGTCGGTGGTCCCATCCGAGGGGCTGGTCTCAGCACCCACCCCTGGGGACCCTTTTCTCAGCAAAGTTCACAGGATATATTTGTGCCAGGTCAGCCCTGGGGCAGCCCAGGAAGAGGTGACTGGCAGAGCTGGCATCTCCCTGAGCCTGGAAGGTAGGGGATTGGGTCTGGTCATCCTTTCAGGTGTGACACTGACCCGAGCAGGGCCAGGTGAGGACCACACAGGTCACTGGAAAGCCCAGGCACCCGCTGACAGGCATTGGGCACACAGCTGTCAAGGGGACGACTGAAGGTGCTTCCTTTCCTTGTCTAGGACCTCACGGTCTGGAGAGACTGGCTCAGTGACAACATTCGTTTCACCTGCTCCTTCATTCTGTTGATCGTGCAGATAAGAGCCTGCACCCAGGTGGCACAGGGCAGGTCAGACCTGGCAGAGACAGGAGACAGTAGGGTCTGCCCACAGCCTTGGAAGGGACCCTGCTCAGGGGACCTGAGGATGTGAGGAGTAGGGGGTGGAGGAGCCTGTGGCCCTGGGTCCTGGGGAGCAGGGAGGTTGGGAGGATGCCTGTGTCCATGCAGACATGTCTGTGTATGTCTGGGCAGCCGTGTGTCTCTCAGACTCAGAGGCACCGTTTCCTACCTGTGACCCTAGATGGGGTTCCTTCCAGGTGATGCTGAGGGTCTCTCCCCCAGGACCGCCGGCACTTGGATCAGGTGGGTCTCCATGGTGACCCAGTGCCTTGCCGTTGTGGAGGAGCATCTGGGCCTCCCTCACCCCGAGTGCCTTCCCGCAGGCGCAGTGCTGTGAGTTCCCAGCAGAGGGCGCAGCTGGACACGGCGGGAGTCCTGGGCGCAGGGCTAAGGATGTTCTCCACCATATGCTCAGACTACGAGTCCATCTGGGAGGGGCCCCTGCAGGTTTATCTCTCCGAGGGCATCAGCCCTGTCTTCCCCCCACAGCGATGCGTTCTCAGCTCAGCCGCCAGTTACACTCATGGTCCCTGTCTGAAGGCACCACGAGGCTTGTCTGTGGACCCAGACAGTTTGTGTGTGTGTGTGCTGTGGTGTGTGATTGTGGGCCTGCGTGTGTTTCCACATGCATGTGCTGCTGGAGGTGCTGTGTCCGCAGATGCAGGACAGCGGAGTGGGAGGAGGGGGTGGGGGGATGAGTGTCCAGGCTGTGTCCAGGTTGGAGGGGGACCGGCAGGACACCGACTGCTTTGCTGGCAAGGGCTGGTCTCTGCAGAGCAGACACGTCCCAGATGCTCATGGCTGACCTCACGCTGTCCATTACCCAGCTGAGGATCACCGGGCAAGGCACCCCAGGGCAGGCCCTGTGCCAGCCTCAGGCCCGGGCACCTACCTAGGACATGGCCTCTCTCCGGAGGGGGACACTGAGGTCAGGTTGGCCAGTGCTTTGTCCAGGTTCTCAGGGCTGAGACCAGCCCTACCCAGGCCAGTGGGGACACACACACACATCTCTCCCTTCAGGCTGGATGTGCCCACTGGACGGGACCTAAGATGAGCCGTCAGAGCACTGTGGGGGAGGGGTGCTTCCCCTCCTGTGGGAAACAGCCGCTCCCCCATCCCCTCAGCTGCCTGGGATTATATTTAAAACCCAAAGCGAGCTGGGGAGGCAGCACCCAGCACGGTCGCCATGGCAATACTGAGCCAGGGCTATTTTAGCCACGAGGCGTCACAGGGAGACGTGGTGCAGAGCTGGGACAGGTCCCCAGCTCTCTGCCCAAGCCCCTTGCCCAGTGGGTCACCTGCGTCAGGACCCACCTGGCTGTGCTGCCCCCACATCACTGAGCCCGGCCCATGGGAGCCCGAGGCGGGCGGGCGAGGCTGGAAGCCCATCATTGCTTCTGAATTGCTGTCCTTAACCCTGGGGTGGGGGTTGGGGACAGGCAGAAGGCCCCCGTCCAGCAGGGAAGGCGCAGCAGGGCCCACCTTCCGGAGACAAGTGCACAGAGCACGCCTGCATCGTCAGGTCCCGTCATTCTGCTCCTGGGGATCTGCTTTAAGGAAAGAACTGGAAGTGCCAACAGTTCCGAACCTGTCAGCTGTAGGGTCCAAGGTGGGAGGTGACCCGCCTGGCCGCAGGCTCTGCATGACCCTTTGATAGGTGCACACTCAGGCATGCACACACACATGCAATGCAGCACACGTGGCCAGGCAGGAGCAGCACCGCCAGCACCCCTGCCGAGTAGCCCAGGCAGGCCAGCAGATGGACAAGCAGGTCCCTGTCCAGCAGGAAGCTCCAACCCGGCTGTGTGCAGGCATCAGTCTGAGGAAGGTGTTTTCCTACACAGGAAGAAGACTCTCTGGGGTCTCATCGTCACCCAGGGTCAGCAGCCTCCGGGCACGGCCTCGGCTACTGATAGCTTACGGTGAACGATGTTGGATTTGTGACCTCCAAAGATTTAGCTTCAGGACCAGGGACCAGGCTTGATCACTCAAGAGCTTTTGTGTAGCAGAGTTTTATTAAAGTGAAAAAGGGACAGAGAAAGCTTCCGACAAGACATCAGAAAGGGGGAGAGAGAGTGTCCCCGCTTACTAGCCTTATTAAGGCCTTATATACTTTTACCAGACCCACTCTCACAACATACATCTTAAATTAACAAGATTAGAACTAACAATAGACAGGTCTTACCAGACCCACTCCCACAACATACATTTTAAGACAACAGCATTAGTCAGAAGATTCTTGTTAAGGAGAAATACACTGTTATATTGACTAAGACAAAGCATTGCAGAAAAAAATGTTCTTTCCTCTTCCTTGAGAACTCCAGACCCCTATCTCTTCCTCAAGAACTCCAGACCCCTCACTCCTCCTCGGGAACCCTGGACTTCTTATCAACCTACTTAGGAATTGATTCTCTCACTACTGTCCCCTTGGGGCCGCCAGCTGCACCCTCAGCCCTCGCGGACCCCTGAGGGTGCTCACCGGGCAGAGCAGCTGGAGTTGACAGATGCCCTCAGGATGCACAGCACTTCATCTCCGCAACTCCTGCCAGGTGGGTGAGTGGGGCTTTGAGGCCCTGAGAGAGTCTAGCACAGTTGAAGGCAGGCCCCTCCATGCCCCCGCGGACCCCCCAGCATGGTGCCTCAGGGTAACTCTGAGAGGAAGCCTGGCCAGAGAGTTCCCAGGACCCATGAAGGCCAGGCCTGGGCCCCTTATACCCAGCAAAGTGGGGCTGCAGGCTCCCCAGGCTGAGGACCTGACACCCACGGCCACCCCATCCAGGAACTCGGGCACCTGGGCCCCCGGTGGGCACCTGAGGGAGGCAGCCCTGGTGAATGCTGCATGCACAGTGGGTCCCTTACAGGAGATGAACCTGAGCTCCAGGAACCCAGGTGTTTATACTAGGCAGACAACCTGCTGCTTCTCCCAAGGGGGTGGTGCACGCTAAGTGGGCATAGGCCTCCTTGAAGAGACCCTGCAGGGCGACAGGCAGGTGGCACCTTGCTCCTAAGAGGTGCAGAGACCTGAGCCCCAAGGGGAGTGGCCTCCCAGCAGGATATGGGAGTAGAGCTTCCCAGGCTGGGAGAGGGGGCTCCCCCATTTCTCAGGACCAATCCTTCTTCAGAGGACAGTGCAGCCCCCTCTGAGGAAGAGGCCAACGTCTCCTGGAGGTGCCCTTGCTCTGCTAGACAGGAGCTAAAAGTCTTCAGGGAATTTTCAAGACAGCCCAGATTGCAAGCCCACTGTCTTTGCTACAAACCCTATTTCGAGTGTCTAAACCCAAATCACTGTGGATTGTGACTGCAACCATGAAATTAAAAGACACTTGCTTCTTGGAAGAAAAGCTATGACAAACTTAGTGTTTAAAAGCAGAAACATCCCTTTGCTGACAAAGTGATGAATAGTCACTTTGTGAAGTGAAGTAGTAGATACAAAGTGACTAGTCACAAAGTGAAGAACAGTCAAGGCTATAGTTTTTCCAGTAGCCATGTACAGATGTAAGAGTTGGACCATAAAGAAGGCTGAACATCCAAGAATTTATACTTTTGAACTGCAATGTTGGAGAAGACTCTTGAGAGTCCCTTGGACTGCAAAGAGATCAAACCAGTCAGTCCTAAAGGAAATCTACCCTGAATATTCATTGGAAAGACAGGATGTAGCTGCAGCTCCAAGCTCTTTGACCACCTGATGCAAAGAGCCGACTCAGAAAAGACACTGATGCTGGGAGAGATTGAAGGCAGGAGGAGAAGGGGGAGACAGAGGATGAGATGGTTGGATGGCATCACCGACTGAATGGACATGAGTTTGAGCAAACTCCAGGAGATAGTGAAGGACAGGGGAACCTGGCATGCTGCAGTCTATGGGGTCGCAAAGAGTTGGACATGACTCAACAACAACAACAAACCCAAGCACCAGCCAAGCTCTCCTGCAGGTCTCCTCCACCTGACTAATCGCCTCCCAGTCGGGCAGATGGATGCCCTTGGGCAACAACTGTTAAGTAGCACCTACCGAGTAGAGCCTGGTGGGCTGCCGTCCACAGGGTTGCAAAAGAGTCAGGCACGACTCAGCAACTCAACAGCAACTGAATGAAGCAGGCTGCAAGCACTGTTGCAGGTTCTTTATTATTTACAGCAGTTCACGTTCACAATGACCACACACCGTCATCTCCTACTTAACAGCTGAGGGTCCGCCTGGTGGGTGAGTCACCTCCCAAGTTTACGTGAGAGGCACTGGGTCAGGACCCCACACTGCAGCCTCCATATTCTAGGACTTCTCAACCAAGGAGCCACACTGGGCGGGGAGCAGAGGGTGGGCACAGGAGAAACCGCGTTCATTTTCCCTGCAAACGTTACCTGTGACACAAGAAATCCAGAACCTCCTAGTTGTGGGGGCTCTTGGCTCTCAGCCAGGTCCCCTCAGCTCGCCTCCATCCTCAGCAGCAGGTGGACAGTCCCTGGGCACACAGTCAGTGCCCTGTCTCCACAACTGTCCCACCCGGCACTTGCTCTGACCTGCTCGGCCCGGGATGGGGCAGCCTGAAAGGGTGGGGGTTAACATCCCTAGGGGCAGCCCTTGGCCAGGGGTAAGAGACCCAGCTGATCACCCTCAGAGGGCAGTGGCGAGGGGCCCTTCAGGGGCTCCGGGGATGGAGGCCACACTCTCCCAGCTTTCCCTCCATCTCCCCCCAGCCCCAGCTTGCTCCTGCCTCCTGGGGTCACTTCCCAAGGTCACTGCACACACTGAGGTCCTTAAGGCTGATGCACTGCTGGGTCCTGGAAGAGACCTGGGGTTGCTGCTCGAGGGTGACACCAAGGGTCCAGCTCTGCTGTTGGATGTGGGAGGTGAGAAGAGGCTTGCACACCTCCCGCTGCTGTGTCCAGAGCCAGCTGCAGCCTTGGGGGCAGGGAGAGCCAGCAAGTTCTCCAGGTCACCCCATCTCCTGCAGTTGGAGGGCAGGCGGTACTGATGTCACATCAGGCCCCGGGTCCAGTCCTTGACCCTCGAGAGGGCTGACCTGAGCCCTTGCCAGGCCTTGTACTAAGATTCAGACCTGGACTGGGAGGCATAGGCCTGAGGTTCACGGTCCATATAAGTGAGTCCACCTGAGAGTCTTATACCCCTAGTATCGCCCTTGTTTGGGAGTCCCTAAAAATACATGCAGGGTTCCCAGGTGGCTCAGCAGTAAAGAACCCACCTTCCAATGCAGGAGATGCGGGTTTTATCCCTGGGTCAGGAAGATTCCCTGGAGAAGGGAATGAAAACCCACTCCAATATTCTTGCCTGGGAAATCCCACGGAGAGAGGAGCCTGGGGGGCTACAGTTCATGGGGTCCCAAAGAGTCAGACACAACTGAGTGACTCAGCAACAATATCTTTGTCAAAGGGTGCTTGCCGTATGAGATTCCTATGGATGCTGTAATCCAGGGTTCCCAATCCCTAGACCCCTAGACCAGTACTGGTTCTGTTAGGAGCCGGGTTGCACAGCGGGAGGTGAGTGGCAGGCAGGGGAGGGAGTGAAGCTTTGTCTGTGTTCGCAGCCACTCCCCATCGCTCATATGGGGAGCTCTGCCTCCTGTCAGATCCGTGGCAGCATCAGACCCTCAAAGAGCGGAAACACTACTGTGAACCGTGACTTGCTCACATGAGGGATCTAATTTGCCTGCTCCTTGTGAGAATCATCCTGAAACCAACTCCTTCTCTGTGGAAGAAATCGTCTTCCACAAAACCAGTCCCTGGTGCCAGAAAGGTTGGAAACTGCTGCTGTAACAAAGGACCATGGACTAGGGAGTCTTGAAAACAGCAGAACTCTGTTCCCATGGTCAAGGGCAGAAGTCCGCGGTGAGAGTGGGGCAGGCTGGAAGCTTCTCCAGGGAGAACCCCTGCCAGCCCCTCCCTCAGGCCTCTTGGCCTGTGGATGCCTCCCTGCCTCTATCCCATCTCACTGTGTCCTCTCCTTCACTGAGGTTGTCGGGGGTGGGTCTTGGGCCCACCCTAATCCAGCAGGACTTCCTCTAAACCTGCATCTTAACTGCATCTTCTGAGACCCTTTTCCCAATGTCACTCTCACAGGTGCCACAAAGAGGCCTTAAGGCATATTCTGGGGACACGATTCACCCCACTATCTCATGCTCTTCAGAATCTGCCCCCCTCCCCCCGCCTTCTGTCTCCAGGATGTTGGAATGGGGATGGAGTGTATGTAAGGCTGGAAAGGGGACAGTTTATTGATGTGAGTGCTCACCTATGACTGGGATGGACCATCCAAGGGAGGTGGCACCTTGTACAGTTGGGACAGCTCCCTGAAGCTGGGATATGATGGTGGAGACCCTGGGCTGTGTGTGAGGAGCTTGAAGACTCGGGGGTGGGGAGCAGGAGGCACTGTGAGGATGAATCCACTGGAACCACCACCTGCTGGGCCCCCAGGAGGGTCTAGGAGACAGGCCTTTCACTGAAACAACAAGAAAGTGTGATCAAGAGGGTGCAGGGCTGCCAAGGAGTGCAAGGTGCACTGGCCTGAGTGGCCATGTGGATGGGAAAACACCCCGGGGTCCCGAGAGAGCAGAGCCCTGCAGCCTGTAGCCATCCAGGCAACGAGAGTGCAGTTATGGCAATGGGAGGAGGGGCCTCAAGGAAACCGCAGCCCTGGCTCATAGACCTTGTGGTCTGGGCTGGGGTGAGGGCATCCTGCCCTCTGGACCCTCTGACCTGGTGCTAAAGCCCAGCTGGGGAGTGTCTGGGGTCCCCTAGGGCTCTGGGGTAAGCAGAACCTCTGGCATGAAGACTGGTTCACATATGAAAGCGGCTCCCAGAGTGTGACCAGGCCCTCATGGTGGGAGGCTGGGTGCCTGACCTCAGAACGCGGGTGCTGACACACCAGGAGCTGCCCACTGCCAGCTGAGGTTGCCAAGTGAACACAGCCCTGTTCAGCAACAGTGGGGACGGTCACTGCAGCTTAGCACCAAGTGAGTCTCGAGGGTGAAGAAGTTAACGTTAAGAGGTACCTGGACACTGTGGCACAGACAGGTTGGCTCAGCTCGAATTGGTGGCCTCATGGGGGGCTGAGTCCCTAAACCAAGTGACAGAGAAGGCAACCTGGTTCACAGAGGTACCAGCTCCACATCCATCAAAGGCGCCAGTGGACTGTGGTGGCCGCTAGCCCTGCCCAAGGATTCAGTCAAAGAACAGTGGTGACAGCGGCAGGTGGAGAGTCCCTCTCCCCTGTCCCAGGCAGAAATCTGAGTGGCACTCTTTCAATTTTATAGGATTCACCTCTTGGACTCCCACGGCCTGTGGGCACAGGGTGGGCCACGGAGACAGACACCTGGCGAGGGCAAAAGGACCGAGGCTTTCCCCTGGGGACCAGGGTCTGGCCGCTGCTGCAGGAGGTGACCTAAGCAAGCAGAAGTGCTGGCTGGGGACAGTAGGGGAAGAAGGGAGGATGGCTGATTACAGCCCCAGCTGGTGGCACCGCGGCACCAACTGTGGCTTGTTCGCTAAATCTCTATTTTTTTTTTTTTTTTTTGCTGCTGCTGCTGTGACAGACACCACCTTAATGGACCAGTGCCGTCCTGGTAGACGTGAGCACCATGGGGGTAACTGCCTGTCGCTGCCCCTGCTGCAGTAAGCAGCAGCCCCCCCGAGTGCCCTCCAGAGTGTCCAGAGTGCCACTCAGCTGGCAGGCAGGCAGCCTGGCGGTGGGAGTCGGTGGTGAAGCCCCAGCTCCTCCTTCTTCAAAAGGACAATTTGGGGCCCACACCCAGGGCTTTGTAGGGGTCCGCAGGCTAGTCCAGCACCTGTGCACTTCCCTTCTACCTCTGCGCCCCCCACACCTGCTCCTGTGTCTGGGGTGTCATCCTCTGTACTGGGTTAAACAGTGACCCCCCAATTCACTTCCACCCAGAACCTCAGAATGTGACCGTATTTGGAAATAGGGTCTTCATGGCTGTGATGACTTAAGATGAAGCACACTGGATTACGAGGCCCCAGATCGGATGAGAGCTGCCTTTACAAGGAGAGGAGGGGCACACAGAGAGCTCACATGATGACGGAGGCGGAGACGGGGTGATGCATCCACAGTCCGGGGGCACCAGCAATGGTCAGCAGCACGGGGAGCTGGGGAGAGGCCTGGGGCAGGCTTGCCATCAGCCTTCGCAAACCCCGCCTGCCCACATCTGGGTCCTGGACACCTGGCCCCCAGAACTCTGACAGCACCAAGTCTTCATTTTTTTTCTTTTTCTATTTTTTGGCTGTGCCTCGTGGCTCGTGGCCTCTTACTTCCTCATCAAGCAGGGGTCAAACCCAGGCTAAGGTACCGCCAGTTTAGAGTGCTGATTGCTGGGCCACCAGGGAAGTCCCTGAATTTCTGAATTTTAAGCCCGCCAGTCTGTGGTACTCTGTAACAGCCACCCAAGGAAACATCTTCCGCCAAATAAACACCCTGCACCAGGTCCTTGTCTCAAGCGATGCGCGCCACCCCCCACCCAGTTGTGGGCTCCGCCCAGTGGGCAGGCTGTCAGCCTCACAGGGAGGGAGAGGGAAGGGTGAGTGGGGGCGGAGGGAAGCTGAGGCCCTATCCCCCGACACTGTGGCCCCTCTAACCTTGGGGAAGAGCTGGTCTAGCTCTCAGGGAAGCATTTGGGCATCTACCCAGACAACACAGGTGTCCCAGCCTCTGCAGGAGACCACAGACAAGGAAGCCCAGGTGGCGCTAGTGGTTAAAGAACCTGCCGGCCAATGCAGGAGACACAGGAGATGTGGATTCAATCCCTGGATGGGGAAGATCCCTGGAGTAGGAAATTACAACCTGCTCCAGTATTCTTGCCTGGAAAATTCCATGGACAGAAGAGCCTGATGGGCTACAGCCCTTGGGGTCGCAAAGAAAGTCACCAGTCCCCATAGACAGAGTCCAGGCCCCCTCCCAGCACCCCACCCCACTCCCAGCCCGGGTGCCCCTGCAGGAAATACTGCCCCCCTGCCCGATTCGGCTCCTCTCAACTGCAAACCTCCATCTACCCCTGGCCTTCAGTCTGCTCGAGTCAACAGCACCAGCACAGAACTGCGTTTAAAGAGCATCAGCCCTTCCCATCCCTCTTTCCAGCCCTGTAAACACGTGGGCAGAAATAGCAGCCTGCAGGCTAGAGGGAGTGATTGCTGGCTGTGGAATCAGAAGGCTCCTGCCCGGGCGGGCCTCACTGCGTGGGTGCCCGAGGCAGTCACAAAGCTGGCTTTAAATAGCTCCTGTGGGTACGCGCAGCAGAAAGAGGGCAGCCTGGGAGTGGTGGGGACAGTGCAGAGAGGTGGCGCCGAGTGGGCAGGGTCCAGGCAGCAGAGGGGGGTGGTCTCGCCGGCTTCTGGAACCAGGTAAGGACAGCAGTTCCAGAAATCTTGGACCCACCTGTGTGGCCATCAGAGGTCCTGGGGAAGGCAGGCCTTGGGGCAGAACCCTGGGTGCCAGGGGTGGGGGTGCTGTGATCCAGCTCAGTAGCTTCGGGGTGCCAGGTGGGCCTTGATGTCTCACCCCCAGGCCATGCTCCACCTTCCAGGAGGAGGGAGCAGTGACCCTGCTGGGCATGCAGGCCAGAAGGTACCCATCTGGGAGGTGGAGAAAAAGGTCTCGCTGTCCTCATTCTCAGAGCTGGCCGGGTATGGCCTGCCACCCCCGCTGTCCGGAGTTGGCCTGGGGCCTGTGTGTCCAGGCTTTGCCTCCTGCTTTCTCCTGCTCCCACATGGGTCATGCTGGGGCCTGGGGGGTACCAATCCCTGGCCGATCCCGCCCCTGGGATGACCCTGCCCAGCCCTGCAGGCCAGTCCTTTAGAGCAGAGGCCCAGAGGGCAGCCCTTCAGGAAGGCGTCTTCAGGAGGTAAGGTCTTCAAGCTGGAGGTGTGGGCCCTGGGAAGGTACAGGCCTCAGACAACGGCTGCTTCTGTGGGAGCCCACTGTGGGCTCAGCTGGCCTCAGGGGTCACTCAGCCAGCTGAGCCTGCCCGTGGTGAGGGTCCCCAGTAACGCCCCCAGAGCCTGGGGACACTGCACATCCTGGGCATGTGTGCTGGCTGAGGGCAGGTGGCCCAGCAGGCAGCCTTTCTGATTCCCATAAAGTCACTGTCACATACCCGTCAAGGTGGCTTGGGGAGCACCTCAGGCCAGTGGGGTCGTGGCCTGGCTGCCACCTGATCACAGCAGGGCCCTGGGCCTGGCATTCCCCACCCTGCAGTAGACGGCTCACCCACAGCTGCCCCACGGTTGCCTCTGTTCCCTCCAGTGTGACAACCTGCTCTGCTCTGGTGTGGGAGCACCTGGAGCCTTTCTGAGAGCAGTGGCCCTGTCACCCTGAGTCCCTGGTGGCAGCAGAGGTGGGAGGGGCTGGGCATTTGTGGGGACTTGGTGGCCATTGTTGTCCCAACACCATGTTCAGAAGGCACCGTGGTGGCACCTTGCCATGAGCCTCAGGGACACCTTCAGCCCCCACATCCCAACCCGGAGCCCCTCTGTCCCAAACCTGTGGAACCCGCAGTGGAGGAGAGCCATGCAGGCCACAGGAGAGGAGGCCACAGCCACAGTGTGAGCGATGGCCAAAGACTCCGTTTTATTTCATGCTGGGACCCAAGGCCTGGGAATGCCTTTCCCACGGTCTTGCGAGACTTGAGCACCATCCTCACCCGGCCTCCTCCCCCTTCCTGGTCCAGACCCACAAAGCCAGTCCCAGAGTCAGGATCCTTCTCCAGGTTGATGTGAAGCTCCCAGGGCCGTGCCTGCCTGACTCCTGGGTCAGGCATCTGGGCTGCTGGAGAGGAGGTGTCTGCAGACAGGGTCCTGGCAAATGTGCGGTCAGAGTCTCAGGGCGCTGAGTGAGGCCTAAGCTTTCTTCTCATCTCATCTGGCCCGTGGTCCTGCCTCCTCTGAAATACTCAGAGCTGCCCAGGATCCTTCCCCCAGGAGGTCCTCGGCCAGTGAAGCCCCCTGTGGGCCTCACATGGTGTATGCGGCCCAGTAGATGACATTGACGGCGGCGAAGGCCGCGGGGAACACAGCACGGGCATAGATGTCAATGGTGTCCGCGTCGATGGGTTTGAGAAGCCCACGGAGGCCCCCTTGGACCCCCTGCTTCTTTGTCTCCCCTGTCTCCACCTCCACAGACCTGTAGGAGCCCATGAGGTTCCCGGGCACGCGGCAAGGCCGGCGGGACACGGCCAGCTCCTGAGTGACGCCCGCAGCGGAGAGGGAGAAAAGCACGATGGCATTCTTCACATCCATCTGCATGGGGAGGGGGCAGGCTGAGCACCGGGAAGCGGGAAGTAGGGACCCCAACCCAGCCAGCAGGGGGGCCCAGACCCTGAGAGGGGCAGGAACCCAACCCAGACAGCCAGAGAGACCCCCAACTTAGCCAGCAGGGGGACCCCTGACCCAGCCAGCAGGGGGGACCCCAACCCAACCAGTGGCTCCATGCACATAGCAGGAGAGAGGGGGGCCGGACTGAGCGCAGGACAAAATGCCCCCACCCTGCCGGCAATGCTGGCCCTTGGCGGTGCTGGGGTGGGGGAGGGACTGTCCTGTGCCCTGCCCAGCCTCACCTCAGCCCTCTGCTCCTTAACCTTGACTTTGGCTTTCTGTTTCTTCCGGTAGTCAGCATTGAAGTGGGCAAAGGCATACTCCACCAGGGCGGCAAACACAAAGACATAGCAGATCCAGAAGTACACGTCCAATGCCTTAATGGCCGACGCCCGTGGGAGGGAGGAGCGGGCGCTGACCATCAGCGTGGTCATGGTCAGCACTGTGGTGATGCCTGGGGGCACAGAGGGTGCCATCCCTGGAGCCCTGCCACCTCACCCAACCTGATTGCAGGTCAGGCTCCTCTTTCTAGGTCTGGCCTGGCCGGCCTCTGCCCCAGGATGTGGGCCAGTGCTCAGGACGGGTCCGGGCCCGACTCCCACCCTCCCACCAGCTCCCTTGGAGGACAGGCCAGGGCCCTCTACCTAGAGACACCCTGGCAGGCACCGCTGCCTGGCTGATCCAGAAGGAAACCCAGGACATGGCGACCAGGAGGACGGAGGGCATGTAGGACTGGATGATGTAGACGCCACGGTTCCTCCGCAGGTGGAAGTGCAGGCTGAGTCGGGGGAACTGGCCAGCTGCCGGAGAGCCCCCCACAGCATTAGCACCATGCCCACCACCCACAGCAGTGCCGGGAGAGGAGGGCTGGGGGAGCGGCAGGGCCACTGCCAGCCTCCGAAGGAAGGAGGGCCCTCATCCCCACCTCCCCGACAGCCTGATGGGTCCGGAAAGGGCCAGCCTTGCTACGGGGCCACCAGAGGAAGGAGAGGAGAGCCCAGTGTGGCTGCTGGCAGGCCAGGACCCTCCCTGGGCACGGTCCCCCACCCCTGTCTCTCCACCCTCCCTGTACACAACTGCGCACCAAGAAAGAGCCAGTCTGGGCTCACTGACTCCAATGACTGCGCAGCAGGAGTGGGAAGGGGCAGGAGAGGCCAGGAGACAATGTACCCCCCAGGTACCCCAATCCCACCAGATACCCCCCAAACCCTGGGAGGCAATGAAGGGCCGAGGAGCAAGATGGGGGAAACCTGACCTGGGCTTGCACTGTGGCCTGTCCCGAGCAGCTAGGCCAGGCACGGCCTGCACTGACCAGCAATTTTCTAGCTGCAACCTCGGGGCCCTCAGAGCTGACTAGGGGCCCCATGGAAAGCACTAGAAAACTAGCAGTAGGGCTCACAGGAAGAGACCACATTACCTGACTTGAAGTTCATCAGCTCTGTGGTAAAGCGGTAGCTGGTGATGGTGAACTGGGCCAGCTGCAGCTTGTCCAGCCCGTGGATCTGCTCCTGGTTCTCGGACCAGTAGTAGACGATGTCCTCGGATGAGTAGCCGTCTGCAGGAGAGGCCGTGGATGGGCTGCAGGGCCTGGAACCCCCTCCCAGCCCCTGGCAACCCCCCTCCCCAGTCCCTGGCAGCTCCCCTCCCCAGCCCCTGGTGTCCCCTGCAGGACTGCCCTGGGTCTGATACACAGACACAGGGAGCAAGCAGCCCGGGACCACACCTGGGGCCTTGGAAAGGTGGGCGAGTCCAGAGGAGCTGGCAAAAGTGCAGGCCACCCTTGCCAGGTGGCCCGCAGGGGCCACCATACTGGACAATGACATAGATATCTGTCTCATCTGGGCTCTGGGGCCGGCTGTCTAGGGCAGGACACTGACCCAAGGGAGGAGGGCCAGGCTGCTCCCTTCTCTTCCTTATGCTTCTGCCCCCTATCCCCACCCCACTGCCCCTCTCCCCATGCACCCCCAGGCCAGCCCGCCCCTCCCTCAGTGCCCCCTGCCTCCTTCCCCACCACAGCCACCTCCAGTGCCTTGCCCCCCAGTGCCTCCTGACCCCCGCCCCCACCCCCACCCCCTGCAACCTCTCCCTCCCACCAGCAGGCCAGCCATACTCACAACTCTCCAGGTGCAGCATGCACTCCTGTTCATCCATGGGATACTTGGCCAGGTCCATGTCGCAGGCCACTGTGGACGTGATTCTGCCCAGACAACACCAGTCTGCCGGGGTGAGGCCAGCCCAGGGCCACGGGTGGCTCCCCTGCCCCCGACGGCAGAGATGCCCCTGCATACGGCCAGTGGGACCTTGCTGCGGGGCAGTGGCCAGGTTGCCTCTGGTTTTGTCAGCAAGCTGCTGACATCTGGGCAGAAACTGTGGCCACTTTACAGATATTTGTGGGTCTCGCTTCAGGGATCAATAACTGGATTTTGTTAACTTTACTCATCCTTCAGAACACCTGTCTAAGTCAGGAGCCAAGAAGGCAGGTCCACCCTGAGTGTCCTCCCCTTGCCTATCACACGGGATGGCCTCAAGGTGTCCCCACTGACCCTGCAGCCTGGAAAAAGGCTGATTTTCCAAGAGAATTTAGGTTTTTGTGTAAATCTCCTGATTTTTAAAATGTTGGCGATTAAGTCCACTTTTAAATGGCATGTATCAGAAAACAAACAAATACACATACACGTGTGTCCACAGCAGCACAGCTGTCCATTGATGGAGAACTGGATACACAAACTGGTGTGTCCGCACAATGGAATGTGGTTCAGCCATAAAGAGTTAGGAAATTCTGATAAACGTTACAGTACAGATGAACCCCGAAGACACTACACTAAGTGGAAAAAAGCAAACATGAAAGGTCACGTGGCGTAGGATTAATTTTGTGTGAAATGTGCAGAATTGGCAAATCTATGAGCTGGAAAGCAGATTGGTGGTTCTGGAGCCAGGAGGAGGGAAGAGGGTGACTGCTGATGGGGACAGGGTCTCCTTTTGAGGGTGAAGTGTGTTAGAACTGGCTGGAGGTGGTGTTTGCACACCATGGGGAGTGTACTAAAATCACGGAATTGTTCACTTTTAAATGCTTGATTTGGTGCTATGTGAACTTCACCTCAATTTAAAAAGGAAAGGGCACGTGTTAGCCAAAAAGCGGCCTCTGCTGGCTGCTGGCCAGCAACCTCTGCTTCCTGCACAGCTGCTGGTTGTTGGGGATATAAATACCACCCCGTCCCCCCCAACCCCACCCCCAGCTCCCAGCGGCGCTCGCAGGCAGCCCACCGGATGCTGTAGAGAATCACTCCGTCGGGCTGCAGCCGGATAAGCTTGTTCTCCACGGTCACGTCGTGGAACCAGGCGGACTTGGCGTTCACGATGAAGGTGTCTGGGAGCCACAGCTTGTCCACGAAGCGGCTGTCCAAGCCCAGGGTCTCATTGGTGTGGTTGTAGGACAGCCTGCTGTCACGCCAGCTCTGGTGCAGGAACACCGTCATGGTGTACTCCTGGGGGTGCAGAGGCCTGGCCGTCAGTCCCTCCGCTCCTGGGGGCGCACAGCTGGGGCAGGGGCGGGGTGCCAATGGGACCTACCATGTTTACCTCCGAGATGTGGTCAATGCTGGCCACCTCGATGGCGAGTGCCACGTTCACAGGGGGGCCTGCAAGGAAGGAGCAGGGTTGGAGGCAGGTTGGGCTGAGCCCAGGCCCCAGCATCCCGAGTACTTGGCCAGGCCAGCAAATTCCCCCACGGGCAGGACAGGGAATAGCTGGGGGATTGGCAGGGGAGGCTGTCTTGATGCTGACCTGCCCAGACCTGAGCAGACTCACCTTCCCAGCCGGCTTCCTGGGGGCTGGTGCTCTGATGCACTCTTGGGGACCCAGGGTCTGCCCCAGCCCAGAGCCCAGCAGGGTTCATTCACATCATGTCTGGACCCAGGGTCTGCCCGAGTCTGGCAGCCACTCTCACCTCCAATACCGGGCCGAAAGTTGCGAGCGTAGCCCTCTATCAGGCCGTCCAGGTTGGGGAGCCAGGATATCTCCAGGTTGGAGCCAACATAGTCGCCAATGTCATTCATTGCCCTGGAAACGCAAGGTCCACTGCTCACAGGCAGGGCACCAGGGACAGAACCTGTCCTGGTCAGCTAGGCCAGGAGTGGACAGGGAGAAGGCCCTCCAGGGACACAGGGACCCCGGGAGGTGCAGGACCCAGAACTCCTTGACATCTTCCCCCACCCCCTCTCCCTGGCCCTGAGGGTGGATGCCGGGTCAGGCAGAGGCCCCAGCCTCCCTCCATAACCACTGCACCTCCACTTCTGGGGTTCCTCAACAAGTTGGCCTTGGGGGACCCCACGAAGAGCACATGGCCTTTCATTCAGCTCTGAGGGCCAAGTGTCCCGTAGGAGGTGATGGGAGAAAAAAAATGTGTGACCAGGAGGCTAAAGGCTGGGGGCAGGGAGAGACCCAGGGCCGGGCCGGGGCCCATGGGGAGGCCACAGTCTGGCTTCCAGCTCTGTCTGTCCCCTCCTAGGCAGGCCCCAGAAGTCCCTAAATTACCACGTGCCTCTGGGGCTCAGCCTGACCCCAGAGCAGCTGTGAGCCGTGTCTGCTGGTTCAGGTAGAGCCTACTGTCGGCTGGTGCTGGTGATATTTGTCCCTAGGGGTGCCGCACAGGGACACACACACACAGGCATCTTGTGGCCTGGACATGCTGACTGCCGGATGTCCCAGGGGCTCTGCTGGCCACCTCTCCTCTGCTCACCCATCCTCTGGGGAACAGTGCCCCCAGATTCATATTCACCCAGAACCACAGAATGGAACCCTAACGGGAAATAGGGACTTGACAGACGTTATTAATTACGATAAGGTCATGCTAGACTAGGTGGGCTCTAAATCCAGGATGGATATCCTTACAAGAAGAGGAAATGGACATCCAGGGAGAAGCCACGTGCCCACAGAGGTGGGGGTCTGAGTGATGCGGCCACAAGCCAAGGGACACTGGGGACTCCAGCATTCCCAGGGGCTGGGGAGAGGCATGGACAGACTCTCCCAGCCCTGTCAAAATCTTGACTTCAGACTTCTGACCCCAGAATTACTGGAGGATAAATTCCTGTTACATCCCCCAGCTTGCAGCCACTGTTACAGCAGCCGTGGGACCCTCACACTCCCTTCCACTTCCGGCCAACTGTGGGGGAGGGGCATTTCTCCTAAACCGGACAGTCAGAAGGAGGAGGGACATTTAGAAGCAACCCTTGAGTTTCCCCCTGAGTCACTTCCATCCCCTTGAGCAGAGAAGGCCTCCAGGTCATCTTGGCCAGAGCCTGGCCACTGCCCATGGGAGAGGGGACATGCATGACCAGCCAGTTCTGGATGAGGGTTGCAAGGAGCCTGAGGCTGTTCCTCCCTGTCCCCGAGTCAGGTGTGGCTGCATGCCCGGGTCCCCACTCTGGGCCCTTCTGGCCACCTTGAGGAGACCCCTGGCCCCACTGGCCCCCTCGGGGCTGCTCCCCACCCCTCCCAGCTCTGCCCTCACCCCAGCACCCCCAGGCTGCAGTGCTTCCTGACTCGCCTCTCCCATCTCCCCTCTTAGAAGCCTGCTTCACCCTCCAGACCTTGCCCTTTGGCCCCTCTCTTTCTCCAGCCCTAACTCTGACCACACCCACGTCTTCAAGCTGACTCCCCCCACCTCCACTGACCCCATCCCTCTCCTGGTCCTGCTCTTGGCCCTGCAGGAAACTGCCTGGTTACTCCTGTATTCATCCACCCTTCATCTGGCAGGCGAGACCCTCGGTGCCGCCCTACACCAGGGATGTGGCTGAGCCAGGCAAGGTCAATCGTGGGCCAAGCCCAACATGGTCAGTGTCCGTGAGGGGTGACAACTCAAGGGCTGTGAGTGTGAACAGAGCCACTGAAAGGTGAGGTCAGGAGTCCTCTGGCTGGGGAGGCAGGGACAGCCACCCCTCACCGGCCCCCTGGGAAAAATGACATCAGAGCCCAAAGAGAGAGAATGGGAGTCTCAGGGACGGGAAGAGGTGGGAGGCAGGCAAGGACTCCACATGGGGGGCCCTGGGAGGGGCCTGGGGGGCAGCGGGAGGCATTGGGCAGAGAGTGGAGAGGGGTGGATGGGGGGCCGGAGGTAGGGAACTGGTACTGGTGAGGGAGGGGCTGGGGAGTGTCCTGGGGATAAACTGGGGGCCGTTGTGGAGGTGTGGGAACCTGGGCTGGGTTGGCCAGGGTGCGGAGACAGGAAGGGCCCTAGTCCAGACCAACCGGGGGGTGGTGGGAAGAGAGGGGCCAGGAGCAAGCTCCACTGCAGTCGGAGGGGCTGAGCCACCCACTGGACCAGCCCTGAAGCCATCCACATAGGCAGGCTCAAGAAGCCCTGGGGGCTGCCAAGGGCTTGGGAAGCACCAGGCCGGGTGCCTATGTGGAGGCTGACCATGACAGGAGGACCTCAGCTAGTCAGCCCCGCGAAGCCTGCCCCACCCTGCAGGCCCACGGGGTCCCTCCAGGCAAGGCTGGGTGGGGCGTGTGGACAGGGCAGGTTCTTTGGTGAAAAAGTAAAAGACAGAATTAACTGAAGCCCTGATCCCTAGTAAAGCACAATTAAAAATGCAAATGGAGGTCACCCTGAAGGTCGGATGTGAAGGGATTGAACAAGGCTTTATTTTTGGACCGGCTCAGATGCCATCTTGTGCAGTGGCTGGCCTACCTGCAGCCGGGCTGTTAGGAGACTCCATCCTTCCTGAGCTCAGGCTGACACACATGTGGATACACCAGCCCTTGGCCAGGGCCCCCACATCCACTCAGGGGCACAGAGGCAAGGTCAAGGGCAGCACCCCCCTGAAGCTCGCCATTAGGTGTCAGGACCCCAGTCAGCCTCTGCCGTCTCCAGGGGCGAGAAGGGAGCAGGCTCTCCTGGGTCACATCTCACCTGGGATGAGGATGGCTGTTTCGGCAGCTGTGAAGGGATGCTGGGGCTGGGGCGGCCCGAGGGCCATGCTGCTCTGAGTCCTGGAGGACCCCGCCCACCACCACTGGTTCAGGCAGAGGCAGTGGGGGTGGGCCAGGAACTGGCTCCACTGGGGGGAGCTCTCCATGGAGTTAGAAAGCGGGGGCATCGACCTTATCCTGAGAAGGGTCCTGGCGAGCGCTGGCCTAGAGCTCAGAGACATGCCAGGCTCAAGCTCCTGAATGAAGCAGGTGCCTTGAAATCACAGGCAGCTTCCACCCTGGCTACCCCTGCTGTAACCAGGCCCCGCCCTCTCCTGGCCTCACTCTCCTCTCCTCTCTCCTGAGAGAGAGCCCAACCCGTCACTTGCCTGTGTCCCTGGGGACTGGAAGGGAAGGTGGGCGTAGCTGAGCAAGGCGGCAGGTGCCCCCCAGGAGCCTCCCCCGTGCACACGAGAGCCCACAGATCCCTGACAGCTCTGCTTATAGAGCAGCCACCACCGTGCTGGCACCTCAGTTACCAAGGCAAACACCACAATGCTCGCACGGGAGGTGAAGGCGGGCAGGAGCCGCAGGCGCAGCTTCTCCAGGGAGACGGAGGTGCCAGCAGCTGGGGAGGCCACCCACTCAGGTGTGCAGCCGGTAAGCTTGGGTGGCCACTGTGTGAGCCGACCTTCAAACTCAGGGGCGCATGGCCTTGACCCGACACACAAAGTCTGTGAGGCTCACCCCCTTCTCATCCCACCAGAAACCCTTGGATCTGGCTTAGTAGCTGTAGCAGAGAGGGCCTTCCCTCAGCCCCACGGCCCACCCCCACACTGCCCCGGTCGGGGGAGGTGACAAAGGAAGTAAGGACACTGTTCCTCTGGTTTTCGAGCAGAGGGACACAGAGCAGGTAGGAAAGGAGGCCTGAATGGACGAAGGCCCCCAAAGCCTAAGGTTCTTGTCCCAACTGGGGCTTCAGCCTTCCTGCAGGCAGACAGGTCCCCCTCACCCCACAACCTAGGATCCAGATGGGGCCAGAGTTCAGAACACTGGTGAAGGGCGATATGAGGCACTTATGGACGTGGTTGGGGGAAAGAGGTGTTTGGAGAATTTTCCAGCAGGAAACATGTAAATATGCCCCATGAGTAGCATGAATAAAGACAAAATGAGCAGGGCAGGCTTTGCTGCCAGGTGAGTTTTGGTGTCAAACTTGGGTAAAGACTTGGGAGTTCAGAGCAGCTTGTATTTCAGAACTGGGGCTACAAGACTGGGGGCTTGAGCCAGCAGCTGACCCCACCCAGCCCCCAGCACATCTGCCCATGGCCACATCAGGACACTTTGTCCTTCCTGGGACCATGAAACGGGAGAAGAGAGAGGAGAATGGCCCATCGGGCTTGATAAAAACAAGGCATGGGACAGGGGCCACATCAGCACTGCCTGTGACCTCAGCAGGATGTCCGCCTCTCCAGCCAGACCCAGGCCCTCCTGACTCTATGCCTACCCACCAACAAGGAAGGTATGACGACACACACACAGAGTCACGCTACATGTTGACCGAGCACCTACAGCCAAAACACAGGTCAGCGTTCAACCATTTCTAGCTTTTAAAGTCTGAGGCATCAGCTGGTTGACCATGAAGTCTGGAATGCTGGGGAAGGGGGTGGGGAGAGCTGGCTTTGCCCTGCTTTTTCTGCAGCCCTTGTACCCAGCTGATTTTCAAAAAGGCCCCTCAAAGGTGACCAGACTCAGTGCTCAGGACACTGGGTGACCCGGGGCCCACGTCAAGTCCAGTCTGCAGAGATGCAAAAAGCGAGCTGGGACTGCACTGGCCCTGGGAGCCAGCAAGGGAGCCCCAGCACAGGGACCTTTCTTCTTAGCCGCTTCCCTCTCTAGGGTAGACAGGGCACCTCATCCGCTCTCCTGACAGAATTAAGGAGAAATCTGGAGTCTCTCTCCTGCCAGGGGCACCTGGCTCCCCCGCTCGCATGCTCTAGAGTTGGGTGGCATTTGAAATGGCCCCAGAAGGGAGACCCACAACCAGACCCGCTATCAGGACGCGCCTTCGTGTCCACCCCAGACTGCTAGCTGCACAGAAGCTGCTGCGGGAGCGGTGCTATCAGGGGAAAGGGCACAACCTGCTCCCCGTGGACCCCTCCTTTCTTCCATTCTGAGCGCTCAAGCCGCGCCTGGAAGGACAACAGCCAGCCAGGGACCGGCCAAGTGGCGGCCGGGGCCGAGGAACCCGAGCTCAGCAGGAGAGCCCCGGCTGGGGAGGAACGGAGAGCTGCTGTGACGCCCTCGACCGGCCCCGCGGCAGGGTTCAGCACCGGGACGGCGGACAGCACCGGGGCAGCCGGAACCTAGAACACGCCGCTGCCCGCGCCCAAGGGCATCGTCGCGGCGAGTTTGGAGAGAGGAGGGCCGGCGCGGGGAGAGTCGTGGAGGAGGGGATGGGGGCAGATACGGTGGGAACCGGTGGGCGGGGGACAGACCGGGGCCCTGAAGACCAGGTTTCGCGCCGGGCTCCATCTCTCAGCCCAGGCGCGGCGGCGCGGGATCCGCACCGAGGGCGGCCGCAGGGCGGACCGGCTCTCGCTCACCTGGCGCCGCGGTGCTGCGCGCAGAGCAGCAGGAGCGGGGGCAGCAGCCAGGCCAGCGCGTCCATGGCCTCGGCCGGCGGTGCGCTGGGCCGGGGGCGGCGCCGGGGTCCGGCGGTCGCGGGCGCTCGGGAAGTTGCTTCGCCGGCTGCCGCGGTGGCGGCACAGGCGGGCGGGAGCCGGAGGGCGCGCGGCGCGGGAGCGAGGGCGGACGGAGCGCGGAACCCGGAGCCGCCCCGCCCCGAACCGGGCCGCGCCCCCCGCGCCGGCCGCCCCGCCCCCCAACTCGGGCCGCCCCGCCTGCCGCGCCCCGCCCCTCTGCCAGCCCCTCTCCGAGGGCCGCGGTCCCCCGGGGGGTCTGGCACGCCCCGTCTGGTCGCCACTGCCCTTGTCGGCCACAAACAGTCCCTCCGCGCGTCTATCCAGAGGCGACCCAGGCGAAAGACCCGCGCGGTGCGGCCTCCCGCTGCCGGCCAGATGCCTGCGGACCGACGGGCGCGGCCGGACCTCCACCCTGGGAAAAGTTGGAGGTCGACTATTTGTGGGGTCACGGCCCCCGGAAGCAGGTTCGGGGTGACGAGGATTCCAGCGCCTCAGAAGCCCTCACCTTCCACCCGACGAGACACCTACCCCCAACACGCGCAGTTCCTTCCAAAATCCTCAGGCCTGCGCCTCGCCCACCTAGGCTGGGTGGGCGGTGAGCCGAGCGAGGGTGGCCGTGCTGCCGTTCCGCTGCCTGCGGTTCTGCAGTCAGAACCCCGCGCTGGTCGCCAGACGCAAGGACTTCTCCGCCTGGCCGGGCCAAGCTTCCCCACACCTGCCCACATGCCGTCCGAGGGCAAGCGGAAGGCCCGGCTCTGACGAGATGACGCCCCCATCCCACCCCACCCTATCCCCACCCCCACCCCCACGGACCTGATGAGAGGGCCAAGGCCTCGAATTCTCTAGGATGACTCTTCTCAACATAAAGCTCTGCAGTTTCCCCCAAAAGCTGACCACAGACTTTAATGGTTTGGTCTCGTCCATTAACTTCTGGACTGAATATCATTTGACAACCGCAAGTGAGCGTCTCGTGCAGTTCAGTCACTCAGTCGTGGCCGACTCTTTGCTACCCCATGGACTGCAGCACTGTCCGTCACCAACTTCTCTGTCCATCACCAACTCCCAGAACTTGCTCAGACTCATGTCCATCAAGTTGGTGATGCCGTCCAACCACCTCATCTTAAAACTGGGCAAACTGGTCTGGCAGTGGGTTGGGTCCTGTGGGTGACTGTGGACATTTGGCCTGAGTGGGGGCGGAGTGGGGGGAGGTAGAAAAGGCTTCACTGCTGGGAATTTCCAGTCCTGAGGGCCACAGATCAAAGCTGAGACCCACTCAGCTTTCTTTCTTAAAGTTACCCAGACCTAAGACAGGGAGGCAGGTCCCAACATAAATGCTCCTCTCTGACCCCCCAACCCCGCCTCTTGGGACGATCTTCTGGGACCTGGAAGTGCTGCCCTACTGTACCTGTTATGGTGTCCTGGGTGCTTCTCTGGACACATTCCCACATGTCCTCCCACAGGCCTGATGGGAAGTTGAGAAATTAATCCAAGAGAAAGTGTGGAGAGCGGATCCTTTTCCTTATTCCTCCTCTGGATAGAGATCTTGTCTGTCTGCTTCTTCAAAGCAGCCCTTGGGTCTAACAGCCTCTGTTATGATAGGTGCTTAATAACTGTGGGAAAATTTAGGCTCAGAGTCAAGGACAGCCAGCACAGCGGGTGTGGTCAGACCTGCTCGGGGCTGCTCGGGGCTGCACGGCGCCAAGTTCTGGTCTCTGTGCTGGTCCAGGCTCTGGCTCTTGTGCTTGGCCTCCTGTCACACTCTTTTTTTTTTTTTAATTGGAAGATAATTACTCTACAATATTGTGATGGTTTTTGCCGTACATCAACATGAATCGGCCACAGGTATACATGTGTCCCCCCCATCCTGAACCCCCCTCCCACTCTCCCCACCCTATCCCTTTGGGTTGTTTCAGAGCACCGGCTTTGGGTGCCCTGCTTCATTCATTGAACTTGCACTGGTCATCTATCCTGTCACACTCTTTTCTTGGATCTGAGAAGATCCAGGTGTTGAGGGCCTCTGAGAAATATTGCTGACCTTGAATCACCTGATTCAATTGGTTCAGAGTGAACCAGATTATTGCAGTTTTCTACATGCTCCTCTATTATCTGAGGCATAACATTAATACTGAGCTTTCCCTAGAGAACTCCCTGCACGGGCGTCTCAGCTGTAGCTCGGGGTGCTGGGTGCAGCATCTCTTCTGGGACTTCCCTGGCAGTCCACTGGTTAGGAGTCTATGCTCCCAGTGCATTGGTTGGGGGATTCTTCCCTGGTGGAGGGACAAGATCGCACATGCTGCGTGTATGTGTGTGTTAAGCCGCTTCAGTCGTGTCCGACTCATAGTGACCCCGTGAATTGTAGCCCACCAGGCTCCTCTGTCCATGGAATTTCCCAGGTAAGAATACTGCAGTGGGTTGTCCTTCCCTTCTCTAGAGGATCTTCCCAACCCAGGGATCAAACCCGGGTCTCCTGCCCTGCAGGCAGATTCTTTACCATCTGAGCCACTAGGGAAGCTACTGGAGTGCATGGTGCAGTCTAAAAAACAACAACAACAAAATAAAGAGCAATTGCCTTTTCTTCCTTGAGCCCTGGAGGAAGCAGGACTCAAAGCCAGGACTAGAGAAAAAGGTCAAGCAGTGCCCAGCACGCCTGCAGGCACCATGACACCACACCTCCCTCCCACCTCCTCCTGGGGTGCCCGCTGTTCACTGACCTTAAGTCAAAATTTCTCCCCCAGAGTCTACAAGCTTTATTCCAGTTCTACTTTGCCCCTAATTGGCTTCAGCTTGGATCTCAAGAATGAGAAGCTTCATTGCTCCTTTCTCAAGAATCACTTAGTCACTCTCCTGAACCTCAGTCACAGCCTATGATGTGCCCCCTGTTGATCTCCCCAGCCTCGTCTTCTGCTTCACCCAGACAAGCTCCAGACACCCCAAGATGAGGAAGCCTGTTCATGCAGCCCCACCAAAGGTCAGGAAGCCAGGACCTCAGTGCTGGGTGGTCGGCCTGCTGCTGAGGCAAGCCCCAGGGAAGTACTAACAGTCCACTTCTCCCCCCATTTTGATAGTTCAGGAAATGACCTCAAGTCAGAAGTCTGGGAACTAGTCCCAGTCCTGCTCCTAACTGACTGTGTGGCCTCAGGGAGTAACTTCTCCTGGCTTTGTTTTATTCATTTGCTGAAGGAGGGGCTGCTCAGCGATGGGTGTCCTGAGCACAGGTCCACATGGCTGAACCCGTTACAAAGAAATGGACTGTCTTCACTAAAGACAGAGGTCTAATTTGTATGTGCTCAGGCTCTCCCACCTTCTCTGGAAAATAGTGTAGGGTCTGCCATCTTTATTCACTCTGTGATTTTTTTTAGGGGGGAAGTAGAACTCCACACACCATTTCTGACTGTGTTGAAACTTTCTAAATCAATCAGACGAAGGGCCTCTGTCCACTTCAGGTGAGGTCTGTGCTCTTCGCCCAGATACATGATGGTCCCACCCCTGTGTCTGGACACCAAGACCACAGTCAGGGACCTGGTGTCCATGCCTGCAGACAGGAATAAACAGGAAGCCCGAATGGTGAGGCCTGTTATCCCTGTGGGTCTAGTTAACTCACCCACACCCTCCCCTCCCTCTTACTTCACAGGTAACACGGCAGCTTCTCGGCTGCATGATGCATGCAGAGCGCTCTGGTTACAGGCTCGGGGTGTCAGCTTCGGTCCCTCCCTCCTGTTCCGTGCAGGGAGGCGTTCTGTTCTCCCCATATGGTGCTGAGCGGGGCATCACACACTTGGCCCTAGAAGGTGTGGAAACTCTGCTTCCGTGGTTGCCCCAGGGTCACCAACTCGACACTTACCTGGGTGACAAGACCCCGGGAAGTGTCTAGGGAACTGGGAAGTGTGATTTGGGGTCTGCTTGACTCTTGAGATCCTCAGCCTGCTTCTGTTTTGCCCTGTTCCTTTGGGGTGATGACTTTGCTGTTTGCTCTCAGTGTCTGGGAAGCCATGGCACCGAGTCCAGAGCTTGGGCAGAGAGCTGGACTGAGTCCCTTGCAGCAGCAGGATGGGCCCCGGGAGGTAGAGGTGAGTCATGGGGACCCGGGAGGGGAGACTGTACTTGCTAATTTTAAAATCCCTGCTTGATACATTGGTGACGCTGTTTTATTATTTTCCTGGGAAAATGTACCAAATAAAGGAGATGGCAGTGACACAGAAAAATATTCCTGAGCTTAGAGTGTAATTATTAATCCCATGATTTCCAGATGGAATTCATTCATTTGGAGAAGCAGAGACTACTTGGCAGAAAGGACCACATGCAAAATCCTTGCAGCAGCCTGAGATCAATGTCTACTCAAACAAAGGATGCAAGAGGAAGCTGGGTTTCATGGCTTCTTTTAGTCATTGAGGCCCTGAAGACCAATAAGGGATCAAACTTGGCCATTTAGAGAGTTTTTTCTCCACAAGATAAATAGATGTCCAAGTACAATTGCTCACATGTAGTGAGGAAAAGTCAGAATTCTATTCTCCTATTTTATGTTTTTTAAAGTGGAGATTCTTTCACCTGATGGAAAACACTAAACACAGATTAACACTACTGACAAAGTTCTGCCTATCAAGTGAGACTCAGCTTTAGGGGCCAGCAAGACTGAATCAAGGGCTTCCCAGGTGGCGCTAGTGGTAAAGAATCCATCAGCCAATGCAGGTTAGACATAATACAGGCTGGCTTGACCCCTGGATCGGGAAGAAACCCTGGAGAAGGGCATGGCAACCCACTCCAGTATTCTTGCCGGGAGAATCCCATGGACGGAGGAGCCTGGCAGGCCACCATAGGGTCACACAGAGTTGGGCACAACTGAGGCAACTTAGCACGGCACAGCAAGACTGAATCCATGTGAAAGTCCTGACCGGGCTGCTGGCAGTGTCCCGAATGTCAGGCAGCCGTGCTCCCCAGACTGTCTGAGGAAGTCAGCCTAGCTCCCTGAGCCTCTCTCTGCTCTGACATGCTGATCCCCTGGGTAGGATGTTGGAGAAATAAAAGCAGGAGGTTTGCTGTAATCTTTTTTTTTTTTTTTGGTAATCTTTTTCACACTTGATATATGGATTCTTTGATTAAATTTCCTCAAGAAAGGCCCCAACACAGATCAACATTCATTTAACCAGCATCTAACCATTTAAGGAACTATTCATCTGACTCTGTGAAAAACTGGTCTAGATGTTGGATCTGAATAAGATTTAAAAGGTCCCTGCCTTTAGTGGCCTCGCCTTCTAGGAGGAAGAACAGGGACAATCATGAGTAAACAAACAAGCTACAACAAACCCAGATGGTGTATCAAAAAGCAGAGACATTACTTTGCCAAAAAAGGTCCGTATAGTCAAAGCTTTGGTGTTTCCAGTAGTCATGTACGGATGTGAGAGTGGGACCATAAAGAAGGCTGAGTGCCAAAGAACTGATGCTTTCAAATTGTGGTGCTGGAGAAGACTCTTGAGGGTCCCTTGGACAGCAAGGAGATCGAACCAGTCAATCCTAAAGGAAATCAACCCTGAATATTCATTGGAAGGACTGATGCTGAAGCTGAAGCTCCAATATTTTGGCCACTTGATGAGAAGAGTTGACTCATTGGATAAGACCCTGATGCTGGGAAAGATTGAGGGTGGGAGAAGAAAGGGGTGGCAGAAGATGATATGTTTGGATGGCATCACTGACTCAGTGGACATGAGTTTGAGCAAGCTCTGGGAGATAGTGAAGTACAGGGAAGCCTGGTGTGCTGCAGTCCATGGGGTCCCAAAGAGTTGGACGTGACTTAGCGATTGAACAACAACAAAACAGACAAAAGAGATCATTTCAAGTATAATGCATGCTGGGAAGGAATCTCAGAAAGATAAAAATAATGAGGAGAATGATAAAAGTAATGAGGAAGGTAGGCAGTTCAGACAGGGAGGACCATCCTGAGGGGTAACATCTGAGCTGAGGCTTGGATTCGATTCTGTCCCTTCTGGAGGAAAAGGCAGCCCCATCCAGAGCCAGGTAAGTGTTCTGGGCAGAGAATGGAATGTGCAAAAGCCGCGAGGCAGGAGCAAGGCAAGGCCAGTGGGTCTGGGAAGGAGGGAGGGAGTGAGGGTTGTGGAGCAAGGTAGGCAGAAGCCAGGTCATGTGTGGTCCAGTAGATGCAGACTGTTATCTAGGTTTGTTTTATTTTTAGTCAGCTTTATTGAAATAGACTTTACAGTGACTTCCCTGGTGGTCTAGTGGCTAAGAATCTGCACTCACAATGCAAGGGGCCCTGGTTCCATCCCTGGCCAGGGAACTAGATCCCACATGCTGCAATTATGAGCTGGCACAGATAAATAAATAAAAATAAATTCCGTTTTTAGATTTTTTTGATGTGGACCATTTTTAAAGACTTTACTAAGTTTGTTACAATACTGCTTCTGTTTTATGCTTTGACTTTTGGCAGCAGGCATGTGGGACACATGTGGTGACAATATACAGCCTTGACGTACTTCTTTCCTGATTTGGAACCAGTCTATTGTTACATGTCCAGTTCTAACTGTTGCTTCTTGACCTACATACAGATTTCTCAGAAGGCAGGTACGGTGGTCTGGTATTCCCATCTCTTTAAGAATTTTCCACAGTTTGTTGTGATCCACACAGTCAAAGGCTTTGGCATAGTCAATAAAGCAGAAGTAGATATTTTTCTGGAACTCTGTTGCTTTTTCGATGATCTAACAGATGTTGGCAATTTGATCTCTGGTTCCTCTGCCTTTTCTAAAACCAGCTTGAACATCTGGAAGTTCACAGTTAACGTATTGCTGAAGCCTGGCTTGGAGAATTTTGAGCATCACTTTACTAGCGTGTGAGATGAGTGCAGTTGTGCGGTAGTTTGAACATTCTTTGGCATTGCCTTTCTTTGGGATTGGAATGAAAACTGTCCTTTTCCAGTCCTGTGGCCACTGCTGAGTTTTTCAAATTTGCTCACATACTGAGTGCAGCACTTTCACAGCATCATCTTTTAGGATTTGAAATAACTCAACTGGCATTCCATCACTTCCACTAGCTTTGTTCGTAGTGATGCTTCCTAAGGTCCACTTGACTTCACATTCCAGGATGTCTGGCTCTAGGTGAGTGATCATACCTTCATGGTTATCTGGGTCATGAAGATCTTTTTTGTATAGTTCTTCTTGTATTCTTGCCACCTCTTCTTAGTATTTTCTGCTTCTGTTAGGTCCATACCATTTCTGTCCTTTATTGTGCCCATCTTTGCATGAAATGTTCCCTTGCATTTTCTTTTTCGATCCTTTTTTTCAAAAAAAAAAAGAAATTTTGCATTTCTTTTTCAATCCCTGCTCAGGGAACTAAGATCCCATAACATGCATGTGTTAGTCGCTCAGTTGTGTCCGACTTTTTGCAGCCCCATGGACTGTAATCTGCCAAGCTCCTCTGTCCATGGGACTTTCTAGGCAAGAATACAGGAGTGGGTTGCTATTTCCTTCTCCAGGTGATCTTCGCAACCCAAGGATCAAACCCACATTTCTTGCATCTCCTGCATTGGCAGGTGGGTTATTTACCACTAGCACCAGACATAGCCAAAAAAAAAAAAAGGAGGTAAAATATACAAAACCTAAAACTACCCCTGTGCCCGTTTTTAAGTGTACAGTTCAGCAGCAGGAAGTGCATTCACTTTGTGGTGCAGCCATCACCACTGTCTGCCTCCAGAACCTTTTCATCTTTTCAGACTGAAACTCTGTCACCACTAAACACTCACCCCAGACTTCACCACCCTAACTCCATTCCTGACAACCACAGTCTTCTCTCTGTCTCTATAAACTTGACTGCGTAGCTCCTATGAGTGAAAACAAATAATACTTGTTCTTTTGTGACTGCCTTGTTTCCCTTATCATCACATCTTGGAGGTTCATCCGTGTTGTAGCAGGTGTCAGAATTTCATTCTTTTCAAAAGGCTTAGTAACATTCCACCGTATATATCTATCACATTTAATTTTAATATAGTTATCACATTATAGCCATCCATTGATGGATTTGGGTTGTTTCCAGCTCCTGGCTATTGTGATATGTGTAGTGCTTTTGTGAACATAAGTGTAGAAATATTTGTCCAAGTGTTTAATTTTAATTCAGTTAAATTTAAATAGCCACATGTGTCCAGTGGGTACCATATTGCATAGTTCTAGACAATTTCAGTGGACAAAGCTAAGAAATACATTTTATAAATTATATTAATTCATACTAATATTTCATATCCAATTCCAGCAGTATAGGTTTTTCCATTTATTTTATATTTCTATCTGTTCTGTCAAGTGAAAAATAATGTTTCCTAATATTACTATGCTACTTATTTGTTTTACCCCACTTTATATAGTTCCAGGATAACAGCATCAATATTATTACAAAGACCAGGATCACTGGAAACAGTTTAAGATTTCTTTGCAACTCTTTTTGTCTTTAATATACAGTCTATTAGGTATGCACAATAAGACTGTTGGGTTTTAAAGTCACTTGAAATTATCCTTTTCTGTTGGTTAAGCCACCAAACTGACATACAGTTGGTTTCTTCTTTTTACATCCATTTGTTTGCAAATCTTGGGAGGTTTTTTTCTCTGTTTTGATTTATTTTGGGTTTTATAATTACACAGTTCCAAGCCAAATGTATGAGCACATTTAAAGAAACGTCGTTTCTACTGCTGACCCTCCTATGCCTGCTTGGCAACCATTGTAATGTTACTTTATAGTGTAAAAAAAGAGTGAGTACATTCTTAGTGGCCTTGCCCCTTCTCGGATAAAACACTGTATCAGCTGTTCTGCATCTTAGTGTTTTCCCCTTAACCATGTCTTCTGCCCATGGGTCACTCCGGGGCAGAACACAGAGACAGTCCTTGTACCTTTCCCAGCCTTTGGCAGTGCAGCTGGACTTCAACCAGCTCCTACTGGTGGACACAGTGGCTGTTTTCAGACTTTTGTTATCCTTCTGTTCTTTAGTAGAAAGTATATTAGTCATTAATATGGACAGGCCCAGAGAAGCAAAGCTGAAAAGGAAAAATCCCATAATTTGGGTGAGGTGGGAAAGAGAACAGTTTTTCTTAGAACATCTGTTCTGGGCTGTTCTGCTGAGTCAGTTCTGTTCCTCAATCCAGGAGGGACGAGGTCTGGGCAGCACTGCAGGGGGAGGACTACGGAGGTGACCACTATCCCGATGAAGTTCACAGTTCTCAGAGATGCTGCGCTTTTAGCCAGGCTGGATGGCTTTGACGGATCTTGCCATCCCAGGATGAAACCACAGGACTTCCTGGGTCCCACTGTGGCATCAGGAGCCACTGGACAAAGCCAGCGACTGACCAACAGGGCCAGCGGCCATGCAAGGTGCAGGCGCGCTAGAAGTTACTGGGCTCCCCGAGGGCAGGGAATATACCCATTAGCCGGGGGTCCAGGGCCCAGCACCAACTGCACTGGCTAGAGGGATCCTTCTCTTGAGGCAGTCCAAGTGCATGTTGGAAAAGAATTTCCAGACACAAAGCATTTCAGAAGGGAGTCAGTTTATTAAGAACAAAGAGCAGGGATAATGTGGGCACTGAGAGCACAGCATGTGAACCTCCTGACAAACAGGGAAAAGGGACAGTTTTCTTGGATTAATAACCAATTTTTAATAACCTCAAGACAAAATTCCTGCTGGACGGTTAGCTTTAGGTGATTGGTTGGGGCTCTATAGGGTGCTTACTAGAGTGGGCATCTGCCTAATGGAGAGTCAGGAAGCTCCTTAGTGGTCATCAGGGGCTTTGGGCAAGTTACAAATGGGTTCAGTCAGTTTCAGAGGTGACCTTGGTCGTGGACTCCGCTTCTGTGGCCTTGGTGCGAGGCTTCGCACCTGTGGCTTTGGGGCAAGACTCAACACCCTCCTCGCACCCTGAGTCCAGACTGCAAACACACACCCTCGGGACAGGTGGAAATGGACCACGCTGACCCCAGACAAGGCTGGGGCGTGCACAGTGAGCAGGGAGGACTCAATTCAGCTCCAGCCCAGCGTGGCATATTGTTCCAGGTCTCTGGTCTCAAAAAGAGAAGTGAGAAACCTCTATTGTACGTGAACTCTACAGTCACTAAAATTAACAACTAATCCGTTCTTCAACCCGCTTGGGCCAAACCAGAGGAGGCAGCCTGGGGCTGTATCCGTACTACCAAGCAGCGTCAGTCTCCTCCGCCACAGCCTGGTAGTCCGGGTGTCCCGCGACCCTCCGCTCGTGGTCTCTGCTCGGCCCAGCGCGCTAGTCTCCGGCAGTAACCACCAGCAGCGCACCAGCGTCCGTCGGTTCGGCGCTCCGGTTGCTCTTTGCAGCCTCGGCAGCCCTGCGCCTGCGCGGGGGTGCCGCTGGGGCGAGCCATCGCCTTGGCGGGGGGTGAGCGGGCACCCCCGCCCTGCGATGGAGCCGTCCGTTGCCATGGAGCTACCCGCTCCAAACCGCGCCGCCAGCAGACTCAGAGGAGCTTCTCCGCCCAGATCCCGCGCTGGTCCGACCCAGTGGGGCCGCTGACAGGTGGGTCCGTTGGCCCCGGAGCCTGTGGTTGGGCTTGGGAACTATGGCCACCCCCGAGGCACAAATCAGCACCTCCGCCATGGAAGTTCTGCCTGAGAAATAACTCCTAGTGAGGGGGTCGCCCCGACCGATTTCTGGGCCTTCGGACGGCTCCGGGCCGGTTTCAGCTGCCCCTCGTCCCCGCGGCTAGTTTCAGATCCCCCCACCCAGCCACCGGTTTCGTGACCCCCTCGCCGGTTTCAAGAACCCCCGCGTGCAGGTGCAGCCTGGGTTCCGGGCTCCGTGCAGGTTCCGGGCGGACTTGGCTATGCTGTCCTTGCAAATCTAGGAAACCGCTGGGAAAACTCGAGGGTGAGCGCGCTGGTGAAGAGGGACCCAAAGTGTCCGGGCCAAGGAAGGAACTCCGAGATCATCTCAGTTTGGTTTGTAATGATTAGCCTGTTTCTGGAAACTTCTATTATTTTGTTTTCCATAAACAAATATTCGTTTTATGTGCTCACGTTATGTATCAGGCAAACACTCCTTGAACATCCACTGTGAACCAAGTACTGAACTAGGTGATGGGCGGGCCTGCCTAGATCCCGACAGTTGAGAGAATTCCCAGATAGTTGTCTCTGCGCGGGGATTCACAGTACTGCATCAATAGCCAGTGCCCAAGGCCAGAAATGGAACCTCGTCAGCACCCCGAGTGCCCCAACCCCTCCCTTGCCCCACAGCAGACCCCCTCCCCCATGACCACAGCCTGACTTCTTGATTTCCTTTAGTTTTACCATTTCTAAACAATATAAGTTTCACCTGTTTTAATCCATATATGTATATAAATGGAATAACACTATGTATTCTTTTTTAATTTTTGAAATAATCTCGAACTTACCTAAAAGTTGCAAGTTCAGCATCAACAACCTTGTCTTCCTGGAGTATTTGAGAATAAGTTGCCTACATGATGCTCTGTCACCTGCAGACACTTCCGTTCACATGTCTGCACGTCAGGGCAGTCTCCAGCACAACCACACATGACCGTCAGAGTCGGGAGGGTGACTTGGACATTCAGGACATCTGATCATTGGCCACAGACAAACACCTTCTGCCAGCTGATCCTATAAAGTCTCAAACCAGAAAGGGTCCAGTCTGGGCTCCCCAAGCACACTGAGCTATTAATGTGTTTCTTCAGTCTCTTCCAATCAGGCTTTCCTTGGCTCCATGATCTTGACACCTTTGAAGGTTAGAGTCCAGTGGCTTTTGTAGAAAGCCCCTCCATTTGGGTTTGTCTGGTGTTTCTTCAAAATCAAATTCCCATTACGCGTCTTTGGCAGGAAGGTCACAGAAATGGTGCCACGTGTCACTCTGATCTGACCGCTTATTTAAGGTGGTGTCTGCCTGCATCTGCCCTGGGAAGTCACTTCAGCCTTTGTAATGGACAACTATTTTGTCGGGATATTATGAGGCTCTGACGCCTTGTCAGGCCTCACAGGCTTGAGCGGGTGGAGCACACTGTGGACATCGACCCCCACCCTGGCCCCGACTGGACTCTCTTACCCAACTCTAGGCTCACTACCTTCCTCCACACAGGCTCTGATGCCCAGTCTGGGCCGCTGTGAATCCTGCCCACTTGGGCAGGGGAAGGGGGAAGGGAAGCAGCATGTGCTCATGTCTTCCTCCCTCCCCACTGTGTGAGAGACCCATCCACACTCTTGCACAAGCTGTAGGTCACTCATGTTCGTCACCACCCAGCTCGCCCAGGGTGGATCTCACAGTGTGTTCTGTTGCTGCTGGCCAGGGTTGTTTCCAGATTTACTGCTCTTAATGAACTCTGCTCTGCAAGGTCTTGTATAGTTCCTGTTATTTATGTGTTAGGAGGGGAGTTCTGTCTCCTCTACAACAACAAAAGTACTTTGATGTGTGAACCCCCAGTGTCTTAGCTGCTGCTGCTAAGTCACTTCAATAGTGTCCAACTCTGTGCGACCCCATAGATGGCAGCCCACCAGGCTCCCCCGTCCCTGGGATTCTCCAGACAAGAATACTGGAGTCGGTTGCCATTTCCTTCTCCAATGCATGAAAGTGAAAAGTGAAAGTGAAGTCGCTCAGTCGTGTCTGACTCTTCACGACCCCATGGACTGTAGCCTACCAGGCTCCTCCATCCATGGGATTTTCCAGGCAAGAGTACTGGAGTGGGGTGCCATTTCCTTCTCCAAGTGTCTCAGCATGTGGCCTCATTTGGAAATAACTGGTTAAGATGATGTCAAACTGAGGCAGGCAGGCCCCTCATCCGTCTTGACAAGTGTCTATATAAAGGGGGGGATTTGGACACAGACATGCACACAGGGAGAATGCCAGTGTTACAGGAAAGGGGACCCCTTCCAGGGCCCGAGAGTGGGCTCTTGTCTAACACTCGGAAGAGCTGTCCATGGAGACACACAAACTGACCAAGCAAGAGCCTTTATTGGGAAGGGGCACCTGGGCGGAGGGCAGCAGGGTGAGGGAACCAGAACGGCTCTGCCACATGCTCACAGTCTCAGTTTTACAGTGATGGGGTTAATTTCCGAGTTGTCTCTGACTGGACTGGTGGTGCACATCAGCCAAGATGGATTCCAGTGAGGAGGATTCTGGGAGGTTGGTAGGACATATGCACTGTCGTTTCCCTCTCCTTTTGTCCTTTGCTGAATTCTTGTGGTTGGTGGTAGCTTGTTAGTTCTGTGTTCCTTACCAGGACCTCCTGTTTAAGATACCTCATGCAAGTGGTTACTGTGGTGCCTGCTGAGGGTCGGCGGTTTCGGTCAGTGGTTCGCCTAACAACATGGACTGGAGCTGCACTGCCATGAGCCTGGGAACCAGGACCGAGGAGAGGAGTCTGTATGAGGGCCTTGCTCAGCACATCAGAGGGAACTAGCATCTTGATATCAGGCTTCTGGCCTCCAGAACTATGAGATAATACCGTCGTCTTGTTCTAAGACAGCCAGTCTGGGACTTCCCTGGTGGTCCAGTGGCTAAGACTCCACACTCCCAATGCATGGGGCCAGGGTTCGATCCCTGGTCAGGGAACTAGGTCCCACATGCCACAACTAAAGATCCTGCATGCACCAACTAAGACCTGGCTCAGCCAAATAAATAAATATTAAAAACAAAAATTAAGACAGCCAGTTCGTGGCACTTTGCTGTGGTAGCCTCCGGAAAGGAGTACAGCATTGAAAGGTTGCTGCTGTGAGTCATCTGTTAACAGTGGGATTCTTGTCCTCCGGAGGAGAGGATTTCCATCCGGGGTCAGAGACAAGGCTTGACTACTTGGAGCTTTTTGTGTAGCAAAGTTTTATTAAAGTTTAATAAAGATAGGGAAAGCTTCTGACACACATGTCAGAAGGGGACAGAAAGAGTACCCCTTTCTAGTTTTTAGCAAGGTATTAATCAGATAAGAGAGACACCTCAAGGCTGAGGGAGTTTCACCAAGCCCCTCTCCCACAATATGCATTTTTGAGATAGGATGGCACGAGGTGTGTCATTCCCCACCCCTGCCCCCACCGTAAAACAATTGACAGAAATACTGGTTTGTGGAGGCATTATCAACCCAAGGTTTGAGAAAAGGGAGAAAAAGTTAGGTGGAACCATTTTGAAGAAAGGCAAATTCCATAACAAATACATAGTTTCATTAACATAGCTTAAGAAAAACATTTGCATGAGAAAAATGCATTGGTTAGCTCAAGGCAGAACCAGGTATCTTCTACACAGAATTAAAAGAAGCCTCTTTTAATTAAAAAGGGGCTTCTTTTAATTCTGTGTTCAGTTCAGTTCAGTTCAGTTAAGTCACTCAGTCGTGTTTGACTCTTTGCGACCCCATGAATCGCAGCACGCCAGACCCCCTGTCCATCACCAACTCCCGGAGTTTACTCAAACTCATGCCCATCGAGTTGGTGATGCCATCCAGCCATCTCATCCTCTGTCATCCCCTTCTCCTCCTGCCCCCAAGCCCTCCCAGCATCAGGGTGTTTTCCAATGAGTCAACTCTTCGCATGAGGTGGAGTTTCAGCTTCAGCATCAGTCCTTCCAATGAACACCCAGGACTGATCTCCTTTAGGATGGACTGGTTGGATCTCCTTGCAGTCCAAGGGACTCTCAAGAGTCTTCTCCAACACCATAGTTCAAAACCATCAATTTTTCGGCGCTCAGCTTTCTTCACAATCCAACTCTCACATCCATACATGACCACTGGAAAACACCATAGCCTTGACCAGACGGACCTTTGTTGGCAAAGTAATGTCTCTGCTTTTTAATATACTATCTAGGTTGGTCATAACTTGCCTTCCAAGGAGTAAGCATCTTTTAATTTCATGCCTGCAGTCACCATCTGCAGTGATTTTGGAGCCCCCCCAAAATGAAGTCTGACACTGTTTCCACTGTCTCCCCATCTATTTCCCATGAGGTGATGAGACCAGATGACATGATCTTAGTTTTCTGAATGTTGAGCTTTAAGCCAACTTTTTCACTCTCCTCTTTCACTTTCATCAAGAGGCTTTTTAGTTCCTCTTCACTCTCTGCCATAAGGGTGGTGTCATCTGCATATCTGCATATCTGAGGTTATTGACATTTCTCCTGGCAATATTGATTCCAGCTTGTGCTTCTTCCAGCCCAGCGTTTCTCATAATGGACTCTGCATATAAGTTAAATAAGCAGGGTGACAATATACAACCTTGACATACTCCTTTTGCTATTTGGAACCAGTCTGTTGTTCCATGTCCAGTTCTAACTGTTGCTTCCTGACCTGCATAACAGGTTTCTCATGAGGCAGGTCAGGTGGTCTGGTATTCCCATCTCTTTCAGAATTTTCCACAGTTTATTATGATCCACACAGTCAAAAGCTTTGGCATAGCCAATAAAGGAGAAATAGATGTTTTTCTGGAACACTCTTGCTTTTTCGATGATCCAGTGGATGTTGCAGTTTGATCTCTGGTTCCTCTACCTTTTCTAAAACCAGTTTGAACATCTGGGAGTTCACGGTTCACGTATTGCTGATTAATTCTGTGTAGTGAAGGAAAAATGTCTGCCACTTGCAGTTTATTTCCTCTTGCTGCTTAGGGACCTCTGGCCTTCCTGCCTGTTACCCTCTCAGCATCTAAGAGTTTCTATCAGGTGATTGCCTGGAAGAGGAAGTGCTGAGTCAGGGGGCCTGGTATACAAAATATCAGCCCCAGAAACAGCCCCATGCTGACCCTCGGAACCTGTGCATGTGTTAGGTTACAGGCTGTGGGAATCTGGGCTGTTGGTCAGCTGACTGAACCAGGAGAATGTGCTGGGTTAACCGGCTGGGACCAGAGCAATTAGAGGGGCAACCCACTCCAGTATTCTTGCCTGGAAAATCCCATGGACGGAGGAACCTGGTAGGCTCCATGGGGTCGCAAAGAGTCTGACACGACTGAGTGATTTCACTTATTCACTCTGATAGAACAGAGGGCAGGGGGGAGCCAGGAAGCGCAGCCAAGAAGGCCCACCTGACTTGAGTGGCTTTGAAGTTGGTAGGATGGGCTTTGGCCAAGGCCTCTGGGCGACCTCTAGAAACCAGAAAAGGCAAGCAGACAGACTGTGCCCCAGAGCTGCTGAAGAGGAGGGCAGCCCAGCTGACATCTTGGTTTTAGCTCCGTGGGGCTCATTTCAGACTTCCGACCTCCAGAGTTGCAGGATAATAACGCATTTGTGTTAAGTTACTGAGTGTGTGGCAGTTTCTCACAGCAGCGATCAGATCCTAGTGCAGACGGCGTTGTATTTTTAACTTTACGAGGCGATGCCAAACTCTTTTCAAAGCATCTGCTCCAGTTTCCACTCCCATCATGAGTGAACAAACCTTCCTGCTGCTTCCTGTCCTTGCTGGCACCTGGTGTCCTCAGGCTTCTAATGTGTTCCTCAGACTGATGACTGTGCAGTAATAGTTTACGGAGCTTTACTCTGCATGTCCCTCATTACAGATGAAGTTGAGCTCATTGTCCAACCAGGACTCTGCTAGAAGAGTTAAAGGGATCGCTATTGACAATGCCAGGAACACAGGCAGGAGTCAGGACACGCAGACAAACTGGTTACAAACGTTGGCCTCTTGAATGTCCCTTTTTGTGACCAGCCTGTTTAAGTTCACTGTTTTGCTGTCATTCATCTTCCTCTGTGTTGATCCATGGATGTTCCTTACCTGTCATGATGGGAGATGTGTTGCATTTATCTTCCTCTAATTTGTAGCTTTTCTTGAATTCTCCTTTGGGTGTCACTGGATGACCAAAATACTGGAGCTTCAGCCTCAGCATCAGTCCTTCCAGTGAATATTCAGGGTTGACCTCCCTTAAGATTGACTGGCTTGATCTCCTTGCTGTCCAAGGGACTTTCAGGAGTCTTCTCCAGCACCACAGTTCAAAGGCATCAATTCTTTGGCATTCTGCCTTCTTTACAGTCCAGCTCTCACAACCATATGTGACTACTGGAAGACCATAGCCTTGACTATACGGACCTCATAGCTTTGACTAGACAGACCTTTGTCAGCATTAAAGGTCCATCTGTTCAAAGCTATGGTTTTTCCAGTAGTCATGTATGGGTGTGAGAGTTGGACCATAAAGAAAGCTGAGCACCGAAGAATTGATGCTTTTGAACTATGGTGCTGGAGAAGACTCTTGAGAATCCCTTGGACTTCAAGACGATCAAACCAGTCAATCCTAAAGGAAATCAGTCCTGATATTTATTGGAAGGACTGATGCTGAAACTGAAACTCCAATACTTTGGCCACCTGATGCAAAGAACTGACTCATTGGAAAAGACGCTGATGCTGGGAAAGACTGAAGGCAGGAGAAGGGGATGACAGAGGATGAGATGGTTAGATGGCATCACCAACTCGATGGACATGGGTTTGGGTGGACTCCGGGAGTTGGTGATGGACAGGGAGGCGTGGCGTGCTGCAGTCCCCGGGGTCGCAAAGAGTCAGACATGACTGAGCGACTGAATTGAACTGTCTTTGTCGGCAGAGTAACATCTCTGCTTTTCAACACAGTCTAGATTTGTCATTTCTTCCCTGCCAAAAAGCAATTGTCTTCTGATTTCATGGCTGCAGTCACCGTCACCAGTGATTTTGGAGACCAAGAAGAGGAATTCTGCCACTACTTCCACCTTTTCCCCTTCTATTTGCCATGCAGTAATGGGGCCAGATGCTATGGTCTTAGTTTTTTTTTTAATGTTTAGTCTTAAGCTGGCTCTTTCACTCTCCACCTTCACTCTCACCAAGAGGCTGTTTATAGTTCCTCTTCACTTTCTGCCATTAGAGTGGTTCAGTTCACTCGCTCAGTCGTGTCCGACTCTTTGCGACCACATGGACTGCAACACGACAGGCTTCCCTGTCCATCACCAACTCCTAGAGCTTGCTAAAACTCATGTCCATCGAGTCAGGGATGCCATCCAACCATCTCACCCTCTGTTGTCCCCTTCTCCTGCCTTCAATCTTTCCCAGCATCAGGGTCTTTTCAAATGAGTCAGTTCTTTGCATCAGGTGGTCAAAGTATTGGAGCTTCAACTTAGAAGTGGTATCATCTGCATATCTGAGGTTGTTAATGTTTCTCCCTCCTATCTTGATTCCAGCTTATAACTCATCCAGCCCAGCATTTCTCATGATGTGCTCAGCATATAGGTTAAACAAACAGGGTGACAGCAGACAGCCCTGTCATACTCCTTTCTCAATCTTGAACCAATCAATTATTCCATACAGGGTTCTAACTGTTGCTTCTTGACTTGCATCAGGTTTCTCAGGAGACAGGTAAGATGGTCTGGTATTCCCATCTCTCTAGAACTTTCAACAGTTTGTCACGTTCCACACAGTCAAAGGCTTTAACGTAGTCAATGAAACAGAGATAGATATTTTTCTGAAATTCACTTATTTTGTCTATAATCCAGTGAATGTTAGCAATTTGATTTCTTATGTCCTCTTCCTTTTCTAAACCCTGCTTGGACATCTGGAAGTTCTTGGTTTGCATAATGCTGAAGCCTAGCATGCAAGATTTTAAGCACATCCTTACTAGCACAGGAAATGAGTGCAATTGTCTGATGGTTAGCACATTCTTTGGTTTTACACTTCTTGGGAATTGGGATGAGGATTGACCTTTTCCAATCCTGTGGCCACTGCTGGGTCTTCCAGATTTGCTGACATAATGAATGCAAAACCTTGATGGCATCATCCTTCAGGGATTTGAATAGTTCTGCTGGAATTTCATTGAATTCACCAGCTTTATTAATAGCAGTGCTTCTTACGGCCCATTTGACTTCACACTCCAGAATGTCTGACTCTGGGTGACTAACCACACCGTCCTAGTAATCAGTTCATTAACATCTGGTCTGGATGTTCTTTTTTTTATATAGTTCTTTCATGTATTTTATATAGTTCTTTCATGTATTCTTTCCATTGCTTCTTGATCTCTTCAGCATCTACTAGGTCTCCACCATTTTTATCCTTTATTGTGCCTGCCTTTGGATGGAATGCTCCTTTGATGTTTCCAATTTTCCTGAAGAGACCTCTAGTCTTTCCCCTTTCCTTGTTTTCTTCTGTCATCAAGCATTGTTCATTAAAGAACGTCTTCTTGTCTCTTCTAGCTATTTTTTGGAATCTTGCATTTAATTGGATGTGCATTTCCCTCTCTCCTTTGCTTTTCTCTTCTCTTCATTCTTCCACTATTTATAAAGCCACCTCAGATAACCACTTTGCCTTCTTGCTTTTCTTTTTCTTTTGGATGGTTTTATTCGCCATGTCCTGTACAATATTATGGACCTCTGTCCATAGTTCTTCAGATACACTGTTAATTAGATCTAGTCCCTTGAATCTATTCATTACCTCTACTGTGAATTCATACAGAATTTGGTTTAAGTCATAACTGTCTGGCCTATTGTTTTTCCCAGTTTTCTTTAGTTTAAGCCTGAAATTTGCTATGAGAAGCTGATGATCTGAGCCACAGTCAGCTCCAGGTCTTGTTTTTGCTGACTGTATACAGCCTTTCCATCTTCAGCTATAAAAAATGTAATCAACTTTATTTTGGTATTGACCATTTGGTGATGTCCATGTGTAGAGTTGTCTCTTGTGTTGTTGAAAAAGGATATTTGCTATGACTAGTGCATTTTCTTGGCAGAATTCAGTTAACCTTTGCCCTGCTTCATTTTGTTCTCCAAGGCCAAACTTGCCTGTTATTCCAGGTATATCTTGACTTCCTACTTTTGCATTCCAATCCCTGATGATGAGTAGAACATCATTTTAGGTGTTAGTTCTAGGAGGTCTTCTAGGTCTTCATAGAACTGATCAACTACAGCTTCTTCAGTATCAGTGGTAGGGGCATAGACTTGGGTTACTGTGATGTTTGTTGAATGACTTGCCTTGGAAATGAACCGAGATCATTCTATCATTTTTGAGGTTGCACCCAAATACTGTATTATGGACTCTTTTGTTGATTATGAGGGCTACTCCATTTCTTCTATGGGATTCTTGCCCATAGTAGTAGATATAATGGCCATCTGAATTAAATTCACCCATTCCTGTTCATATTAGTTTGCTATTCCTAGAATGTTTATTCTTACCATCTCTTGCTTCACCACATCCAATTTTCCTGATTCATGGACCTATTCCATGTTCCTATATAATACTGTTCTTTACAGCATCAGGCTTTATTTTCATCACCAGACACATCCACACCTGAGCGTAGTATCTGTTTTGGCCCACCTGCTTCATTCATTCTGGGCCTATTGATAATTCTCCTCTGCTCTTCCCCAATAGCATATTAGACACCTTCAGAATGAGGACTCATCTTTTGGTGTCATATCTTTTTGATCTTTTATACAGTGAACTTCTCACAGCAAGTATACTGGGATGATTTGCCATTCCCTCCTCCAGTGGATTATGTTTTGTCCGAACTCTCTGCTATGACCTGTTCGTCTTGGGTGGCCTGCGCTGCATGGCTCATTCAGTTCAGCTTAGTCATTTCTGACTCTGCGACCCCATGAACCGCAGAACTCCAGGCCTCCCTGTCCATCACCAACTCCGGGAGTCCACCCAAACCCGTGTCCATTGAGTCGGTGATGCCATCCAACCATCTCATCCTCTGTCATCCCCTTCTCCTCCTGCCCCCAATCTTTCCCAGCATCAGGGTCTTTTCAAATGAGTCAGCTCTTCACATCAGGTGGCCAAAGTATTGGAATTTCAGATTCAACATCAGTCCTTCCAATGAACACCCAGGACTGATCTCCTTTAGGATGGACTGGTTGGATCTCCTTGCAGTCCAAGGGACTCTCAGCAGTCTTCTTCAACACCACAGTTCAAAACCATCAATTCTTTGGCACTCAGCTTTCTTCACAATCCAACTCTCACATCCATACATGACCACTGGAAAAACCATAGCCTTGACCAGACGGACCTTTGTTGGCAAAGTAATGTCTCTGCTTTTTAATATACTATCTAGGTTGGTCATAACTTGCCTTCCAAGGAGTAAGCTTCTTTTAATTTCATGGCTGCAATCATCATCTGCAGTGATTTTGGAGCCCCCAGAAATAAAGTCAGCCACTGTTTCCACTGTTTCCCCATCTATTTGCCATGAAGTGATGAGACCAGATGACATGATCTTAGTTTTCTGAATGTTGAACTTTAAGCCAACTTTTTCATTCTCCTCTTTCACTTTCATCAAGAGCCTCTTTAGTTCTTCACTTTCTGCCATAAGGGTGTTGTCATCTGTATATCTGAGGTTATTGATATTTCTCCCGGCAATCTTGATTCCAGCTTGTGCTTCTTCCAGCCCAGAGTTTCTCATAATGGACTCTGCATATAAGTTAAATAAGCAGGGTGACAATATACAGCCTTGACATACTCCTTTTGCTATTTGGAACCAGTCTGTTGTTCCATGGCCAGTTCTAACTGTTGCTTCCTGACCTGCATACAGGTTTCTCATGAGGCAGGTCAGGTGGTCTGGTATTCCCATCTCTTTCAGAATTTTCCACAGTTTATTATGATCCACACAGTCAAAAACTTTGGCATAGCCAATAAAGGAGAAATAGATGTTTTTCTGGAACTCTCTTGCTTTTTCGATGGTCCAGCGGATGTTGCAGTTTGATCTCTGGTTCCTCTACCTTTTCTAAAACCAGTTTGAACATCTGGAAGTTCACGGTTCATGTATTGCTGAAGCCTGGCTTGGAGAATTTTAAGCATCACTTTACTAGCGTGTGAGATGAATACAATTGTGCGGTAGTTTGAGCATTCTTTGGGATTGGAATGAAAACTGCCGTTTTCCAGTCCTGTGGCCACTGCTGAGTTTTCCAAATTTGCTGGCATATTGAGTGCAGCACTTTCACAGCCTCGTCTTTCAGGATTTGAAATAGCTCAACTGGAATTCCATCACCTCCACTAGCTTTGTTCGTAGTAATGCTTCCTAAGGTCCACTTGACTTCACATTCCAGGATGTCTGGCTCTAGGTGAGTGATCACACCATTGTGATTATCTGGGTTGTGAAGATCTTTTTTGGACAGTTCTTCTGTGTATTCTTGCCACCTCTTCTTAATATCTTCTGCTTCTGTTACGTCCCTACCATTTATTGAGCCCATCTTTGCATAGAGAAGGAAATGACAACCCACTCCATTATTCTTGCCAGGAAAATCCCATGGACTGAGGATCCTGGTAGGCTACAGTCCATGGGGTCTCAAAGAGTCAGACACAACTGAGCGACTTCACTTCTTCACTTCACTTGCATGAATTTGTCCCTTGGTATCTCTAATTTTCTTGAAGAGATCTCTAGTCTTTCCCATTCTATTGTTTTCCTCTATTTCTTTGCATTGATGGCTGAGGAAGGCTTTCTTATCTCTCCTTGCTATTCTTTGGAACTCTGCATTCAAATGTGTATATCTTTCCTTTTCTCCTTTACTTTTCACTTCCCTTCTTTTCACAGCTATTTGTAAGGCCTCCTCAGACAGCCATTTTGCTTTTTTGCATTTCTTTCTCTTCGGGATGGTCTTGATTCCTGTCTCCTGTACAATGTCACGAACCTCTATCCATAGTTCATCAGGCACTCTGTCTATCAGATCTAGTCCCTTAAATCTATTTCTCACTTCCATTGTATAGTCATAAGGGATTTGATTTAGGTCATACCTGAATGGTCTAGTGGTTTTCTCTATTTTCTTCGAAAATTTCAGTCTGAATTTGTCAATAAGAAGTTCATGATCTGAGCCACAATCAGCTCCTGGTCTTGTTTTTTGCTGACTGTATAGAGCTTCTCCATCTTTGGCTGCAAAGAATATAATCAATCTGATTTCAGTGTTGACCATCTGGTGATATCCATGTGTAGAATCTTCTCTTGTGTTGTTGGAAGAGGGTGTTTGCTATGACCAGTGCGTTCTCTTGGCAGAACTCTGTTAGCCTTTGTCCTGCTTCATTCTGTACTCCAAGGCCAAATTTGCCTGTTACTCCAGGTGCTTCTTGACTTCCTACTTTTGCATTCCAGTCCCCTATAATGAAAAGGACATCTTTTGGGGGTATTAGTTCTAGAAGGTCTTGTAGGTCTTAATAGAACTGTTCAGCTTCTTCAGCATTACTGGTTGGGGCATAGACTTGGATTATTGTGATATTGAATGGTTTGCCTTGGAAATGAACAGAGATCATTCTGTCATTTTTGAGATCATGTCCAAGTATTGCATTTTGGACTCTTTTGTTGACTATGGTGGCTACTCCATTTCTTCTAAGGGATTCCTGCCCACAGTAGTAGATATAATGGTCATCTGAGTTAAATTCCCCCATTCCAGTACAATTTAGTTCACTGATTCCTAGAATGTCAATGTTCACTCTTGTCATCTCCTGTTTGACCACTTCCAATTTGCCTTGATTCATGGACCTAACATTCCAGGTTCCTATGCAATATTGCTCTTTACAGCATCAGACCTTGCTTCTATCACCAGTCCCATCCACAACTGGGTGTTGTTTTTGCTTTGGCTCCATCCCTTCATTCTTTCTGGAGTTATTTCTCCACTGATCTCCAGTAGCATATTGGGTACCCACCGACCTGGGGAGTTCATCTTTCAGTATCCTATCTTTTTGCCTTTTCATACTGTTCATGGGATTCTCAAGGCAAGAATGCTGAAGTGGCTTGCCGTTCCCTTCTCCAGTGGATCACATTCTTTCCGACCTCTCCACCATGACCCATCTGTCTTGGGTGGCCCCACACGGTATGGCTTAGTTTCACTGAGTTAGACAAGGCTGTGGTCCATGTGATCAGATTGGCTAGTTGTCTGTGACTGTAGTTTCAGTCTTTCTGCCCTCTGATGCTCTCTCTCAGTGCCTACTGTCTTACTTGGGTTTCTCTTACCTTGGACGTGAGGTTATCTCTTCATGGCTGCTCCAGCTCCAGCTGCAGCAGCAGGATCACAGCCGCTGATCCTGACCTTGGACGTGGGGTAGCTTCTGTTGGCCGCTGCCCCGGCCTTGGATGTTGGGTAGCCTCTCTCGGCCACGCTTCTGCACCATTGCAGCTGCCGTGCGTGGCTCATAGCTTCATTGAATTATGCAAGCCCCTTCGGCATGACAAGGCAGTGATCCATTAGGGACCTATTGCTTCTACTGCTCCTCAATTTTAGCACTGAGCTGATGTGTTTTGAGGAAAATCCCAGGTACAGTGTTTCACCTGTGAACACTTTAGTACACAATTCTAACGGATAAAGATTCATTTTAGCATAACCACAAACTCATCATTGACCCCAACAAAATTAACATTATTTCTTAATAAAATCTAATACCAACTGGTGTTTGTTTCCTCACTTTGTCTCAAAAATGTCTTTTACAGTTTCTTGCTTGACTTAGGATCCAAATGAGACCCCCACCCTGCAAATGTTTGGCTTGTCTCTTAAGCCTTTTACATTTAAAACAGCCCCCCTTCCCTTTCACATCGCCTAGTGACTTCTGTTTGTTGATGAAACCAGGTCATTCGTTCCATTTATTTTTTATTTGTGTGCATTCTCAGTTGTGTCCCACTCTTTGTGACCCCATGGACTGTAGCTCACCAGGCTCCTCTGTCCATGGGATTTCCCAGGCAAGAGTACTGGAGTGGGTTGCCATTCCGTCCTCCAAGGGATCTTCCCAACCAGGGATCAAACCTGCATCTCCTGTGATTCCTGCATTAGGAGGCAGATTCTTTACCACTGTGCCACCTTTATTTACGTCTTATTTAATGTTATCCAGGGCTTCCCTGCTGGCTCAGCTGGTAAAGAATCTGCCTGGAATGCAGGAGACCCAGGTTCAGTTCCTAGGTTGGAAAGATTCCCCTGGAGAAGGAAGTGGCAATCCAGTCTGGTATTGTTGCCTGGAAAATCCCATGGATAGAGAAGTCTGGCAGGCTGCAGTTCATCAGGTTCCACAGAGTCGAACATAGCTGAGCACCTAACACTTTGAGTTTATTGTCACCTAATGGGCTTCATCATTTTCTCATCAGGGGTCTTACTCATCTTTTGTTGTATTTATTCCCAAGAACTATGGTTTTACTGATGTGATTGTAAATGATAAGTTTTCCAAATCTTATTCTCATTATTTGTTCTGATAAGGACTATCTTTGATTTTTATTATTGAATTTGTATCTAGCAACATTACTAAATTGTCTTAATAATATTAACTGTTTATATCTGTATTCATTTGGATTTTCTACATACCAGTCATATTATCTGAAATTAACCACTATTTCCCCTTCTATTCATTGTGCCTTGTGTTTCTTTCTTCTCTGCATGTTCCTATTGGAAGACCCAGTGGCTTTAGAGAGCACCCTCGCTTTGTTCTCAGTCTTAAAGGAAATGCTTTTAATAATTATGTTTTTTTGGTCTTGCCAAGTGGCTTGCGGGATCTTAGTTTTCCCAGTGGGGATCAAACCTGTGCCACCTGCAGTGGAAGGAGACCACCAGGAAAGCCCCTTGTTGGCAGACATTCCTTACCATGTTAAAAAAGTTCATTTCTAAGGCAAATTTGCTAAGTTTTTAAGAAGCATGTGTGGGATGTGCACTCTCCTCGATGCCATTTTCTGCATGGACTGAGTTGGTCACGCACTTCTCTTCTCTAATCTGTTCCTGTGGTGAATTGACCTGGTTTCTAAGGCTGAACAAATCCATCTTGGTTGTGATGTGTCGTCCTGTCTATGTGTGTGGCTGAGCCTGGTGGTTCTTCAACTGGAGAGTGAGTCTGGGCTGTGATTTTTCTTTCCCTCTTTTCACTATCAGGCTCTGGTAGCAAAAGCTGAATGATTTTGTGAAATGAGCCAGGGAGTGGGCCTTTTGCCTCTCTTTCCCGGAAGAAAGTGTGTAAGACTGGAACATTCTGAACCTCAGACATCTCACAGAATGGGACAGGGAAGCCTCAGAGCCTAGAGTTTTCTTGGAGGGAACCTGTTTGCTTATTGATTGAATTTCTTTTACACCTACAGGAATTTTTAAAGTTTTCTAGTTTTTGTTCTCAAAACAATTTTGTTTAGTACTATTTTTCTAATAATTTGTCAATTGTCTCAATTTTCAAATTTATTGCTGTAGAGTTGTTGATGACATTGTCACATTTTTTTTTCATGTCTGTGGTTACAGACCCTTTTCTTCTTAATATGGATGATTTGTTTCTCCTCCTTTATTTATCGTTTTCATTGGAGATTTGTCAATTTTATAAATCTTCCAAAAGTAAAAGCTTCTGGCTTTGAGAAACATCTTTATCACATATTTGTTTTGCAGCCTTAATTTCTGATCTTTTTTGTTTTTCTGCATTCTTCGGGTTTATATCACAGCTCTTTTTATTTGGGTTAGATGTTTAGCACATTAAGTTTTAGCCTGTCTCCTTTCATGATATGAACATTTAGAATTACAAATTTACTCAGTTCTACCTTGAATTCCTTGGTGGCTCAGATGGTAAAGCGTCTGCCTACAATGTAGGAGACCTGGGTTCGATCCCTGGGTTGGGAAGATGCCCTGGAGAAGGAACTAGCAAGTCAGTCCAGTACTCTTGCCTGGAAAATCCCATGGACGGAGGAGCCTGGTAGGCTACATTCCATGGGGTTGCAAAGAGTCGGACACAACTTAGTGACTTCACTTCACCTTGGCTGCACTCAGCTTAATATATGATATTTTCATTATAACTCAGTTGAAAGCATTTTAAAATTTCTATTATGATTTTTTTCTTTGGTCCATGGGTTATTTAGAAATTTATTTCTTATTTTCAAAAAATAGGTGAATTTATAGTTCTATATTTCTTTTTATTCTTCCAGTTTTATTGGAATATAATTGAAATACATCACGTGTAAGCTTAAGGTACACAGCATAATGATTTGATTTATATACGTCATAAAATGATGATAATGACATATTTTGTGAACATCCATATCTCATGTAGATACAAAATTAAAGAAATAGAAAATACTGTTTTCCTTGTGATAACTCAGGATCTACTCTCTTAACAACTTTCATATATAATGTACAGCAGCATTAATTATATTTATCATGCTGTAAATTACATTATTGGTATTTACCTATCTTATAACTCAGCAGTCCCTAACCTTTTTGGCACGGGGACTAGTTTTGTGGAATACAATTCTTCCACGGACAGGAGGGATGCAAGCGATGGGGAGTGGCTGTCAACACAGATGAAGCTTGTTTTACTCTCCACCACTCACCTGCTGTGCAGCCTGGTTCCTAACAGGCCACGGATGGGTACCAGTTCATGGCCCACTGCTTGGGGACCACTGCTGTAACTGGGAGTTTGTTCCTTTTGCCCATCTTCATCCAGTTCCCTTTTCCCCAATCTCCTGCCTCTGGTAACCACAAATCTGACCTCTTTTTCTATGAATTTGCTTGTTTTTGAAGTATAATTGACCTACTTGTGTTAGTTCCTGTTACACGACATGATAATTTATATTTCTATACATTTCAAAATGATCACATAGGAGGTTACCACACAAAGATACTGTGTAGACACTGCTGTGTTCCCCACACTGTGCATTCCATCCCTGTGACTCATTTATTTTGCCACAGGAAGTTTGTGCCTTCCAGTCTCCCTCACCTATTTGTCTCCTCCTCACCCCACCACCCCGACCACCCCTGTTTGTTCTCTGTATCTATGACTCTGTTTCTGTTTTGCATTGTTTGTTCATTTGTTTTGTTTTTTAGGTTCCACATATAAGTGAAATTTTAGTGTTTGTCTTCCTCTTTCTGATTTATTTCACTTAGCATAATTCCTTCCAGGTCCACTCATATTGTTGCAAATTATAATATTTTATTCTTTTAAATGGCTGAGTAGCATTCCCTTAAGTATATATACTACATCTACTTTATCCTCTCACCTGTTTATGGGCACTTAACATTGCTTACATATGTTGGCTATTTGTAAATGATACTACAATGAAAGAAAAGGGTGCATATGTCTTTCTGTGTGTTTAGGTTTTTTTTTCCTTAATAAATACTCAGGAGTGAAATTTCTGGTTCTTATGGTAGTTCTATTTTAAATTTTTGCGGTAATTTCCATACTGTTCTCCGCAGTGACTGCATCAATTTACATTCCCAAGAACAGTGCAAGAGGGTTGCCTTCTCTCCATATTCTGCTGAAATTTGTATATCTTCTTCAGAAAAATGTCTATTCAGATCCTCTGCCTATCTTTTAATCAGGTTGTTCAGTTGATGTTGAGTTGTATAAATTTGTGTATACTTTGGATATTAACCCCTTATCAGAGATATTGTGTGAAAATATTTTCTTCCATTCAGTAGTTGGCCTTTTATTTTGTTAATAGTGTCCTTCACTATACAAAAGTTTTTTAGTTTGATAGTCTCATCTGTTTAGTTTTGCTTTTGTTTCCCTTGCCTGTGGAACAAATCTGAAAAAATATCACTAAGTCCATTGTCAAAGAGCTTATTGCCTATGCTTTCTTTTACAAGTTGTATGGCTTCAGGTCTTACATTTGAGCCTTTCATCCATTTTGAGTTTATTTTTGTATATGATATAGAAAAGTAGTTCAGTTTGAATCTTTTGCATGTAGCTGTTCAGTATTCCAAAAACCATTTGTTGAAGAGGCTGTCTTTCCATCATTGTATATTCTTGCCTCCTTTGTTGCAGATTAATTGCCATGTAAGTGTGGTTCTTTTCTGGACTCTATCCCATTGATCTATGTGTCTTTTTTTGTACCAGTACCATACTGTTTTTATTATTGGAGATTTGGACTACAGTTTGAAATCAGGGAGCATGATTCCTCTAGCTTCATTCTTTCTCGAGATTGTTTTGGCTCTTTGGGGTCTTTGAGCTACCATACAAATTTTAAAATTCTTTATTCTAGTTCTGTGAAAAACACCATTGGTATTTTGATAGGGATTGCACTGAATCTGTAGATTGCCTTGGGTAGTATGGTCATTTTAACAATATTCTTCCAATCCATGAGCATGGTATGTCTTTGCATCTGTTTGTGTCATCTTTAATTTCTTTCTTCAGTGTCTCATAATTTTCTGATTACAGGTGTTTTACTTCCTTAGTTAGTTAGTCCTGGGTGTTTTAGTCTTTTTCTGGTGTGATTGTAAATGGGATTGTTTTCTTCATTTCTCTTTCTGATAGTTTGTTGGTGTATAGAAATGCAGCAGGTTTCTGTGTATTAATTTTGTATCCTGCAACTTTACTGAATTCATTGATGAGTTCCAGTAACTTTTTGGTGGGTTCTTTAGGATTTTCTGTGTATTGTGTCATGTCATCTGCAAATAGTGACAGTTTTACTTCTTCATCTCCAATTTGTATTCCTTTTATTTCTTTTTCTTGTATGACTGGGTTTCCTAGGAGACCCAGTGGTGATAGTGAAGAGTTCTGACAAAACGTGGTCCACTGGAGGCGGGAGTGCAAACCACTTCAGTATTCTTGCTGTGAGAACCCCATTAACACTATGAAAAGGCAAAAAGATATAATACCAAAAGATGGCCCCCCCAGGTCGAAAAATATCCAATATGCTAGTGGGGAAGAGTGGAGGACAATTTCTAATAGCTCCAGAAAGAATGAAGTGGCTGGGCCAAAGTGGAAATGATGCTCAACTGCAGATGTGTCTGGTAGTGACAGTAAAGTCTGATTCTGTAAAGAACAACATTGCATAGAAACCTGGAATGTTAGGTCCATAAATCAAGGTAAGTTGGACATGGTCAAGCAGGAGATGGCAAGAGTGAACATCAGCATCTTAGGAATCAGTGAACTAAAATGGATGGGAATGGGTGAATTTAATTCAGATGACCATTATATCTACTACCGTAGACCAGAATCCCTTGGAAGAAATGGAGTAGCCCTCTTTAGTCAAAAGAAGTGTCCTAAACAGTCTTTTGTATTTTGGTACATTCTCAAAAACAACAGAATGATCTCAGTTCATTTCCAGGGCAAACCATTCAGCATCACAGTAATCCAAGTCTATGCTCCAACCACCGAAGCAGAAGCAGCTGAAGTTGACCGGTTCTATGAAGAACTAACTGTAAGACCTTCTTGAACTAACGCCGAAAACAGATGTGTGTGTATGTGCCTTATAAAGAAGTAATTTATTTTCTTAATTTATATAATTTTTAATTGAAGGATAATTGCTTTACAGAATTTTGGTTTTCTGTCAAACCTCAACATGAATCAGTCATAGGTATACATATGCCCCTTCCTCTTGAACCTCCCTCCTATGTTCCTCCCCATCCCACCCCTTTAGGTTGATGCAGAGCCCCTGTTTGAGTTCCCTGAGACAAAGAACAAATTCCCATTGGCTATCTATTTTACATATGGTAATGTAAGTTTCAAACTGTTGCACAATTGCACTCATCTCATACACTAGTAAAGTAATGCTCAAAATTCTCAAGCGAGGCTTCAGCAATATGTGAACTGTGAACTTCCAGATGTTTAAGCTGGTGTTAGAAAAGGCAGAGGAACCAGAGATCAAATTGCCAACATCCGCTGGATCATCGAAAAAGCAAGAGAGTTCCAGAAAAACATCTATTTCTCCTTTATTGGCTATGTCAAAGTCTTCGACTGTGTGGATCACAATAAACTGTGGAAAATTCTGAAAGAGATGGGAATACCAGACCACCTGACCTGCCTCTTGAGAAACCTATATGCAGGTCAGGAAGCAACAGTTAGAACTGGCCATGGAACAACAGACTGGTTCCAAATAGGAAAAGGAGTACGTCAAGGCTGTATATTGTCACCCTGCTTATTTAACTTATATGCAGAGTACATCATGAGAAACGCTGGGCTGGAAGAAGCACAAGCTGGAATCAAGATTGCTGGGAGAAATATCAATAACCTCAAATATGCAGATGACACCACCCTTATGGCAGAAAGTGAAGAAGAACTAAAAAGCCTCTTGATGAAAGTGAAAGAGAAGAGTGAAAAAGTTGGCTTAAAGCTCAACATTCAGAAAACTAAGATCATGGCATCTGGTCTCATCACTTCATGGGAAATAGATGGGGAAACAGTGGAAATAGTGTCAGACTTTATATTTGGGGGCTCCAAAATCACTGCAGATGATGATTGCAGTCATGAAATTAAAAGATGTTTGCTCCTTGGAAGGAAAGTTATGACCAACCTAGATAGCATATTAAAAAGCAGAGACATTACTTTGCCAACAAAGGTCCGTCTGGTCAAGGCTATGGTTTTTCCAGTGGTCATGTATGGATGTGAGAGTTGAACTGTGAAGAAAGCTGAGCACTGAAGAATTGATGCTTTTGAACTGCGGTGTTGGATAAGATTGGATAAGACTGTTGAGAGTCCCTTGGACTGCAAGGAGATCCAACCAGTCCATCCTAAAGGAGATCAGTCCCGGGTGTTCATTGGAAGGACTGATGCTGAAGCTGAAATTCCAGTACTTTGGCTATCTCATGCGAACAGTTGACTCATTTGGAAAGACCCTGATGCTGGGAGGGATTGGGGGCAGGAGGAGAAGGGGACGACAGAGGATGAGATGACTGGATGGCATCACCGACTCGATGGACATGAGTTTGAGTAAACTCCGGGAGTTGGTGATGGACAGGGAAGCCTGGCATGCTGCGATTCATGGGGTTGCAAAGAGTCAAACACGACTGAGTGACTTAACTGACTGACTGACTAATGTAAGTTTCCATGTCACTCTCTCCATACATCAAACCCTCTCCTTCCCTCTCCCCATGTCCGTAAGTCTGTTTTCTATGTCTGTTTCTCCATTGCTGCTCCTGAAAATAAATTCTGCGGTACCATCTTTTTAGATTCCATATATATGTATCAGTATACAATATTTATCTTTCTCTTTCTGACTTGACTCTATATAATAGGCTCTAGGTTCATCCACCTCATTAGCACTGACTCAAATGTGTTTCTTTTTATGATTGAGCGATATTCCATTGTTTATATGTACCACAAATTCTTTATCCATTCATCTGTCACTGGACATCTAGGTTGCTTCCATGTTCTAGCTATTGTAAATAGTGTTTTAGTGAACATTGGGGTACATGTGTCTTTTTAAATTTTGGTTTCCTCAGGGTATATGCCTAGGAGTGAGATTGCTGAGTCATATGGTGCTTTAATTCCTAGTTTTTAAAGGAATCTCCATACCATCTTCCATAGTGGCTGTATCAATTTACATTCCCACCAACAGTGCAAGAGGGTTTGTTTTTTTCCATACCCTCTCCAGCGTTTATTGTTTGTAGACTTTTTAATGATGACCATTCTCACCAGTATGAGGTGATATCTCATTGTAGTTTTGATTTGTATTTCTCTCATAAGGAGTGATATTGAGCATCTTTTCATGTGCTTGTTAGCCACCTCTAGGTCTTCTTTGGAGAAATGTCTATTTAGGTCTTTTTCCCACTTTTTGATTGGGTTGTTTGTTTTTCTGGTATTGAGTTGTATGAGCTCCTCATATATTTTGGAAATTAATCCTTTGTCAGTTGTTTCCTTTGCTATTACGTTCTCCCATTCTGAGGGTTGTCTTTTCACCTTGTTTGTAGTTTCCTTTAATATGCAAAAGCTTTTAAGTTTCATTAGGTCCCACTTGTTTACTTTTGTTTTTACTTCCATTACTCTAGGAGGTGGGTCATAGAGGATTTTGCTTTGATTTGTGTCAGCAAGTGTTCTGCCTGTGTTTTCCTCTAAGAGTTTTATAGTTTCTAGTCTTACATTTAGGTCTTTAATCCATTTTGAATTTATCTTTGTGTATGGTGTTAGGAAGTGTTCCAATTTCCTTCTTTTACATGTAGCTGTCCAATTTTCCCAGCACCACTTATTGAAGAGGCTATCTTTTCCCTATTGTATATTCTTGCCTCCTTTGTCATAAATAAGGTACCCATAGGTGCATGGGTTTATTTCTGGGTTCCAGCTCACTGATGCGTTCTTCTGCTTCAGATATTCTGCTACTGATTCCTTCTAGAGTATTTTTAATTTCAGTTATTGTGCTGTTTGTCTGTGTATGTTTGCTCTTTCATTCTTCTTGGTCTTTGTTAATTGATTCTTGCACTTTCTCCATTCTATTTTCAAGGTTTTTGATCATCTTTACTATCATTATTCTGAATTCTTTTTCAGGTAATTTGCCTATTTCCTCTTCATTTACTTGGACTTGTGTGTTTCTAGTTTATTCCTTCATTTGTGAAGTATTTCTGTGCCTTTTCATTATTTTTTTTAACTTATTGTGTTTGAGGTCTCCTTTTTCCAGGCTTCAAGGTTGAATTCTTTCTTCCTTTTGGTTTCTGCCCTCCTGAGGTTGGTCCAGTGGTTTGTGTAAGATTTGTGTAGGGTGAGGTTTGTGCTGTTTTTTTTTTTTTTTTTTCCTCTGATGGGCAGGGCTGAATAAGGTGATAATCTGCTGATGATTGGGTTTGTATTTTTGTCTTGTTTGTTGTTTGGATAAGGCATCCTGCACAGGATGATGGTTGGGTGATGCCAGGTCTTGTATTCAAGTGGTTTCCTTTGTGGGAGTTCTCACTATTTGATACTCCCTAGGGTTAGGAGTTCTTTGGTAGTCTAGGGTCTTGGAGTTAGTGCTCCCGCTCCAAAGGCTCAGGGCTTGATCTCTGGCCGGGAAAGGAGATTCCACAGGTGGTTTGTTAAGGCATTAAATGGGATTAAAACAAATACCCATAAATGAGAAACCAAAGATGAACCCCAGACAAATGGCAGTTACAAAGTCAGGCAAATAAGAATTAAAATAATGAAATATGCACATATACATATATACCCGTAAGCAAAATAAAAACAGTCCAACAAAAATAAAGTACAATGGTTGACCAGGTGAATAAAGGAAACCAAAAATGATATCCACCAGGTAAGAGCAAAACTAACTAAAGCACAAACTGGAAAACAAAGCTAAAGCAAGGTGCCAACTGGGGAATAAAGCAATGAAAACAAAACTAACAAATATGGTGAGAAAAATAAAGGAAAGGAAGAAAAGAAAGAATAGAAATGCAAAGTTAAATAGAGGTAGATAAAGAAGATTTATATATATTAAAGATTAACTTCAAGGGGAAAAGAACAGTAGGAAAAGCAAATGAAAGACTAAATGTAGAAAATATAATAATTGGTTTAAAAATTTTTTTAATTAAATAAAAAAGGAAACCTCTATAGAACTCCATAGAACTCTATAGTTAAAGACCAACCTAGAGGCAGAGGTTTATAACAGCAATAAAAAGTGTGACTGGAAAAAAAACTCAAAAGTTTAATTAGATTTCATAGTGCTAATAAATCGACAACTACAACAGATGATAAAAAAAAAAAAGAAAGATTAAAAAATCCAAAAGAAACTACAAAACAAGTCAAAATATAAGAATAATAAATGTTTTACTTAAGTTTCTGCTGTCAGCTTCCTTTCCTTCACTGGGAGTCATTGTCCACCTTGTCTCCCTGGGATGCCCTCCAACACTGTGCTGGTCTCTGGATCCTCTTTGGGGGCATCTCAGACTTTAATCTGGTACTACTCCTGTGTGTTCTTGCCTCCAATGTCCACAGCTATCAGAACTAATGTGTTTTCTTTTGTAGGAGCTTTCAGTGTCCTTTCATATATTCAATAGAAACAGAGTCTGCCTAGTTGATTGTGTAGATTTAATCTGAAGCTTGTACAGCTGGTGGGAAGGTTTTGGGTCTTCTTCCTTAGCCACAGTGCCCCTGGGTTTCAATTGTGGTTTTATTTCCACCTCTGAATGTGGGTCATCCACTGGGGTTTGCTCCTGAGGCTGCCCTGGAGGACTTGGGTTTGTCCCTGTGAGAACCAGGTGTGGAGGTGGTGCAGCTGCTTGGGTTGCAGGGGTTCTGCCAGCACCAGGCATTCAGGGGAGTTAGCAGCTAGGGTATCAGGAAATACAGTGCTCTAGAAGGGTGTTGGGGTCCTTTAATGGACCAGAACCTGGTGGTCCAGAGTTGATGATAAGAAAGTGAAAGAGAAAGAAACTACTATTCTCTGGCTTATGCAGAGAACCAATAAAACCCTAGGACAGGGCTTGTACCACTCACGGAGGCACAGGGCACCCTCTCGAAGAGGTCTTGAAAGTCCGGGCAGGAGAGTGAGCTCGGCAGGTTTCCACGCTCCAGAGAATTAGCTGGAGGGAGAGAGAGAGAAAGAAAGACACGGGGACCCAAGTCTCTGGTGGAGCAAGGGTGTTTTAATGATCTTTATGTGAGTATATATAGGCTGTTGTACAAGGAATTTCTTTTGACATTGATAAAGATCAGAAAACCAAACATACAACAGCCATTATCAAGGGAACAAGGAATTAACAATGGTCATAAGATCAGAAGACAATCCATATCTCAAGAAAGAGGGTTGTGACTAAGCAGTTTTGTCCTAAGGAGAATGTTTACTGAAGGAAATCCATGCATGTGTCTCATCCTATGACCTCAGTCCTGGGAGCAGCATGCCATTGCACTCGTTCCTGTTACTAGGAGCTGATAAGGAACAGAGGATTTATGAAAGACAGAAAACAGCCCACAGGAATCCTCCTGTCAAACGTTCTCTAACAGAAGGGTATGGCAACCAGTATTGGACAATACACTCCAGTATTCTTGCCTGGAGAACCCCACTGACAGAGAAGCCTAGCAGGCCACAGGGTTGCAAAGAGTTGGACACAACCCAAGCAACCCTGCATGCATAGACGCAAGACTTTTTTTGCCTGTGGCAGTTCTGCCCCAGTGAGGGTTGAGCGTGAAGGTGGCACAGCTTCTTGGGTTGCAGGGATCCTGGCAGTGCCAAGTGTGCAAGGACACAGACTGCTGAAGCTGCAGGGTTATGGCCCTATCAGAGTCTTTTTTTTTTGAGCATCTGGTAGCTGGTGATCAGAAGGCCTCTTTGCCTAATCTTTCTCTGTAGCCCCGCCCATTCAGGCACTTAGAGGGATCCCTTGCCTGGGGTCCTTCTCTGTTGTTCCATGCTTCAGGCACTGAAAGGGGTACTCTGGGTGGGGTCCTACTCTGCAGTTTGGTGCCTCAGGTGCTTGATTGGACAGCCTCTCTATTGTTCAGCTGCCTTTGCTGGCCTGTGGTAAGAAAGAGGCTAGAGTAATGGCTCCACCCCCTACACATGACTCTACAGTATCACCTTACTTCCATGTCTGCCTGGCTTTCCTCCAAAGGCATTTCCCACCACAATCTCCTCCCTCACTTCCCTTTGGCTCATCTCTCTGCAGTCAATAGCAGGCCTCACCTTGGGATTGCTCCACAATCCCTACGCCCCAGCTCCCAGGCGCTGCACCTTCTAGAGGACCTGCCCCCCTGTCTGGGCTATGTATGGCTGCGGCAAGAACTGTCTGATTCTCATTCCATTTAGGCTGTCACAGATCAGCTGTTTCACTCTCAGCCTTAATAAATGTTTCTCCTCTGACTCAGACAATTGCCCCGATGTGGGGGTTCGACCCCTTCTTCAGTTCTCCCACCCACCGAGGGCAGGTCCAGTCCTGCTAACACTCCTGTTTTTCCCCCTAGTTCCTTCCTCCTACCGAGTTTTGCGTGGTTCTATATATTCTTTTCGACTGGTCAGGTACTCCTGTCCGCTCTCAGCTGGTGCTCTGCAAGCCCTTCTGTGTCTGAAGGTGTATTCCAGATGTATCCATGGAGAGAGATGAATACTCCTCCGCCATCTTGTTCCTCCCCAGATGTTCTTTTCATCACAGGGGACTGGAATGCAAAGTAGGAAGTCAAGAGATACCTGGAGTAACGGGCAAATTTGGCCTTGGAGTACACAATGAAGCAGGGCAAAGGCTAACAAGTTCTGTCAGGAGAACACACTGGTCATAGCAGACACCCTTTCCAGCAACACTAGAAACATCTCTACCCATGGACATTACCAAATGGTCAATGCCAAAATCAGACTGATTATATTCTTTGCAGCCGAAGATGGAGAAGCTCTGTATAGTCAGGGAACACAAGACCTGGAGCTGACTGTGGCTCAGCTCATGAGCTCCTTATTGCAAAATCCAGACTTAAATTGCAGTAAGTAGGGAAAACCATTAGGCCATTCGGGTATAACCTAAATCAAATCGCGTATGATCATACAGTGAAGGTGACAAACAGATTCAAGGGACATATGGTCGACACAGTGCCTGAAGAACTATGGACAGAAGTTTGTAACGTTGGACAGGAGGCAGTGACCAACATCATCCTAAAGAAAAAGAAGTTCAAGAAGGCAAAGTGGTTGTCTGCAAGGCCTTACAAATTGCTGAGAAAAGAAGAGAAGCAAAAGGCAATAGAGAAAGGGAAAGATTTACCCATCTGAATTCAGAGTTCCAAAGAATAGCAAGGAGAGATGAGAAAGCCTTCTTCAATGAACAATTCAAAGATATAGAGGAAAACAGTAGAACGGGAAAGACTACAGATCTCTTCAAGAAATTTGGAGTTATCAAGAGAAACTTTCATGCAATGATGGGCACAATAAAGGACAGAAATGGCAAGGACTTAACAGAAGCAGAAGAGATTAAGAAGAATTGGCAAGGATACACAGAAGAACTATACAAAAAAGATCTTAATGACCCAGGTAACCATGATGCTGTGATCACTCACCTAGAACTAGACATCCTAGAGTGTGACTTCAACTGGACCTTAGGAAGCTTTACTATGAACAAAGCTGGTGGAGGTGATGGAATTCCAGCTGAGTTATTTAAAATCCTAAAAGATGATTTTGTTAAAATGCTGCACTCATTTTAACTGACAGCTGACACAAATGTCAGCTAATTGGGAAAACGCAGCAGTGGTCACAGGTCTGAAAAAGTTTTTTCATTCCAATCCCAAAGAAGAGCAATGCCAAAAAATGTTCAGACTACCATACAACTGCACTGATTTCACATGCTAAAATGAAGGTAATGCTCAAAATCCATCAAGCTAGGCCTCAGCAGTATATGAACTGAGAACTTCCAGATGTACAAACTGGGCTTAGAAAAGACAGAGAAATCAGAGATCATATTACCAGCATTTGTTAGATTATAGAGAAAGCAAGGGAATTCCAGAAAGATATCTACATCTGCTCATTGACTACACTAAAGCCTTTGACTGTGTTGTTTTGTTCAGTCGCTAAGTCATGTCCAACTCTGCAACCCCATGGACTGTAGCACACCAAGCTTCCCTATCCTTCACTATCTCCCAGAGTTTGCTCAAATTCATGTCCATTGAGTCAGTGATGCTATTTAACCATCTCATCCTCTGCTGCCCCCTTCTCCTTTTGCCTTCAGTCTTGCCCGGCATCTGGGTCTTTTCCAGTGAGTCAGCTCCTTCACACAGACGGCTAAAGTATTGGAGCTTCAGTTTCAGCATCAGTCCTTCTAATGAGTATTCACATTTATTGATTTGTGGATACTGAAACATCCTTGCATCCCTGGGATAAATCCCACTTGATCGTGGTGTGTGATCCTTTTAACATATTCTTGGATTCAGTTTGCTGGTATTTTGTTGAGGATATTTGCATCTATATTCATCAATGATACTGACCCATAATTTTTTGTGTATAATGTCTTTGTCTGGTTTTAGTATTAGGGTGATGCTGGCCTCATAGAATGAGTTCAGAAACATTCCTTCCTCTGCATTTTTTTGGAATAGTTTGAGAAGGATAAGTGTTAACTCTTCTCTTTAATGTTTGGTAGCATTCACCTGTAAAGCCATCTGCTACTGGAGTTCTGTTTGTTGGCAGTATTTTTTTAAATAGCTTTTTGTGGAAATCTCTTATGGTGCTTCGTATTTCTGTGATGCCAGTTGTAACATTTTTTATTTTTTTTTATTTTACAATTTTTAGAATTATTCATTTACTTATTTATTTTTGGCTGCATCAGGTCTTAGTTGCAGTGCACAGGCTCTTCATGGTGGCACACAGGCTTCTCTCTAGTTGCAGTGCATGGGGTCCAGCATGTGGGCTCTATAGTTGGGGTGCTCAGGCTTAGTTGCCCAGCAGTATGTGGGATCTTAGTTCCCTGACAGAGATTGAACCCACATTCCCTGCATTGAAAGTCAGATTCTCAACCACTGGTCCACCAGGGAAGTCCCCTAATTTTTATGTTGAAGTATAGTTTATTTACTGTGTTGTGTTAGTATCAGGTTGTAAAACAAAGTGATTCAGATATGCATATATCCATTCTTTTCCAGATTATTTTCCCATATAATTTTTTACAGAATATTGAGTATAGTTCCTTGTGCTATATAGTAGATTCTTGTTAATTGTCTATTTTACATATATTATTGTGTGTATTTTAATTCCAAACTCCTACTTTATCTCTTCCTGCCATGTTTCCCCTTTGGTAACCATAAGTTTGTTTTCAAAGTCTGTGAGTCTGTTGCTATTTTGTAAATAATTTCATTTGTATTGTATTTTTTTTAGATGCCACATATGAGTGAGAACATATGATATTCGTCTTTTTCTGACTTACTTCACTTAGAATGGATGTCTCTAGGTCCATGTCACTGCAAATGGCATTATTTCATTCTTTTTTTAAAGGCTGAGTAATATTCCATCATATTCTTTTTCCATTCATCTGTCAATGGATCATTAAGGTGCTTCTATGTCTTAGCTATCGTATATAGTGCTGCTATGAACACTGGGATGTATGTATCTTCAAATTATGGTTTTCTCTAGATAGATGCCCACCAGTGGGGCTGCTGGATCACATGGTAGCCATATTTTCAGTTTTTATGGAACTTCCATACTATTCTTCATAGTAACTGTACCAATTTACATTTCCACCAACAGTGCAGGAGGGTTCCCTTTTCTCCACACCCTCTCTAGCATTTATCATTCGTATGCTTTTTGATGATGGCCATTCTTAACAATGTGCGGTGATACCTCATATAGTTTTTGATTTTCATTTCTCTAATAATCAGTGATGTTGAGCATCTTTTCATGTGTTTGTTGGACATCTGTATTTCTTCTTTGGAGAAATGTCTATTTAGGCCTGCCCATTTTTTTATTGGGTTTTTTTGTAGGGTTTTGTGTGTGTATGTGTGTGTTGTTCTGGCCATGCTGCCAGCGTGCAGGATCTTACTTCCCTGACCAAGTGACCAGGGATTGAACCCGTGCCCCCTACAGTGGAAGCACAGTGTCCTAACCGTTGGACTGGAAGGGCGCTCCCCTATTGTTTGTTTTTTATATTGTGCTTCATGAGCTGTTTGTACATTTTGGAGATGAATGCCTTGGTTGCTTCATTTGCAAATATTTTCTCCCATTCTCTGAGCTGTCTTTTCTTTTTGTTTATGGTTTCCTTTTCTGTGCTGTGCAAAAGCTTTAAAGTTCAATTAAGTCCTATTTGTTTATTTTTGTTTTTATTTTCATTACTCTAGGAGGTGGTTCAAAAAAGATGTTGCAGTTTGTGTCAAAGAGTATTCTGCCTGTATTTTCCTCTAAGAGTTTTATAGTATCCAGTCTTATATTTAGGTCTTTAATCCATTTTTAATTTATTTTTGTGTGTGGCATGAGAGTTCTAATTTCATTATTTTGCATGTAACTGTTCAGTTTTTCCAGAACTGTTTATTGAAGAGACTGTCTTTTCTCCATTGTATATTCTTACCTCCTTTGTTATAGATTCAGTTCAGTTCAGTTCAGTTGCTCAGTCATGTCCAACTCTTTGTGACCCCATGAATCGCAGCATGCCAGGCCTCCCTGTCCATCACCAACTCCCGGAGTTTACCCAAACTCATATCCATCAAGTCGGTGATGCCATCCAGTCATCTCATCCTCTGTCGATCCCTTCTCCTCCTGCCCCCAACCCCTCCCAGCATCACGGTCTTTCCAAATGAGTGATATTTTCCACTCTTTCCACTCTTTGCATGAGGTGGCCAAAGTATTGGAGTTTCAGCTTCAGCATCAGTCCTTCCAATGAACACCCAGGACTGATCTCCTTTAGGATGGGCTGGTTGGATCTCCTTGCAGTCCAAGGGACTCTCAAGAGTCTTCTCCATGGAGAAGGAAATGGCAACCCACTCCAGTATTTTTGCCTGGGAAATTCCATGGACAGAGGAGCCTGGTGGGCTACAGTCTGTGGGGTTGCAGAGTCAGACACGACTGAACACACACACACCACGCCCCCACCCCTGTCTACTTTTATTCCTGATCAGACTGTTAGCCTCTGCAGGGACTACTTTTGGAACCTCATCCTCAGCTTCCTCAGGTCTGCCTTGGAAGTGTTGCTGGTGCCCGCTTGGGAACCCAGATGCCTCTGCTTCGCAGCACTCTCCTGGCAGGGCACAGGGAAGCAGCAGGTGGCCATGCACTCGGTTTGCTCCTGGACTGGCTCCCATGGGATTACTATGTCTTCTCCATGTCACCTTCAGTGTGGAAGCCTCTTCAGCCCTTCCTCTAAGCTGAGGTTCACCTCTCTGAAAGAGGAGCTTGGGCATTGCTGAACTATGTCGACCTCTGCAAAAGTAAGATGCATTTTCTCCTGAGGTCTGTGGCAGTCAGCTCCCAAATGAAGCTTATTTAATAAAGGAATTAGTTCCAATTGAAAAAAAAAAAAAAGTCTTCTCCAACACCACAGTTCAAAAGTATTAATTCTTCAGCGCTCAGCTTTCTTCACAGTCCAACTCTTACATCCATACATGACCACTGGAAAAACCATAGCCTTGACTAGATGGACCTTTGTTGGCAAAGTAATGTCTCTGCTTTTTAATATGCTATCTAGGTTGGTCATAACTTTTCTTCCAAGGAGTAAGCGTCTTTTAATTTCATGGCTGCAATTACCATCATTAACCATAAATGCGTGAGTTTATTTCTGGGCTTTCTATTCTGTTGCATTGACTTGTATTTCTGGTTGTAACTTTTTTTTTACTTCTGATTTCTAGGTTTGAGCCCTCTCTGTTTTCTTCTTGATGAGTTGCCCTCAAGATTTATCAATTCTGTTTATCTTTTCAGAGAACCAGCTCGGTTTCATTGATATTTTTTATTTAAGTCTCTATTTCATTTATTTCTGTTCTGATCCTCATGATTTCTTTCCTTCTGCTAAATGGGTTTTGTTTGTTCTTTCTCTAATTGCTTCAGTTGTGTGTTTAGGCTGTTTATTTGAGATTTCTCTTGTTTCCCAAGGTAAGCCTGTATGTCTATAAACTTATATCCTATTACTGCTTTTGCTGCATCCCACAGATTTTGGATTTTGTTGGTTTGTTTTCATTTGTCCCTAGAAGAAATTTTTTATTTCTTCTCTGATTTCTTCAGTGATCCATTTGTTGTTTAGTAGTGTATTGTTTAGCCTCCTCGTGTTTGTGTTTCCCATGGTTTTTTCCTTGTAGTTGATTTTTAGTCACATAGTTTTGTGGTCAGAAAGGATGCCTGTTATGAGTTAAATTTTCTTAGATTTGTTGAGACTTGATATGTGGCCTATCCTGTGATCTGCCCTAGAGACTGTTTTTTGTACACTTGAAATTATTTGCTATTTTTGGATGGAATGTTTTATATAGATCTATTAAGTTCGTTTGGTCTAATGTGTCATTTAAGGTCAGTGTTTTCTTATTGATTTTCTGTCTGGACGACCTGTCCATTTATGTAAGTGGGGCGTTAAAGTCCTCCCTTACATTAATTATTATTGTGTTACTATCAGTTTCTCCTTTTGTGTTTGTTACTATTAATACTTGCTTTATGTCTTTAGGGGCTCCTATATTGGGTGCATATTTGTTTACAATTGTTAATCTTCTTGGTTTGATCCTTCGATCATTATGTAGGGTCCTTCTTTGTTTCTTTTTTTTTTTTTTTTTATAATATAAACAGTAGTTTTATTTATTTTTTTTTTTTAAATATTATTTTATTAGTTGGAGGCCAATCACTTTACAACATTTCAGTGGGTTTTGTCATACATTGACATGGATCTTTGTTTCTTATAACAGTCTTTGTTTTAAAGTCTACTTTGTCTGATATAACTATCGATAACCCAGCTTTCTTTTCATTTCCATTTTGCATGGAATACCTTCTCCCATCATGTCTTTCAGTCTGTATGTGTCTCTAGATCTGAAGTGAGTCTCTTGTGAAGTGAAAGTCTCTCAGTTGTGTCCAACTCTTTGTGGCCCCATGGACTCTACCCTGCCAGGCTCCTCTGTCCATGGAATTCTCCAGGCAAGAATACTGGAGTGGGTAGCCATTCACTTCTCCAGGGGATCTTCCCAACCCAGGGAGCAAACCCAGGTCTCCCTGCATTGCAGGTGGATTCTTTACCATCTGAGCCACCATGGTAGCCCAAGAATACTGGAGTGGGTAGCCTATCCCTTCTTTAGGGAATCTTCCCATCCCAGGAATTGAACCAGGGTCTCCTGCACTGCAGGTGGCTTCTTTACCAGCTGAGTTACCAGGGAAGCTCTTTACTGGAGTGGGTTGCCATACCCTCCTCCAGGGATCTTCCCAACCCAGATATTCCCAACTCAGGGATCAAACCCAGGTCTCTCTCATTGCAGGCAGATTCCTTACCATCTGAGCCACCAGGGAAGCCCATGAATACTGGAGTGGGTAGCTTGTCCCTTCCCCAGGGAATCTTTCCAACCTAGGAATTGAACTGGAGGCTCCTGCATTACAGGAAGATTCTTTACCAGCTGAGCTATGAGGCAGCATATATGTGGGCCCATTCAGTTACTCTGTGTCTTTTAATTAGGGCATTTAGTCCATTTGCATTTAAAGTAGTTACTGATAGGTATGTGCTTCTTACTATTTAGTTAGTTGTTTGAGGGCTGTGTTTTTAGTTCTATTTTGTTCTTTTCTTCTTTTGTTCTCCTCTCTTATGATTTGATGAATATCTTTAGTGTTTTCTCTGGATTCCTTTCTCTTTTATATGTGTGTATCTATTACAGATTTTTAGTTTGTGGTTACCATGAGACTCATATATAGCAGTGTGTATATGTGTGTGTTAGTTGCCCAGTTGTGTCTGACTCTTTGCAACTCCATGGACTGTAGCACACCAGGCTCCTCTGTTCATGGAATTCTCCAGGCAAGAATACTAAGTGGGGAGCCATTCTCTTCTCCAGGGGATCTTTCTGACCCAGGGATTGAACCTCAGTCTCCTGTATCACAGGCAGATTCTTTACCACTTGAGCCACTAAGGAGGCCCAGATGTGTGTGTGTGTGTGTGTGTGTGTGTGTGTGTGTGTGTGTGTGTATATACATGCCACTGGTGGGTGGGACTGAAGCATCCCAAACTGATGCTGGCCTGCAGGTAGTGGGACCAGATCCTGGGGTGGCTGGCTGAGGTGTCTTGGAGCTGATGTTGGCCTGCAGGTGGGCAAGCTGGGTCCTGACATGGCATGGTGTAGGGCTGTGGTAGTTCTGGTCTGGCATCTGCCCATTGGAGGGGAGGGCTGGGGCCCAGGGCTTCCAGAATTGGTGTCAAGCCAATGGTGGTCCTGGCAGTAGGGCCTGGGGGTCCTGGAGTAGGTGTGACAGCTCACTGGTGTGCGGGCCGGGTCTTGGCACTGATAAGCCGGAGGGAGGAGTGTGACGTGGCACTCGCTGCCCTGTGTCCAAATGTTGGAACCAGCTCCCCAAGAACAGCTGCCAGCAGCGTCCCTGTTCCCATGGTGAGCTGCCCGCACCTCTGGCCTCTCCAGGAGGTTTCCTGAGGTCAGCAGTGGGTCTGGCCCAGGCTCCTGTCAGTTTCCTGTTTCTGCTTGGGGCCCCAAGTGTGTGGGACTTTGTGCAAGTCCCCTAAGAGCAGTGTTGCTATTCCCGCAACCCTCTGCCTCTCCCAAAGGGAAGTCCATGCTGACCTTCAAAGCAGATGTCCAGGGGCCTGTCTTCCTGGTGCCGACTCCCAGGATGGGGAGCCTGACATGGGGCTTGGACCCCATTCCTTGGGGAGAACCTCTGCAATTATGATGGTCCTTCAGTTTGGGGTTCCCCCCAGGCGTGGGTTTGATGCACCACGACTTTGCCCCCACCCCACCCATTGAGGGTCTTCCTTTACGTCTTTGATTGTAGACCGTCTTTTCTGCTGGTCTAATCCTTACTTGTCTGTAATATTCTAGGTGTGAGACCTTCTTCAGATCTGTGTACTGCAGATAATTTCTCATATTCTGTGGCCTCTCTTCATCTTCATCTTCTTAATGTCTTTTTAGAAGAGAAATGGTTAATTCTTTGAAATCCAGTTTTTTTTTCAATGTTTTTTAAATCCATCTCTGTACTTTGTAAACTTTTTGCAGCTGATTTTGCCCCAGGATGGAAGAAGATGAGAAGCTTTTGGATGACAAGCCGCTCGTGGAAGACGGTGATTAAAAAGGGTCCCCTCACAAAGAACATACATTTCACAGCACAGAAGGCACAGGGTGGGCTTGATAGGGGCCCTTTAATTCCCCTTTTTTCACAGAAACTACGTTTTTTTAAGCTCACATTTTTCTCGAAAAGGCAGCCTATAGTATTCTGTCTTTAATTGGAGGAAGGGTCCGTGTGGCTGAGACCATGAAGGTGGCGACTGTGGTTTCCAGCGCCTCTGTCGAGGAATCTGGTGCCATGTTTACTCCAGTCCTTTGAATGTGATCTGCTCTTGTTTTATTTTCCTGGAAACTTTTGGATAAAAAAAAAAAAAAGTCCTATGATCTGCAATTCCTCTAAGATGTGCTTTGGTTTGGGCTAGTGCTGGACACCAGCAGGATAGCTTTACAGGGACACTGATGTCCCTGCCCCCCTAGGACCCACCTCCATGCCTGAGAGCCCCTGCCCCTATGCTATGCTGCCTTCTCCCTCTTACTGCCCCCCGTCTCATGACTGTAGATTCATGCCTTTCAGAACTTCTTTTCAGTCATTTTTGCTGAACTTTAATGGACTGGAGATAAGCCGTGTTTTGCTGGAAATTGGCAGTGATTCTCAAAGGCAATAATTCTCATACTTTTTTGTCAGGAAACTCCATTATATTCCTAAAAAATTACTGAAGACCCAAAGAACTCTGGTTTACATCAGTTATACCTTTCAATGTTTACTGCATTAAGAACTAAAGCTAAAAAAAAAATTTATTTACTCACTTAAAATAGCAGTAATGAACCTGCTGGGTGTAGCATGCAGAGCCTGGCCTAAGAGCAGATGTCTGCCTCTCACTAGTCTGGTGTGGTGTCCTGTGTCATATGGCCTCTGGAAAACTCTGAAAGGTTGTTGCTGAGCTGTGAAAGACGCCAGGATTCTTGGCCTCCGGAGGAGAGGAATTTAATCTGGGCCCAGTGACAAGGCTTGATCGCTCAGAGCGTTTGTGTAATACCATTTTATTAAAGTATAAAAGAGATAGACAAAGCTTCTGACATAGACATCAGAAGGGGGCAGAAAGAGTGCCCCCCTTGCTAGTTTTAACAAACTGTTTTATGTCTGTTAGAAAGGTATTAATCAGATAAGAGAGACACACCTCAAGGCTGAGGGAGTTTCACCAGGCCCCTCTCCCACAACACGCATTTTTGAGATAGGACAGCCCGAAGTGTGTCCTCCCCCCAGCCATAAAACAACTGATATGAATACTGGTGTGTTGAGCTACTATCAGTCCAAGGTTTGAGAAAAGAAAAAAGTTAGTCTTAGGTGGAACCATTTTGAAGAAAGGCAAATTCCAAAACAAATACATAGTTTCATTAACATAGTTTAAGAAAAACATTTACGTAAGAAAAACTCATTGGTTAGCTCAAGGTTTGAGAAAAGTTAAGTTCAGGTGGAACCAGGTGTCATCATGGCAACACAGAATTTTAAGAGAAACCTTTTAATTTTGTACAGAGAAGGAAAAAAATCTGATACTTGTAGTTTGTTTCCTCCTGCTGCCTAAGGGAGAGATAAAAATGTCTGACACTTACAGTGTATTTCCTCTGTTTGGAGACCCCTGTTACCCTGTCAACTTCACGCCACACTCACCAAGCTCAGGGTGGAAGAGACACGTAGTGTCTTGCTATTGTTATGAAAATAGCTTTGAAGTGCTGACCCCTAGAAAGGGTTCCCTGGGCTACGTTTTGAGAACCGCTGCACCTGTCAGGATTTATCCAGGAGCCTCAGGCTTGAGGGTCTCCATCTGCTTTCTCCCGCCTGCCGTCTAGACACAGAGGAGCTGGAGGACCCGGAGTTTGTGCTGGACTGTGTCCCAAGGGAGGCTGAGCAGAAGGCCGGCCTGGGAAGCTCCTGGTAACTGACCCGGGTGAGGACAGGGTGAGGGGACCTCTGTGTTCTGGACAGTACAGTGGGGGGACATGGCCCCCACACAAGGGTGGCAGGTGTCCTTTCCGCATGAAGTCCAGGAATAGAGCAGAGCAAGGACAAGCAGAAGCTGAGGTTGACAGCCCAGGAAAAAATGCAGGCCTCCCAGCTGCGCAGGGACTTGAGACACCTGGACCAGCTGCATGAAGAGAAGGACCTTTTCATCCAGAAGACAAGGTGAGTGGGCCAGTTGGTCCCCTGCCGCGGGCTGTGAGGGTGCCCTGGCCATGGGGGTTCCCTGCCCTCCACTCCTATCTGACAAGCAGTGACACTGCCGTGTGGATGACATGAAACTTCATTCCTGAATGTGTGAGATGGAGGAGGAGAGGCTATGTCAGCCGCCCTGGGCCTGTCCCACTCAAGGAGAGAGAGACTGAGGCCTGGGGTACGCGGGACCACTCACCCTGGTTCTCGCTCAACTTCCAGGGGGGAGCTACGTGCCTGTCGCAGGAGGATGGAACTCCTGGTCAAGCAGCAGGAGAGCGTGGCTGCTGAGATGGCTGTGGAGAGGGCAGCCAACAACATGTAGGTCGGAGGTTAGAGGTGGGCCTTTGGGGCCAGTGTGTGAGCAAGGAGCTGTGTCCACCCAATTGTTACCCACATCTAGTGCCCGCTGCACCTGGGTGGCAAGGGAATGGACCCATCTCCTGCCCTTGTGGGAATCTGACAGCTGCAGCAGACACCAGGAGGCAGGTGGCCACGACCCAGGAGGGTGATCACTTTGATACAGGTGTCCAGGGGGCCCTCCCTGAGAAGGTGACCCACAGGCTGGGACCTGAGTGATAGAAACAGCAGCCACATGGCCCTGGAGCAGGAACACCAGGTTGGGCTAGGTAGGGGTGGGGAGGAGCATCCAGCACAGGGCCCCAGATGGCACCAGGTCACCGGCCTACAGACCAGAGCCATCTGGTCAGTGTCACTCAAGGCCATTCTCATAGAGATGACCCCATCCACTTCTGCCCTTAGAGGGGGTATTTAGGGGCAGGGGTGGTGTATCTGTGTGTCTTATGCCGTCCCGACCCACCCCATTCATCAGAGCATAACTGGGCTCAGATGACTGGGGGTCAGAGGGACTTGAAGTAGAAATTTCAAGGGGATTTCTTGAAGCGACCCCCCACCAAGGGGGGCTTGGCCAAGGGGGTCTCTCGGTGGCTTTTGTCCTCGAGATGCTTCTGGTTGGCAAGTGAGTATGCTCAGTCCTTCCTGGGCCAAAAGCAGGCTGGGCCTGCTGCTCTGAGGATCTGGCTCAGGAGCCAGCTCCCCATCCTTGTTAGAGGGGCCAGCGGAGCCGGTAAAGTCAGCGTGGTCAGATCAGTGAGGGTAGGCCCAGTAGAAGCCTGCCTTCGGCCACATTTCTGCCCACCCCGCTGACCACTCATCTCTTGCAAGTGAAAAATCAGGTGAAGGCATGGCTGGCTGGGGGCTGGCATCCCCAAGGCCCTGACTGCCGCTGTCCCTGCGGTCCCCAGGGCTGCCTTGGGACGCCTGGAGGCAGCGTTGCAGCGCTTGTGCTCGGAGCTGGAGAACGAGCGGGACCTGCAGGCGCGGATGACGGCGGTGCTACAGCAGAGCGAGTGAGTCCAGGCCAGCTGGGGCTGGTGGTGGGGCCTTGAGACAGAGAACCACACTTGGCGCTTGGAAGGGTAGTCAAGACTTCCCTTTTTGTTCAGTGTTTTTCACTTTCTCCACATTTGTTTGAGTTCTTAGGAACCATGAAATCAGCTTCTTCTTCTGATTTTTTTTCCTGCTCTTTGTGCCACCATGGAACAACCAAAATGATTTTTAAATCTTTACGCCTTTTCTACAAGCATCCCCCCAGACCCCACCCCTAGAGAGATGCTCCACCTGGAGCTTGTCCTGGCAGCCCCGCTGTGCGCCAACCAGCATCTGGGCTGCTCCTCCCCCGCCTGGAACACCCCTGGCGGCCCTGCCTTTGTCCACTGTATCGTCCATTTCGTTTTTTAAAGCTTCTAACTTTCGAAAGAATTTCAAGTTTACAGAAGACTTGCAGAAACAGCACAAAGAATCCCCAGTGTCCCCTTCCCCCCATTATCTGGTGACACTTTACAGCAAGAAGGTCCCCCCTGGGGTGGTTACAGAGGGTCGTCCTGCTTACTGTAGGAAAGACCTTCTGACCTCAATATTTCTGAAGATTCCGCCCCCAAAAAGGGCCCCCCAAGTTGCCTTTGTGTGATGTCGCCTCAGGACGGCGGCCTAGGATCCCCCACCTGGTGCCCCCCAACAAGGGTCCTGATGGCCACTGTTCCCTTTTCTGCGGGGGGGAGATTTCAGTCCCTTGATGGAGATGCGGTCTGCAGGGTTCCTTCTGCAGAGCCACGCTTTTCCTGTGGGAACTTGCTGGAACTTGTGGTGCACAGTGTGAGCCTGGACAGCACCTCCCCGCCCCTCTCACGCTCCCGTTTTGCATTTGCTGATGTTTCTCGCTTGAATCGGTTATGATGATGGCTGCCAAAGGGCGATTTTCATTCTTATTTTTTTTGTGTGGCGTGTGGGACCTTAGTTCCCTGATCACCTGTGGTGGGAGCAGAGTCCTCACCACTGGACCGCCAGGGAGGTCCCTTCGAGCAGTTGTCTAATTCTGTGAGTCTTTCTAAGTGTGCGAGTTCTCATCCTACTGTAGAGAGCAATGCTGTCTTCACATCTTTCTGTGTCAGTGCAGACTCTCCAACTTCTTTTCTGCTCAGTGACTTGTTCCTGCTCCGTCTTCATTCGTTTCGATGCTCCCATCATCCCCAGTTTGGCCAGTGGTACCTCTTTCAAGCTGGCTCCCTGTCATTCTTCCAGCACTTTCTGGGGGTAATAACAAGTTCTAGGCTTGCTTGTTTATTGTTTCCCAGCCCTGGACCTGCCAGGTGTGCCCAGAACCTGGTGTCTTGCAGAGAGAATGGTGTTTAGGGATCCAGGGTGGGTACCAGGGGGACCCACTGCTCCAGGCTGTCTTTCATACAGAACTGGGAAGCACATGTTCTTCTGTGCTGAAACAGGAGTTCATGCCTGGAAGTCCAGCTCCAACAAAACCAGAGGCTCACCCTCGTCTCCTGTCTGACCTGTCCTGTCTCTTCTCTGACCTTCAGAGGCTCACCCTCGTCTCCCGTCTGATCTGTCCTGTCTCTTCTCTGACGTTCAGAAACTTGTCACTCATCTTCCTCTGTGTTTTCACTCATTTCTCCTCCCACCAAGTGCCAGTCTGCTGACCATGCCAGCTGCCTGCTCCTCAGGCCCTGACCGAGGGAGCCCAGCTGCCTGCCCCTCCTCATGTGGGCGTGGCCAATGCCCACATACTTTCTTACTAATCAGCTAAGGTCTAATTTACATGCAAGAAAACACACATCAGATGTCCCCTCGTGCGTCCCATCCGTTAGCAGCACCGGCCCCAGCGATCATGGGTGTCCTCCTCCCCACCTCATTAGGTGTGCAGACCCTCCAGTGTTTACTGCCTTGCGCCCACTCCTCCTCCCTACACAGCAGCCACAAGGCACCTCCCTTCATGGCTGCAGAGTCCACTGCCGTTTGCGTCACGGCTAAACAGGGCCGCCCAGGCCTCTCCTGGCTCCCGTCGGAAGCCCGCCCAGTTCCATGACCCAGTCATGTCCCCCTTGGACAGCATAGTGGCCCCTCTGTCCTCTGGTGCAGTCATCAGCTTCAGTTTCCAGCTCCATGGCCTCATTGTTGGTTCTTCCTCGGACGTTGCTCCGTGGGCACCAAGCCTTCATAAATAGATCTGTCCACTGCTTGGTGCTTCCCTGAGCCAGCCACCACCTCTGGGTCAGTGTGTCCAAGCCTGTGCCCACGGCAGCCACACCGGGGGTGTCACATGCTGACCCCTGGCAGCTGTCTCCCAGGCCTGTGACCAACCAGAAGTCACCCTTGAACCTGTACTCAGGGGGATGTGCCTTCAGGGCCCTCGGTGTTGCTGCTGGAGTCTGTGTGCCCACAATCAAGGGCACCTCAGGCCACAGGGATGTCGACGAGCCCCCCAACTCGCAGTGTGGGCTGAGTGTGGGCAGGCCACAGAGCAAGTGTCAGCTGTCCCCAAGGCCGTCCTCCAGGGGTGCGCATGTGCCACTCCATCTGGAGCGCCGTGGGCACGCCTGACTTTGGGGGTTGGGAGCTCAGACAGAGTCACTCACTGTCCCCGAGCACCTGCTGAGTGCCAGACCCTGATCCCAGCACTTAGGGGTTGATCCCAGCACTTAGGTGTCGTCAGTGAGTAAAACCCCAGGACACCTGCTGCGAGGAGCCTGTATCATGGGGGGTGGTGGGGCATGGTAAGAGGCAGGTAAGAGGGTAGGCGCCATGTGGTGGGGCCTCTGCTCCCCTGCACCCAGAGAGCAGAGCTGCAGGTGGCAGGGGCCCGGGTGTCATCGGCCAGATGCAGTGCCACATCCCCGGAGTGGCCACAGCTCAGAGGGACAGCCCAGTCTCCCACTCCTGGCTGACGTGAACACCCCCGCCTGCCAGGAGCGCCCTGTGGCAGATCGAGGTCCAGGAAGGGCAGCTGGAGGACGCCCGCAAGTCAGCCCAGGAGGAGGCTGCAGCCGCCAGGAGAGGCCTTCAGGAGCGGGCAGCCAAGCAGCTGCACCGGGAGATGGGGGCCTCGAGGAAAGCAGAGCGGAACCGGCTGCTGCGGGCCCGGTGGGTCCAGGCCTGGGGTCCTGCCTGCCCCCTCCCCTGCCTGCCCGCCCAGGCCCACCCTCCCAGCCCTGGCCAGAGTGGCTGGAGCCATGCTCACTCCCTGACCTGACAGTGGCTTCCTCCTGGACACCCAGCCATTTTCTCTGCTCTGGCCACTCTTTCAGCCCATCCTCCCTGAGGCCTGACACTGCCCACTCCCCAGGGGCAGCCTCTTCTGAGCACAGAGCAGGAGGACAAGGTGTGCCACAGGCCAGGGGGCCCGACCTCCCACCCGAGGGGGTCCCTGTCCCCCATCCCACCTTCACAGGTTTCCTCCAGCTTCCACTCTACCTGTCACCAGATCTCCTGCTTCCGTGGAATCTAAGCCCATGGACACCTGCGGGGTCCCTATATCCCTGCCCCCGTCATGCACAGTGCAGGGTCCTCCCTCATGCATTTGGCCTCAGTCCCCTCCAGGTCTGTACAGCACGTGTTCCTGTCCCCCCTTCTCCACAGCACATGTTCTCATCCTTCCCACCCCCTGCCCCTGCAGGAGATGCGTGCACCTGCAGAAGGAGCTTGGACTCCGGCAGCAGAAGCTGGTGGAGGAGGCCCAGAAGAACCACCGGAAGGCCCTGAGGTTCCTGAAGGCCTCATTGGGGAAGTACGTCTTTCCTTCTCCCCAATCTCCATGTGTCCGCCTCACCCCCGCCAAGGGCAAGCCTGAGAAAGTGGGTCACTTGCCTTTATGTTGAAATTCTCTTGATTTTATCATTGAACCCTCACGTCATCTGTGTTTTCAGTTTTGAGCTGACAGCTGCTGTTTTCAGACAAGGACTGGTCTAGAGAAATTGATCTCACCATTTTCTCGCGACTCATGTGCAGCCCAGCTCTCTTTCCCGCTTGCACTTGACTGTTTCCTTGGGGCTTCTCCCAGCCTTGAGGCTGCTCAAGTGGTGACCAGGCCCTCCCTTCAGGATCCGCGAGCAGGAGCAGAAGGAGGAGCTGGAGACCCGAGAGCACGTGCGCAGGCGCATGGACGCAGTGCTGGCCCTGAAGAACAGTATCTCTGCCAACCGGGTAGGAGCCCTTCCAGGATCCAGGCAGGACTGCATGCGCCCACCTACCCTTGGACAGCCTCTCAGGCTCAGCATGCTGTGTGCTGGGGTCGCAGGCCTTCCTGGGGAAAGTGGAGTCTGGGAGTCAGTTAGGCCAGGGATGTGAGAAGGGATCTGCAAGGGAAGCCCTGGAGGATTTTCAGGAGAGGCAACTGGGGGTGCGGGAGGAGCGGTGGTGACATCCTCAACACCTGTGTCTCTAGTACAGTGTAAGGTCACCCACCCCATAAGTTCCAGTGTGCCCACATACACCTGCAGACGGTGGAGCCTCCATGTTCTCCTTTCCCAAGGAAACACTCCGGAAATTTCAAGCGTGGGGCCAGGCCAAGACAGAGCTGGCAGAACAGAAGGCCCAGGCCGAGAAGAAGGCGATCCTGGCCCAAGGTGGGGACGCCTTCAAGCACCTGTGCCATCAGCGCAGGCGCCAGGAGTTGGAGGCCCAGAACCGGTGAGCATGCTGGGGGCACCTCAGGACTGCAGGGGCACTTCTGCCACAACCAGTGAGGCTGCCTCTCATCCTGCATCTCCCCTCCACCCCCACCCCATGCGAGGTACCTTTCCTGGGCCTCAGATAACAGCCCCTCCTGACTCTGCCACCAGGCATGCCCCCATGACGAGTGGCTCACTCCTTTGTCTCTGCACGCCACACCCCCCACCGGCCCTCTCCTCCCTCCTGGAAGGCAAGGGTAACCTGGGCTCATTTTTTGGTCTCAGGTGCTCAGTGATGCCTCGGTCCATGCTGCACTCCATCATCCCCCAGAACCCCTGGACCTTCAAGGTCCCCATTCACAGGTCCCCAGGCTGCACCTGCTCTGAGAGAAAAGGGCCCTCTGGAGGGCTTCCCAAGATGCTAGAGCTAGTTCGCAGCTCTCCCACCTCAGCCCAGCGTTGCACACTAGGCTCTGTGTCTCCTCTTCCTGCTGGAGGCTCATCCCTTCCCCCCGCTTCCTACCCCCACCCGTTGTGGTCACTGTTAGCATCTGCCCACCTGTGACCTCCTGGTCCTGCTGCTAGGAGTGTTCCCTAGTCATACCATCGCCCCACCTGCAGGAGTCCCAGGGTCGGGGAGGAGCTCCTCAGCATCTGAGGCTCTCAGTCCTGACACGTGGGAGGGACAAGTGAGGAGCAGCACCCTCCCACCCAAGGCTGCCCTGGTCTGAGCCTCAGCTGGGCCCCAGCAGCCTGGGGACTAGGAGAGCGGGGACACAAGAGCCCAAGTTTGGCGCCCCGGGTCTCTGGCCCAGCCGCCCTTGTGCCTCCTCATCTACTCCCCTGGAGCCCAGTGGGCCCAGCCTCTCGGGTCGGGGGTGCCTGGCTCTCGGCCCAGACAGCATTCCCTGCAGTGCCTTCGAGGAGGAGCAGAAGCGCAGGAAACAGGAGATTGTGAGTCGGCTCTTGAAGGAGGAGACTGTGGAGGACCGGAGGAGGCCACGGCCCGAGCCCCCCAGACCCACAGGCCAGCGGAGCCTGAGGGACCAGACCTGGAGCTACGTGGCCACCTTCTGCGATGGGCAGAGTACAGAGGCCCCGCCCTGCTGTCCCCTGGTGAGCAGATGCCCTGGCAGCACAGGATCGTGCCTGCCAGCCAAGATCAGCACCATGGAGAGCGCCCTGGCCCCAGGACCTTTCCTCCCGGTGCTTGCATCTGATGGCCCACCCCCACCACCAGGGATATGGATAGCCTTGAGGCTCCTTCCCAAGGCAGGCAGGGTGGCAGCCTCCCCTGGTGACAGCGCAGGTACAGGCAGGCAGCCCCGGTCTCTGGTGCCTCACCCACCTGGGAGGCAGACCCCACAGCCATGCGTACCCTAAACAGGACAGTCTTCCGCCGCCTTACATGTGTACCGTGTCGGTGACCTGCTTAACTGTGCCTGAAGATGTGGGACAGGGATCTCGGGGCCCTGTCCTGAGCCCGGGTGGTTCTTCCACTTCTGCCCTGTGCACCCCCAACCTGAAGGCCTAGCTCACTGGCTCCAACAAGGGTGCTGCCGGCTGAGCCCCCAGGCTTCTTTGCGTGTTGTCCCCCCGAGGTCTGCACTCTTCTCAGTTCGCCTCTCTGCCCTGCTGTCCTGGGCAGCGCCCACCTGCACCTCCTGCTGCCTCCTCCCTGTTGTCTCATACCTGCCAACCACCCAGAGTGCTCCTGCTCTTCTCCACGGGGGGCCTTTCTCTCACCTGCAGCAACCTCAACCTCCACCTTCATCCCTATTCCAGCCTGATGTCCCTGGACAGAGGCCAGGTCCAGCCCAAGAGCAGATAAAGGTCTGTGAAGGGGATTCCGGCACGTATGTGGGCCCCGGAGAAAGGCTTTCATGATTTGTAGACACTTGTATTTTAAATGGAAGTGACAAATGATGTGTGCTCTGGTCTCCAATGTAGAGTGAGGCCTGGGGTCCGGGGGTCCTCCTTCCCATCTGTGTGTGAGGGGCCTGGGGTCCTGGGGGTCCTCCTCCCATCAGCGTGTTCTCTTTTCTAGAATGAGCCGTGTCTTTCTCCCCCAACTCCAGGAGAACAGGCCCAGATCCTACCAGTCCTCTCCACTGCTGACGGCCATCTCCAGTGAGTCTGTCCAGGGGGACGGGAGCAGCCTCGGCGGGGAGGACACACTGGCTTGGCCGGAGATCCCTGGGCTCTGGAAGGAGGACTACAAGCCTTTCCAGGTAGCTCCTCGGACACAGACACAGCCCCATCTCCCCTACCCACCCTGACCCTGTCCTGGTGACTGCTGGGGCCTCGCTCATGGATGCTGCTCCGTGGCTCCTCCTGACTGCCTCTCTCCCCCATAGCACACAGGCCAGCAGGGGCCGCACACAGCAGGTGCAGGCTGGGGCTCGGGGTGGGGGAGTGAGCCCTGATTCCTGCACTTACCACTGGGAAACCTGTGGCTGGAAGGCCTGCTCACACTTCCTTTGACAGCCTTCTGTCCAGGGCAGTGGTCATCCCAGCAAGCATAGCTCCATGAGCCACGAAATTGGCAAGTGTCCAGTGCACGCAGCAGGATGCTGACCCCAGCTCTGTTTCTGGCCACCCGGGAGGGCATCGGCCTTATCTGTGGGCAAACTCATTCCCATCATTCTGAGGGCCACGCCATTTGATTCTGCTGGTTCTGAGGAGGCCTGGCTGACTGGGCCGGAGCTGGGCACTATCCCACTCAGACTTGCCCACTGCACAGGGGTCACCGGTCAGCAGGCCAGCTTCCATCCAGGGGTAAGAAGGCAGGAGGGTACCAGTCCCTGGGTCAGCCCCGGCACCAGAGCCAGGCCCCCAGAAGCTCCCTCTCTAAATCACTGAGACTTGTCAAGGCCGCACCTTTGTGCCACTTGAAAAAAATGTTGCTCCCTGTAGAAACTTTCAAAAACTTTTTCTTGGCCTGATTTTAAAATGCTTTCGAACTGTAGTAGTGGAGAATACTTTTGAGAGTCCCTTGGACTGCAAGGAGATCAAACCAATCAGTCCTAAAGGAAATCAACCCTGAATATTCATTGGAAGAACTGATGTTGAAACTCCAGTACTTTGGCCAATTGATGTGAAGAGCTGACTAACTGGAAAAGACCCTGATGCTGGGAAAGATTGAGGGCAGGAGGAGAAGGGGACAACAGAGGACGAGATACATGGATGGCATCACTGACTCAATGAACATGAGTTTGAGCAAACTCTGGAAGATGGTGAAGGACAGGGAAGCCTAGTGTGCTACAGTCCATGGGGTCGCAAAGAGTGGGACACGACTGAGCAACTGAACAACAACAAAAAATCTAGAAACCCCCCCTCTGCCATTATTATCCAGAAATCCTCTAGGTCATGGATGGCTCTACTCGGCCTCTTGTCCCCCACCCCACCACCTTGGATGTGGCATGCCCCCCTCCCCATGTGGCTCCCTCTCCGCCCCATGTGGCCTCAGTGACCCTGGCTGTTCATGTCTCTCACTCCCCAGCTGCCCTCAGGGAGGCCTGGCCAGGCTTTTCAGATGGCCCTGTCAATCCCCAGGTAGCCAAGGAGGACGCGGACCAGAAGCCGGTGGGCGGAACAAAGATGGACAGGGACATCCTGGCGCGGACGGTGCAACGGCTACGCAGTGGGCTGATCCACAAACAGGTGGCATCAGGGCGTGAGTTCAGAGGGTGCCCCTTCAACAGCAAGCCCAAGTTCATCCACTTCAAGGTGAGCCCAGGGTCCCAGTACGTGTCCTCACCTGGGACCGAGGGTGACAGGGTCCCAGGAGGGCACTTGTCCTAGGGAGGCTGGGACGTCACAACTTCCAGTCCCCCTGGAGGAGCCAGGCACCACCCAACCCTTTGCTGGGGGACCCACACCCGCTGGTTCCCAGGCACCCCCTTCCTGCCCGAGGCGGAGGTCCTGGGAGAACAGGGAGATGTCCTGGTCTCCCAGGCATGGCTGTCAGGTGCCAAGAAGCAGCCACCAGAGAGCTTTGCATATTAACTTTTCACTCGCTTTTCCTAGGACTTTGATGTCGGCAAAGTGTACAAGAAGAAGATCACACTGATCAACGCCACCTACACGATTAACTACTGCAAGCTGGTGGGCGTGGAGGAGAGCCTGCAGGACTTCGTCCACGTGGAGTAGGCATTGGGGCAGCCATGGGTGGGGCCTTAGTCCCTGCAGCTGCTCCCAGAGCCTCTTTGTTTGAACCACACTTGGGGCCCGCGGGAGTTTTCTGAAGGGTCTCCGCCCCTTCCTCAGGCCAGCCCTGTTTTCCCTGATGAATGGCTTGACATTTCCTCCTGTGTTTTGAGGTCAGTGGCTCTGAGTGAGAGCTCCCTGGGGAGCCTCCTGCCTCGTAAAGAGAAAAGCCTTTTTATTTCAGGACTGTGTACTTGAACTCTGTTTAAATTTTCAGTCTGCTCCAGAGTTTCAGATTTCTTCTCTTGAGACCCTGCTGATGCCTGAGTCGAATCCTCTTGTCTGTGATCCCTTTTGGTCCCTGGAATCCTCTCTTCCTTCCTATTTTGTTTTTCCTCATTTTCCTCATAACGACCGTTACTGTATCTCTCTGCACGGCCCTCTTCTCTTCTGCTCTTTAAGCATTTTGACTTCTTCGTTAAGGGTTTTTTCTCCTCCCCCTCCTGGCTTCTGCTGCTCCTCCTCGTCATCAGTGGGGAGGTCCCCCGGGCTCTAAGGACCCAGGTCTGCGTGGCCTCTGCTGTGTGAGAGCTGCAGCCTCCGAGGCCCTGCCCGCTGCCCGCGGTGCCTTCTGGGGCTGTGCCACTGGCCGGGGCTCTGGTCAGTCTCCCCACTGGACTCGCTGTCCATTCTGTGCGGCTTGTGAGCCAGACGCAGGATCTTCACTCCTTTTTCTGTCTTCCCTTGTTCCATGTTTATCACCAGCGTGTCCTCCACTGTCCGGGCATGGTGACAGCGGGGCTTTCCCGTGTGGCTAGCTCTCCCTGTGAATCTGTGGTTTCTGGAGGAGTGGGTGGGGGTGCACCGTCGGTTGGTCACCCTCCCCAGCCTGGATCAGGAACATTTAATGGGCAGGCAGCATTTTCTCTCAACACCACGAGGATAGTCCTCTCTGTCTGCTGGCTTATGCTGTTGCTATTGGAAGTCAGCTTTCCGGCCAGTCCCCTGTCTTCATAGGTTATCCAGCCTCCTCTGATTGCCGTGAGGTCGCTGGGCCCTTGGGGTCCAACTTGTCCACCACCATATCTGCTATGGATCGCTGTCTCCTAGAGTCGCTTAGAACTCCCTGTGCTTCCTGGTCAGGCTCTGCCAACAATTGTGGACATCCCTCCACCCTGGCCCTTCATACACTGTCCCCATCCATCCTCATGGACCGGCCCTCTGTGTGCTTGACTTGAAACCTGTCTGCTCTGCACCACCACACTTCCTGACACCTGTATCACACCGCCTCCCCCCTCCCCTTCACCGTTATCTCTCTGAGCAAGTTTCTGGGGTCTGTCCCTTCATTCACTTTTTCTCTCTTTGATGGTATCTAATCGGCCATTGAAATTGCTAATTTCATTTCCAATTCCAGTTGCCATATTCCTCATTTCTGAAAGTCCCAAGCTGTTTTTCAGATGAGCTGATATTTCTGGTTCTTTTCTCCTGTCTGTAAAAGTCTCCTTTCAGTAATTCTACCGCCTGAGGTCCTGGGGTCTGGCCCTGCCCCCTGCCATGTCCCTGTCGGTTTGTGCGCAGCTTTCAGGTCTGGGCTTTGACCCACCCACTGGCGAGATGCCATTCTGGGACTCTGTTAGTCTGACACCAGAACACTTCCCTCGCAACATGAGGAGCTCAGGTCTGCTTCTGCCTTGAGTCCCTGGGACGCTGAAGGGGCTCAAGCCAGCCAGAGACAGATTTTAATATTAAGTTTTTGCTTGTGTTTTCTAAGCAAAGTACAAGAGGTAAAATCCAACCTTGTGAAAATGCACCTTGTGTTTTGTGTTAGCAATTTTGTGGGGGGCTCCTTTTTTTCAAATTCAAAGTCCTTCCAGAATCACTGTGAACATGGGGCTGTTTTCCTGATGCTTTTACTTGAAGTGAGGCTCGGATGGCTCCAGTTGAATGCAGCGCCTTCAGTCCCAGCTCCCTGCCTGGCTCACAGCCCCTCACCTTGAAACCAAAGTCCTAGACCCTTGGTTCCAGGCCTGGCTCATGCCCCCAGGGAACCATGACTGCTGCTCACCCCACAGCATCTGCACCCTCTGGGACTGGCCCCTCCTTCCGTCCCTCCTTCCCTTTCCCCTCCCCCTCCCCTCCTTCCCTCCCTCCTCTCTCCCTCCCTTCCCACAACTGACTCTCAGATGTCCCTGAAGCTTCTCCTGTGGACTGAACCCCAGGGAGGCAGCAGGGACTCAGCCCCCAGGACAGGGCAAGAAGGAGGTTCTTGACGGCCTGCCCCGGCACTGGCTATCTGGGACAGTGGCTCTAGCCCAGCTGTGGTCCGTGAGGGTAGGAGGCTCAGCCCTGCTCCATTGTTGTTCCTGCAGCTTTGACCCCCCAGGCCCGCTATCAGCTGGCATGTCCTGCGAAGTGCTTGTCACCTTCAAGCCCATGGTGAGTGTCAGTCCAAAAACCAAGCTGTTGAAAAAGGGGTTTTCTACCATTTCGAGAGGGTGGTGGGTGGAATTGGGGTCTCCGCTGCCCCAGGCTCCACAGGATGTTGTGATGGAGGAAGGACACGCTGCAATGCAGAGGGAGTGACGTGGCCTCCACTTGGCTAATTTCCCAAACATGCTGGAGACTCTTCCTCAGCTCAGACAGGGTGACACAGAGACCCTTCTGCATCCCTGGGCAGCAAGTGTGACCGCTGCTGCCCACGGGTCCAGTGGGATGGGCTGCAGGCCCCTCCCTTAGGCAGCAGTGGGGGGTGGGTTGTCCAGATAGCACGTGTCACACGGAAGCTGCAAATGTGTGGGTGGTCGGGGATTTTATTTTTTAGATAAACAAAGATCTGGAAGGAAATGTCTCGTTTCTGGCTCAGACAGGCAGATTTTCTGTTCCACTGAAATGTTCAACAAAGAAATGCTCTGTGAGTTTGTGCTGAGCATCGGGGGTGTGGGGGGAGGGTGGGTCTGAGGCTGCTGTCTGGGGAAGTGGGTACCCACGCCCATGTTGCAAACATTCAGAGAGTCTGCGTAGGGCAGCACCCAGCTTGCAGGACCCCCGGGTCAGAGGAGACCCTCGGACTCATCTCAGGCGACCTGCTCCTCCCAAAAGCTCTGTGGTGTCACCTGATGGGTTTCTTTTGTAAACTATAGTCACCATGTAGCTCTCACATCCCCAGAGCTTGTAACTGGAGCTCGTGCCTTCTGATCCCTCTACCCATTCTACCACCCACACCCCCGCCTCTGGAACCACTTCTGGTTATTTTTTTTTGGTATCTGTGAGCTCCATTTTTTTTCAGATTCCACTGTAAGTGTAATCATACAGTACCCATCTTTTCTACCTGACTTATTTCACATGTCATAATGCCATTAACATTGTCCCAAACGGCAAGGTTTCCTTTTTGTGGCTGAATAATATTCCATTTTATATGCACCACAATTTCATTTCTTTATCCATTCATCTGTTGATAGACACTTAGGTTGCTTTCACGTCTTGGCTTTTGTAAATAGTGCTACAGTGAATATGAGCATGCAGACAACTCTTCTGATGATACTGGTTTCATTCATTTGGATGAATATCCAGAACTGGGATCACTGAGTCATATTGTAATTCTGTTTTTATTTATTTGAGGAGTCTCCATACTGTTCTCCACAGTGGCTGCACCGATTTACATTCCTACCAGCAGTGCACGAGGTTCCTTTTTCTCCACATCCATGCCAGCACTTATTACTTCTTTCTTTTTGATAATAGCTATTCTAATGGTATGGCTTCCCTGGTGGTTCAGTGGTAAAGAATCTGCCTGCTAATGCAGGACACATGGAGATGCAGGGTTGATCCCTGGGTAGGGAAGACCCCCTGGAGAAGGAAGTGGCAATCCACTGCAGTATTCTTGCCTGGGAAATCCCATGGACAGAGAAGCCTGGCAGGCTACAGTCCTTGGGGTTGCAAAGAGTCAGACACAACTCAGTGATTAAACAGCAACAACATTCTAACAGTACAAGACAGCACGGAGCTGTGGTTTTGATTTGCATTTCCCTGATGATCAGTGATGCTTTCATGAGGACCTTTCATGTGCACGTTGGCCATTTGTATGTCTTGTTTGGAAAAATATCTATTCAATTCCTCTGCCTATTTTTAAATCATATTGGTTGGGTAGGTTTGTTTTTTTGCTATTCAGTTGTGTGAATTCTTTACATATTTTGGATATCAACCGCTTATCAATGTGATTTGTAATGATTTTCTCCCATTCCATGAGCTGCTGTTTCATTTTGTTTGTAATCTCCTTTGTTACATGGAATTGATATTTTCTTTTAATTAAGAAAATTTTCGTATTAAAGAAAAGCAGAAAGAATGCAGTGTGTATCCATATAGTCACTTCCTGAATCTAGTCACTGTCAATATTTGCCATGGTCACTTCTTCTGTCTATCTCTCTTGCTTACCTGGTCCACTTCAGAATGAATCAGCAATTTCCTAATTTTCAACAACTATCCTTATAAAACATCAACATCTCTTGGAGAAGGAAATGGCAACCCACTCCAGCATTGTTGCCTGGAGAATCCCATGGACAGAGGAGCCTGGCAGGCTGTAGTCCATGGGGTCGCAAGAGTCGGACACGACTGAGCGACTAAACCACCACCACCATAGAACAGAGCTGCCACGAATAACAGGGCCAAGTGCAAAAGCACCCTTGGTGGCGGGTCCAAACTACCCAACGGGGTTTCTTGTGGGGTCTCGGGCCTCTTATGTGGTCAGCTGGCCTCGGGTGCAGTCAGCCTCTCATCGCTAACCAAAAAAAAGAAAAAAGAAATTTAAAAAATCATCATCTCAAATAAAATTAACCACATCCCTAGTCATCACCTCCCACCCAGTCCACATTCAGATGTACTGAGTTGTCCCCAAACCACCTTCTACAACTGTGGTTTTTTGAGCTGAGGTACAATCAAGCTCACATATTGCATTTGATTATTATGCTCTTAAGTCTCTTTTCTTTAAGGCTTTAATTCTAGTCAAATACACACCTAGACATGATATATGTAGGAAGTGCCATGGACAGAGGAGCCTGGCAGGCTTTAGTCCATGGGGTCAAAACAACTGGACACGGCTTAGTGACTACACCACCACCAGCAACACACATGGCATAGATATACCACCTTAACTGCCTGTAAGTGCACAGCCCAGGGTTATTACATACATTCACAGTGCTGTGAGCCCTCACCACTATCTGTCTCAGAGTCTCCATCTTGCAAAACTAGAGCTCTTCTTATTAAACGCTCACTCCCTACTCTCCCCCAGCCCCTGGCACCCTCCATTCTCCTGTGTGTCTCTGCGAACTTAATGACTTTAAGTACCTTACGTAAGTGGGATCACAGGGCATGTCTCCTCTGGTGAACAGCTTCTTTCACTGAGTGCAGCGCCCTCCAGGTCCGTCCATGCTGCAACCCGTGTCAGAATGTCCTTTTGAGGCTAAATACTGTGGAGGGCTCTGCTTTTGGTGTTTTGCTGTTTGTTTTCATGCCCTGTAGGTTCTTTTGTCCCTCATCTCCTGCAGTGCTGTCATCTTTATGTTTAACTGACCTTTATGTTATGAAATGCTCAAATTCCTTTTTTATCCCCTTCTGTGTATCTTCTTTGTGGTGGGATTACATTTAGCATCCTAAAGTCACAACTATCCTATCTGGGTTTGTATCAGTCTGACATTGACAGCTCACAAAAACTCGACTCCTTTACAGCTTTGTCCCACTCAAGATCAGTTGTTGATGTCACAAAATAGCTTGTATTACTTGCATGTCCAGTAACATAAATAGAAATTTGTAGATACATCAGTTTCTTAGTTCTACAGAAAGCAAAATGTGGAGTTATAAACCAAAGTTACAATAACATGAGCTTTTAGGCTAAAAAATGCTTTTTAAAAGACTATGTTAGCATCTTAGATTGTGTAGGAAACTAAAATTGCTGTTACAAACCATCATGACTTTGACACCAGCACTGCGTGTCTTCCTTTCCAGAGCCCGGGGTTACTGCCTGGGGTCCTTTCCTCTCGCCTGCGCGACGGGCTGAGGCATTTCCTGCAGGCAGAACTCCTGCAGCTCTTGTCCATCTGGGACTGTCTTTTGAAGGACAGGTTTTTTTGATGATTTTATTTATTTAATTATCTTTGCCTATGCTGGATCTTCATTGCTGTGCAGGCTTTTTCCTCTAGTTGCAGTAAATGGGGGCTACTGTTCGTTGTGGTGCTCAGGCTTCTTCTCGTGGTGGTTTCTCTTGTTGTGGAGCATGGGCTCTAGAAGTGCACGCTTCAGTAGTCGTGGCAAGTGAGCTCAGTAGTTGCAGCTCTAAAGCACTGGCTCAGTAGTTGGTACATGGGCTTAGTTCCTCCGTGGCATGTGGGATCTTCCCGGGCCAGGCATTGAACCCTTGTCCCCTGCAGTGACAGGCGATTCTTTACAACTGAGCCACCAGGGAAGCCCTTGAAGGACAGTTTTGAAAGTTTAGGGTTCTCGACTGACATTTTTCTTCCTGGAACAGATCAGCTCCTGGCCGTCTCTCCTCCAAGATGTTTTTTAAGAAATCTGCCATGATCTTACTGAGGCTCCCTTGTGTGTGACAGATCATTTCTCTCCTCCTACTTTCAAGGTTCTCACTTTTTCTCTGGCCTTTAACAGTCTGATTACAAGGTGTCTCAGCACAAGTCTCTTTGAATCCATCCTCCCCGGAGGTTATTGAACTTCTTGGGTGTTTGTAATCATGTCTTTCATTGAAGGTGGGGAACTTTTGACCATTTAAAAAAATTTTTTTAATTGAAGGATAATTGCTTTTCAGAATTTTGTGGTTTTCTGTCATACATCTACAAGAATCAGCCATAGGTACAGCCATAGTACATAGGACATAGGTACACCCATGTCCTCTCCTTCCCAAACCTCCCTCCCATCCCCTCCCATCTGGCCCCATCCCACCCTTCAGCCTGTCACAGAGCCCCTGTTTCAGTTCCCTGAGTCACATAGCAAATTCCCATTGGCTATCTATTTTACATATGGTACTGTAAATTTCCATGTTACTCTCTCCATACATCTCACCTTCTCCCTCCTCCCCTCCCCTCATGTCCATACTCTGTTCTCTATGTCTGTTTCTCCATTGCTGTCTTGAAAATAAATTCATCAATACCATCTTTATAGATTCCATATGTCTGTGTCAGTATATGATATTTATATTTCTCTTTCTGACTCACTTCAGTCTGTATAATAGGCTCTAGGTTTGTCCACCTCATTAGAACTGACTCAGATGCATTCCTTTTTATGGCTGAATAGCATTACATTGTATATATGGAATACCACAGCTGCTTTATCCATTCATCTGTTGATGAACATCTAGGTTGCTTCCATGTTCTAGCTATTGTAAATAGTGCTTCAGTGAACATTGGTATACATGTGTCTTTTCCAATTTTGGTTTCCTCTAGGTATATGCCTGAATGGTCTAGTGGTCTTGGGTGTTTGCTATGACCAGTTCATTCTCTTGGCAAAACTCTATTAGCCTTTGTCCTGCTTCACTGTGTACTACAAGGCCAAATTTGCCTGTCACTCCAGGTGTTTCTTGACTTCCTACTTTTGCATTCCAGTCCCCTGTAATGAAAAGGACATCTTTTTTGGGTGCTAGTTCTAAAAGGTCTTGTAGGTCTTCATAGAACTGTTCAACTTCAGCTTCTTCAGCATTACTGGTTGGGGCATAGGCTTGGATTATTGTGATATTGAATGGTTTGCCTTGGAAACAAACAGAGATCATTCTGTCATTTTTGAGATTGCATCCAAGTACTGCATTTCGGACTCTTTTGTTGACCATGATGGCTACTCCATTTCTTCTAAGGGATTCGTGCTCACAGTGTACAGGAGAGAGGGATCAAGACCATTCCCATGGAAAAGAAATGCAAAAAGGCAAAATGACTGTCTGAGGAGGCCTTACAAATAACTGTGAAAAGAAGAGAAGCGAAAAGCAAAGGAGAAAAGGAAAGATATTCCCATTTGAATGCAGAGTTCCAAAGAATAGCCAGGAGAGATAAGAAAGCCTTCCTCAGCCATCAATGCAAAGAAATAGAGGAAAACAACAGAATAGGAAAGACTAGAGATCTCGTCAAGAAAATTAGAGATACCAAGGGAACATTTCATGCAAAGATGGTCTCAATAAAGGACAGAAATGGTAGGGACCTAACAGAAGCAGAAGATATTAAGAAGAGGTGGCAAGAATACACAGAAGAACTGTACAAAAAAGATCTTCATGACCCAGATAATCACAATGGTGTGATCACTCACCTAGAGTCAGACATCCTGGAATGTGAAGTCAAGTGGGCCTTTGAAAGCATCACTACGAACAAAGCTAGTGGAGGTGATGGAATTCCAGTTGAGCTATTTCAAATGCTGAAAGATGATGCTGTGAAAGTGCTTCACTCAATATGCCAGCAAATTTGGAAAACTCAGCAGTGACCACAGGACTGGAAAAGGGCAGTTTTCATTTCAATCCCAAAGAAAGGTAATCCCAAAGAATGCTCAAAACTACCGCACAATTGCACTCATCTCACACGCTAGTAAAGTAATGCTCAAAATTTTCCAAGCCAGGCTTCAGCAATACGTGAACCATGAACCTCCAGATGTTCAAGCTGGTTTTAGGAAAGGCAGAGGAACCAGAGATCAAATTGCCAACATCCGCTGGATCATCGAAAAAGCAAGAGTGTTCCAGAAAAACATCTATTTCTGCTTTATTGACTATGCCAAAGCCTTTGACTGTGTGAATCACAATAAACTGTGGAAAATTCTGAAAGAGATGGGAATACCAGACCACCTGACCTGCCTTTTAAGAAACCTGTATGCAGGTCAGGAAGCAACAGTTAGAACTGGACATGGAACAACAGACTGGTTCCAAATAGGAAAAGGCTATATATTGTCACCCTGCTTGTTTAACTTATATGCAGTGTACATCATAAGAAACGCTGGGCTGGATGAAGCACAAGCTAGAATCAAGATTGCTGGGAGAAATATCAATAACCTCAAATATGCAGATGACACCACCCTTATGGCAGAAAGTGAAGAGGAACTAAAAAGCCTCTTCATGAAATTGAAAGATGAGAGTGAAAAAGTTGGCTTAAAGCTTAACATTCAGAAAACTAAGATCATGGCATCTGGTCCCATTACCTCATGGGAAATAGATGGGGAGACAGTGGAAACACTGTCAGACTTTTTTTGGGGGGGCTCCAAAATCACTGCAGATGGTGACTGCAGCCATGAAATTAAAAGGCGCTTACTTCTTGGAAGGAAAGTTATGACCAACCTAGATAGCATATTAAAAAGCAGAGACATCACTTTGCCAACAAAGGTCCGTCTAGTCAAGGCTATGGTATTTCCAGTGGTCATGTATGGATGTGAGAGTTGGACTGTGAAGAAAGCTGAGCACCGAAAAATTTATGGTTTTGAACTGTGGTGTTGGAGAAGACTCTTGAGAGTCCCTTGGACTGCAAGGAGATCCAACCAGTCCATCCTCAAGGAGATAAGTCCTGGGTGTTCATTGGAAGGACTGATGCTGAAGCTGCAACTCCAATACTTTGGCCACCTCATGCGAAGTGTTGACTCATTGGAAAAGACCCTGATGCTGGGAGGGATTGGGGGCAGGAGGAGAAGGGGACGACAGAGGATGAGATGGCTGGATGGCATCACCAGCTCGATGGGCATGGGTTTGGGTGGACTCCATGAGTTCGTGATGGACAAGGAGGCCTGGCGTGCTGTGATTCATGGAATCACAACAAGTCGGACACGACTGAGCGACTGAACTGAACTAAACTGAACTGGGTATATGTCTAGGAGTGGGATTGCTGGGTCATATGGTGGTTTTATTCCTAGTTTTTTAAGGCGCCGCCATACCATCTTCCATAGTGGCTGTATCAATTTACATTCCTACTAACAGTGCAAGAGGATTCGATTTTCTCCACACCCTCTCCAGCATTTATTGTTTGCAGACTTTTTGATGATGACCATTCTCACCAGTGTGAGGTGATATCTCATTGTAGTTTTGATTTGCATTTCTCTCATAATGAGCGATGTTAAGCATCTTTTCATGTGTTTGTTAGCCATCTGTATGTCTTCTTTGAAGAAATGTCTGTTTAGGTCTTTTTCCCACTTTTTGATTAGATTGTTTGTTTTTCTGGTATTGAGTTGTATGAGTTGCTTGTATATTTTGGAAACTAATCCTTTATCAGTTGTTGCATTTGCTATTACCTTCTCCCATTCTGAGGGTTGTCTTTTCACCTTGCTTTTAGTTTCCTTTGCTGTGCAAAACCTTTTAAGTTTAATCAGGTCCCACTCGTTTACTTTTGTTTTTATTTCCATTAATCTAGGAGGTGGGTCGTAGAGGATCTTGCTTTGATTTGTGTCAGCAAGTGTTCTGCCTGTGTTTTCCTCTAAGAGTTTTTTTTTTTTTTTGGTGTAATAAAGTTTTATTAAAATATAAAGGAGATAGAGAAAGCTTCTGACATAGGCATCAGAAGGGGGCAAAAGCATACCCCCCCCCCTAAGAGTTTTAAAGTTTCTAGTCTTACATTTAGGTCTTTAATTCATTTTGAGTTTATCTTTGTGTATGGTGTTAGGAAGTGTCCTAATTTCATTCTTTCACATGTAGCTGTCTGTCCAGTTTTCCCAGCACCATTTATTGAAGAGGCTGTCTTTGCCCCATAGTATATTCTTGCTTCCTTTATCAAAAAATAAGGCACCCATAGGTGCATCGGTTTATTTCTGAGCTTTCTATCTTGTTCCATTGGTCTATATTTCTGTTTTTGTGCTAGTACCATACTGTCTTGATGACTGTAGCTTGGTAGTATAATCTGAAGTCAGGAGGGTTGATTCCTCCAGCTCCATTCTTCTTTCTCAAGACTGCTTTGGCTATTCAGGATCTTTTGTGTTTCCATTTGAATTGTGAAAATTTTTGTTCTAGTTCTGTGAAAAATACCATTGGTAATTTGATAGGGATCACATTGAATCTGTAGATTGCATTTGGTAGTATAGCCATTTTCACAATAGTGATTCTTCCTGCCCAGGAACATGAACATCTCTCCATCTGTTTATATCATCTTTGATTTCTTTCATCAGTGTCTTATACTTTTCTGTATATAGTTCTTTTGTCTCCTAGGTAGGTTTATTCCTAGAAATTTTATTCTTTTTGTTGCAGCGGTGAATGGAATTGATTCCTTAAGTTCTGTTTCTGATTTTTCATTGTTAGTGTATAGGAATACAAGTGATTTCTGTGTATTGACCTTTGTATTCTGCAACTTTGCTGATTTCACTAGTAATTTTCTGATAGTTTCTTTTGGGTTTTCTATGTATAGTATCATGTCATCTGCAAACAATGAGAGTTTTACTTCTTCATTTCTGATCTGGATTCTTTTTATTTCTTTTTCTTCTCTAATTGTCGTAGCTAGAACTTCCAAAACTATGTTGAATAATAGTGGTGAGAGTGGACACCCTTGTCTTGTTCCTGATCTTGGAGGGAATGCTTTTAGTTTTTCACCACTGGAAATAATGTTTGCTTTGGGATTATCATATATGGCCTTTACTATGTTGACATTCTTTTTTTGCCCATTTTTTGAAGCATTTTTTTTTTTACCATAAATGGGTGCTGAATTTTGTCAAAGGTTTTTTCTGCATCTATTGAGATGATCATATGGTTTATATCTTTCAGTTTGTTAATATGGTGTATCACATTGATTGATTTGCATATATTGAAGAATCATTGCATCCCTGGAATAAACCTGACTTGATCATGGTGTTTGAGCTTTTTAACATGTTGTTGAATTATGTTTGCTAAAATTTTGTTGGGGATTTTTGTATCTATATTCATCAGTAATATTTGCCTGTAATTTTCTTTTTTTGTGTTGTCTTTGCCTGGTTTTGGTATCAGGGTGCTGGGGGCCTCATAGAATGAGTTTGGAAATGTTCCTTCCTCTGAAGTTTTTTGGAAGCGTTTCAGAAAAATAGGCATTAGCTCCTCTTTAAATGTTTTACAGATCTCCCCTGTGAAGTCATCTGGTCCTGTGCTTTTGTTTTTGGGGAGATTTTTAATCACTGTTTGGATTTCAGTGTTTAATTGGGTTGTTCATAATTTTTATTTCTTCCTGGTTCAGTCTTGGGAGGTTGAACTTTTCTAAGGATCTGTCCATTTCCTTTAGGTTGTCCATTTTGTTAACATATCATTGCTCGTAATATTCTTTTATGATCCTTTGTATTCTGTATTATCTGTTTTAACCTCTCCTTTTTCATTTCTAATTTTGTTGATTTGACTTTTCTCCTTTTTTCTTGATGCGTCTGGCTAGTGATTTGTCAATTTTGTTTATCTTCTCAAAGAACCAGATCTTAGTTTTATTTTTTGCTTTTAATCTTTGCTAGTATTCCCTTCATTTCTTTTTCATTTATTTCTGCTCAGAAATTTATGATTTATTTCCTTCTGCTGACATTGGGGGTTTTTTGTTCTTCTTTTTCCAGGTGCTTTAGATGTAAAGTTAGGTTGTCTATTTGATGCTTTTCTTGTTTCTTGAGGTAGGATTGTGTTGCTATAAACTTCCCTCTTAGAGCTGTTTTTGCTGAGTCCCATAGGTTTTGGGTCCTTGTGTTTTCATTGTATTCTATTTCTAGGAATCTTGATTTCCCTTCTTATTTCTTCAGTGACCTCTTTGTTATTTAGTAATGTATTGGTCAATCTCCATGAGTTTGTTTTTTGCAGTTTTTTTCCCTATAGTCGATATCTAATCTTACAACATTGTGATCAGAGAAAATACTTGTACAATTTCAGTTTTCTTAAATTTACTGAGGCTTGATTTGTGGCCCAACATGTGGTCTATCCCGGTTCCGTGTGCACTTGAGGGCGTATTCTTCTGCATTTGGATGGAAAGTCCTGAGTATATCACTTAGGTCCATTTGGACTAATGTTTTGTTTAAGGTTTGTGTTTCCTTATTGACTCTCTGTTTTGATGATCTGTCCTTTGGTGTAAGTAGGATATTAAAGTCCCCTACTATTATTGTGTTACTGTCGATTGCCCCTCTTTTTCGGCCATTGTTTTTTTTTAAATATGCCCCCAGCCCTTTTCTCTCCTCCTCCTGGGACCCTGCAATGCACATTCTGATCATCAGGTCAGGGCCTTGTCAGGAAATGTTTTATTACAGAATCAGTCTTCTTTTTAGTTATAGGTCTATTCAAATTGTCTTATCTCTTTGTGGTTTAGTGTTGGAAGGTTTTGTGTTTCTATGAATTTGTATATTTCATTTGGATTATCCAGTTTGTTGGTACAAGGGTAGTACTTTCTTGAAATGAAAGTGAAAGTCACTCAGTCATGTCCGACTCTTTGTGACCCCATAGACTATACAGTCCATGGAATTCTCCAGGCCAGAATACTGGAGTGAGGAGCCTTTCCCTTCTCCAGGGGATTTTCCTAACCCAGGGATCAAACCCAGGTCTCCCACACTGCAGGTGGATTCTTTGCCAGCTGAGCCATAAGGGAAGCCCATGTACTTTCTTAGAATTCTTTTTACTTCTGCAGAATCAGTATTAATGTCCCCATTTTCATTTCTGATTTTACTACCTTCAGTGTTTTATTTTCTTAGTCCATCTAGGCAAAAGTTTGTCAATCTTGTTGATCTTTTTGAGTAACCAATTTTTGGTTTCATTAATTTTCTCTATTATTTTTCTATTCTCTACTTTATCTCTGCTCTGATCCTTATTTTATTTTGTCTGCTAGTTTTGGAGTTTAGCTTGTTCTTTTCCTAATTTCTTGAGTTGTAAACATATATTGTTTATTTTAGATCTGTCTTATTTATTAATGTAAGTTTTTATAGCTATAAATTTCCCCTTCAGTGCCCCTTCCACTGCATCCATGAGTTTTGGTGTATTGTGTTTTTGTTTTCATTCATCTCTATTTATTTTATAATTCCTCTTGTGATTTCATCTTTGATTTTTTGCTTAATTTCCATAATTTTGTGAATTTTCTTGTTTTCTTTATGTTTTTTATTTTTAACTTTATCCTGTTGTGGTCAGAGAAGATACTTTGTATGATGTCTCTCTTTTAAAGTCTGTTGAGTCTTTTGTGGCCTAACTTATGGTCAATCCTAGAAAATGTCTTGTGTGCACCTGACAAAAATATATGTATTGTTGTTGGGTGAAGTATTCTGTACACATCTGTTAGATCCCATGGTTTATTGTGCTACTTAAGTTCTGTATTTCCTTACTTATCTTCTGTCTGGTTGTTCTGTTCATTATGAGAAGAGTAATGTAGAGCTATATATTTCTCCTTCAATTTCCTCAGTTCTTGCTTCATGTATTTTTGATAGTCTGCCAGATGCATAACTGATTATAATTGTTATATCTTCTTGCTATGGTGAATCTTTTATTAATATACAACCATTGATCTTTTTATTGTTTCCATAGTTTAGCCTTTTCCAGAATGCTGTATAGTTGGAATCATGCAGTTTGAAAACTTTTCAGACAGACTTCTTTCACTTATGTAGCTATACACATCTAAGTTTTCTCCATGTTTTTTAATGGCTTGATAGCTCATTTCTTTTTAGCTGGCTTGATTTTTTTAAAATTGGACTCAGGTGCTCCCCAATGTCATGATCAATACACAAGTTTATGATTTCTGACATGTGAATTGTGTTCATGAGTGGTGCAGAGACCTTGCCTCTCCCGCATGGAGCCAGATGCAGACCTTATTCATGAGTGTGAGGACAGGGTCAGAGCTCCGTGTCCCCTCGGCTGTGGGGTGACAGGTGGGAGAGGAGACCTGCTGTGGTCACCCTATCTCACTCAAGGTCTTCTGGCAGCTGTCCCTCGACAAGGAGCTCATCGACTTTGGCAGCTACACAGTGGGTGAGACTGCAATTCGGACCATCACGCTGACCAACACTGGGGGCTTGGGCACCAAATTCAGATTTCTTCTGGCATCAGAGTCCTGTGAGATGGATACCTCCCAGTCGGCCGTAAAATTAGTGAGTGTGCTGCTGCTCCTGGTCAATGCTGTGGCTGCTCAGCCAAGGGCAGCACGTGGTATCTCCTGCCCAAGATACAGTCCCATGAGTGTGAAGTGGGCCATGAGTCAAAGGAGCCTGTTGATGTGAGTAGGATGAGGAGGGGTGGCAGGACAGCCTCCAGTCCATCTGGAAGTGCTCAAACTCTGGGGGGAGCACACCTCGGCAGCAGGACACTGTCCCCCGTCATGTGCGTTGGCAAGGCAGTGGCCAAGCATTCTCAGGGTGGGGGCCTCCCAGACCCCTCAGGCTGAAAAGCTCAGCAAACCCTGCCCTGCACCCATACCTCTCTCAAAAGTATGAGGGAGGCCCTGGTCCTCTCACGGGAAGGCTGTGCACATGCTGCCAAAGAAACAGAAACAGGAGAGACCCCATCCATGGAGACAACTTCCAAAATAGCCAGTGGACAGGGAAGGGGGTGGTGGTCATTTGGGGGTGAGCACAGAGAGAGAAGGTTTGCCTCAAAATATATGTCTAAGTTAGTTGAAACTTTCCTATAAAAAGCACTTAATCTGTTTTCTCTGCTGCATTAAGGGGTTTCAGCAAAGGTCCTAGAAGGGTCTCCCCTGGAGAGGGAGAAGGCAGAAGTCCCCTGAACAGCAACATGGGCCAGCTGCTGCAACAGAGGTTGGGACTGGGGTGTGAACCCAGAGCATGGGATAATGAGGGAAGAGGGGGCACAGGAGCCAGGCTTATGGAGGGAGGACAAGTGCCCAGGCCCTCAGGCTCTCCACAGGCACTGGCTCTCTGTCTCAGTGAGTGTCTGAGCAGCTGGACAGCAGCTCCACCAGGGCAACACCCTGCATGTCCCCCATGGACCCTGAGTCACACGCAGCAGGCACTCAGCCAGTCTGTTCCTGAGCCCAGGTGAGAGGCCTGTGGGTCAGTGCCCTCTGGGAAAGAAGCAGAAATGAAGTTAGTCTGCAGGGGTCTGGGCCAAAGTCAGGAGAGCTCTGGGCTGGAGCTTGAGGGGGCCCAAGCTCACAGTGGAGAGCAGCAGGTGTCCCGAAGGAATTCAGCCTCATGCCTGTGTGCAGAGTCTCTTGGAGGGGGCTGAGGAGGAAACCACCTGCGTTAGAGGAGGCCCTGAGCCCCAGGCAAACTCAGCACAGGTTAATGGAGAGCTGCCAAGGGGGTCATGCAGGATCCTGTGGTCCCCAGCCCAGATCATGACCAGGCTCTCAACGTGGCACCTCAGGGATGGCGGATCTGGACAGCTAATGGGAAAGGCAAATGGACTGCACTAAAAGTATCATGTTCTCTTTTCAGAGTAGTATCTTCATGTATGAAGACAAAAGTTTTTATGATAAAATCACCACCAGTTTTTCTGAGCATCAGACGGAGGGCAATGAGTCATCCCCTACAGATGTACCAAGCCAGAAGGAGTCTGGAAAGCTGGACGTGAAGGAGCAAGAGGAGGGGCACCCCATTGGTGAGCTGGGCCCATGGCCTGCACTCACCATGAAGCCCTGGGCTCCTTGGCACGGGGCCCTGAGTCCTAGCCGTGTGATGGGCAGAGAGGCAGCACTCAGCATGCAGCCCTGGGCCCCTCAGCACATCGGCCCAGAGTCCCAGCCGTGTGACAGGCAGAGGGGCTGCAGGTTGGGTCAGAGGGCCCCAGAGGACAGATTCCAGGAGCCACTTATAGCACATCCACACAGACAAAGTCAAACAACTGTGAAAACAGGCTGGATGGGGTACTGTGTTACCTTTCCAGGACTTGGCAGCCCCCCTCCCCCTACCATCCCAGCCTGGCCCCCCATCCTCCCCCCCACCCCAACATGACTGAGCCTTCACCCAACTTTCTACCATTTTCTCCTCTTGATACAAACTTCTCGAGTCCACTTTCAGCTCCTCCTGCCTTGAAGCAAAGCCTCAGGTGGTCCACTTCTCAGCCTCCCCACTCTTCTCTGCCGTCCTCTCTCAGACATGCTGCTCTTAGGCCATTTTGAACAACTCAGGACCTTCTCCCACCCAATCCTCCCACTCCAGAAGCCACAGTGCCCACTGTCTGAGCCAACCCAAGAAACCCCAGGCCTGGGATCACACATGGCATTGAAGTTGGGGGTCCCTGAGTTCCCAAGGCCCCCATGCAGGAGATGGCCATGGGAGCTGTGAGAGTGGAAACACATCCTTGTGAACCTGGGGCCACAGTGACAGCCTCTTGTGCCAAAAAGCCAGGCTGTCTACCTGCACTGACCCTACTGCCCTGTGACCCCTGTCCTGTCACAGAAAGGTCAGGACATCCTGCCCAGGCCTGGGGCACAACCCCACTCCACTCTGGTCCTCCTATGCCACCACGTGGCCCTTCTTTGCAGAGCTGGGTCAGGGGGAAGGGTAGAGGCCCTGCCTAGGTGAGGGTGCCCCCTGTGAGGGCCCTCGCCAGCCCTGGGGACAGGTGGGTGGGGGCAGCACGTGATATTGTCAGGATGAGCCATCTGTTCAGGAGGGCTGAGGTGGCCTCCACAAACTCCAGGGCAGCACCTGGTCTGGGAGAGGGAGGGGCCCTGGTGCCACAGCTCTCCTGGCCTGGCTAGCCTCACCTGTGAACTCCCTTCTCTTCCAGAATCAGAGGGCGTGACCTTGACCACCACCATGACTATACCTCCCAATGAGGAACAGATGGAGTTCTCGCTGGGAGAGGTCAGCAAGGCCTGCCTTCCTCCAACCCTGGGGTGGCCTGTCCATCTGACCAGAGCTGGATGAGACTAGTCTGGTCACCGGACTTGCAGCCTCTGGGCGATTAGCTATCTCAGCCCATATCTGGCCACCCCATCCCTGACTGGGCTAAGTCAGACCCAGAGCCAAAGAAGCATACCTGGGTGCCCCTGTTTAGTTGAGCACAGAGGAGACTTCCACATGGGGCCTCACTGGCCAGAGCGGCAGGGGTGGGGTGGGGTCCACGTATGTGTGTGTGTGTGTCCGTGTGTGTGTGTCCACATGTGCACTGTGTGTGCGTTCCTGTGTGTTCACGTGTGTGTGCAAGGACCAGGTCATCAGGAGAGCAAGTGCACACGAGGCTGCTGCCACCTCCCAACCACACAGGGACTGGCCACGGTGAGGCCATGGGAGGTACCTTGACCAGAATGTGAAGGCTGATCAGCCTGCCGTCTCTCTTCCCTGCAGATAACAGAGGGGGTCATAGGCCCCTTCAGCTCCATCAAGGTGCCCGTCATCTTCACCCCGATTGTCCCGGGAACGGTCTATAACAGTTTCAAGGTCGTGTTTAAGAATCAGCAGTGTCCAACTGTGAGTACCATGCTGCTCCCCAGGCATGGGTTCCTGCCCTCCACCTTCCATCCACCCAACCACGTGGGGTCTGTATTATAGAAAAACAAAAAAGAACTTTTTGGCCAACCCAATATTTTGGATATTAATCTCTTATCAGTCATATCATTTGCAAACATTTTCTCCTATTCAGTAGGCTGTCTTTTCAATTTTGTCAATGGTTTCCTCTGCTGTGCAAAAGTTTTTATGTTTCATTAAGTCCCATTTGTTTGTTTTTGCTTTTGTTTCTTTGCCTTTGGACACAAATCCAAAAAAATATTGCTGCAATTTATGGCAAAGAGTGTCCTGCCTGTGTTTCCTTCTAGGAGTTTAATGGTTTCTGGTCTTATATTTAGGAATTTAATCCATTTTGAGTTTATTTTTGTATGTGGTGTTAGAGAATGTTCTAATTTCACTCTTTTACTTGTAGCTGTCCAGTTTTCCCAGCACCATTTATTAAAGGGACTGTCTTTTCTACATTGTATGTTCTTTTCCCCTTTGTCATAAATTAAGTAACCACAGGTACATGGGTTTATTTCTGGGCGCTCTATCCTGTTCCATTGATCTGTGTGCCTGTTTTTTGCACCAGCGCCATGCAGTTTTAATGACTGTAGCTTTGCAGTATAGTCCCTGCTGCTCAGACACCTCTAACAACAGCTGCTCCCACAATAATGATGGAGCCACCCTGTTCTCCTCTGCTTCCCCTTAGCCTCATTTCCCTGTGTCCCCTCCCATAGTCAGCCTTTTTTAATAACTCTATGTCTTCTAAGGAGCCAGGTTTTGTCTGTGGATCCAACTAATGCTGTCTGTCTTTATGGGGAGACTCCAGTGTGTTCACAGCATAATACTGACACAGTTAATCTCCAAAATATACAAGCAGCTCATGAAGCTCAATACCAGAAAAATGAACAACCCAATGAAAAAGTGGGCAAAAGAGCTAAAGGGACATTTCTCAAAAAATTGAAAACATTACCTCTAAAATCAGGAACATGAGTGCCCACTCTTACCACTGTTACTACAACTGACAAAGAATTAATCTCCAAAATATTGACACACTTTGTTTTACTTCTTCCATTAGTTGTATTGACTATTCATTTTATGATATTATTTCCTCACTTTCAATTTTCTTGTTTTGGTTGGTTTAATCAAGTTACTACTTATTCCTTTTCTTCCTGTTATTTGGAAATTCGACTTTCCATTCCATGAACAGTCCCCTCCACTTTCAGCCCCCAAATCCCACATGACTTTCTACTTCTTAAATGGAAGAGGAAAACCCTCCAGGACAGACAGTGCCCAGCAGGACACTCGGCCAGCACTTCCTTATGACTGAAATACAATGTGACATTGTGTCCCTCTTACTGACCTTCTTTCTTGGCCTTCAGTGTCTCAGTTTCACTTAAGTTTCACTGGAATTATTAGAATCTCCTCTGAACCTGCTGCCGCTGCTTTAGAAGTTCTGACCTGACACCATGGTCCACGTTCCGGGGCAGGTGGTCCTTTCGAGCTGTGACCACTTGATGCACTGTCCTCTGCTCACTGCTTCAGGAGTGTCTGCTCTGCCATGTTTCCTATTCAGTGGCCAGAGATTTGAGACAAGACACTCATTTGTTTGTAACAGAAACCCCAAGGAATGGGCCATGCCCTACAGTACCCCATAGTGTTCCACAATACTCACACTGCCCACTGTCAGCAGTACCAATTGGAGTCCCTTAGAGCCTCAGAGGACCCTACAGGACCCCCACGGAGCCCCCTGGTACCCTACAGGACCCCACAGAGACCCTGCTCTGTGACAGGAAGGAACACGGGCCAGTGCTGGGTAACCAACCACTCAAGAGAGGGCAGCCTGGCCGGGGCTGTGACTTTGAATCAAGGATGCGCCAGCCCATGGGGGCCCCGCTGAGTGAGGAGGGCAGTGAACATCTTGACTGCTCCCCACCCACTGACTTCTCCCAACCAGAATCGGGATCACACATGCAGCCACTGTGCAGCTGTCGGCCTCCTTGGGTGAGCAAGAGTCTGGACCCCCCGTCCTGCCTGCCTGTTTTCCTGAGACCAGGCCCCTTATGACAGGGCTGGAATCTGCCAGCCTGCAGCCCCTTACCATCCAGGGGTCTGGGGGCCCTGCTGCCGTCTCCCCATAAGGACAGCCCCCATTCCATGTCCAAGCCTCTCCCACCCTGATGGCTCTGCCATAGATGGGGGCTTCCCTGCCCCTCTTCATGGACATCTGAACTCCGAGGCCTGGGTCTTTTTTCGCCCTCATTTGTCACATGTCATCCCCGAGTCCATCTGCTCACCTGGAGCTGATTCAGGCGCTGGCAAGATCGGCCTCTCTGTGACCTGCCTGGCCCTGCAGCCAGGATGCTGCTCAGGGCCTCCGAGCCTCTCAGCCACACCCTCACTGCCCCAGCACACCCTCACTGCCTCTAACAGAAGAGGTCGCCTTTGTCCTCAAACCCTCTCCTGACTGCCCCAGCAGGTCCATCTCCCTGGACCTGCTTTCTATTTATTCTGTCCAGTCTGTCTCTGGCCCTGGAAATGGGCTGTGTGTTTTGGCGACCCAGTGGCCTTGGATCTGGTGCAGCTGTGTTCTGAGGTCACAGTCCTGCAGGTGGTAGGAAGGAAGGCCCCCCACCCAGTCTTGTGGGTTGGTGGTCCCTGGTGCCACCCTGGGGGTGCTGCTGTGCACACACTCACCTGGCAGGATACCCACAAAGCCCAGCTCTGAGACCAGGCCTTGGGGTCTGACTGCAGGGAGAAGCACCTCTGTGTCTGGGCCCTTGAGAAACCTGGCCTTCCGTCTGTGTTGACCGTGTGACACACGATTCTGTAGCAAAAAGGCTTTTCTAAACTGCTAAAAATGTGGATATTTAGGAAGCTGCATGACATGTTCTTGTGAAAACCCATTGTACCAGTCTACCTTCTCATGTTTAAAAATTTTGAAAATAAACAGGATTATTTAAATTATATGATGTGGGGACCTCCCTGGTGGTCCAGTGGTTAAGAATCCACCTTCCAATTCAGGGAATGTGGGGTTTGATCCTTTATCGGGAAACTAAAATCTCACATGCCTCGTGACCAAAAAAAAAAGAAAAACAAAACGTAAAACAGAAGCAATATTGTAACAAATACTACAAAGACTTTTTAAAAAAATTATATGATGTGAAGGACTTCCCTGGTTAGGATGCTCAGTGGTTAGGTTCAGTGGTTAGGATGCTGAGCTCTCACTGCCAATGTTCAGTTCCTGGTCAGGGAACTAAGATCCCATATGCCACAAGCCACGACCAAAAAATAAATAGAGCTCTGCCCATTAAAAAAAAAATTATCTAATGTGAAAACTGCCATAGATCTCAAAAACATGCCCAGTGTAATTTTTTTGATATTTATTTGGCTGCAGCAGGTCTTAACTGTGGCATGTGAGATCTAGTTCTCTGACCAGGGATCCAACCCAGATCCCCCACATTGGGAGAGCATAGTCTTGCCACTGGACCACCAGGGAAGTCCCAATGGACAGTTTAATTATTAGCCTTCCGATACTTGTAAGAGCTGGGGCTTCCCAAGTAGCGCTAGTGGTAAAGAACCCACCTGCCAATGCAGGAGATGCAAAAGACAGGTTCTATCCCTGGGTTCAGAAGATCCCCTGGGGAAGGGCATGGCAAACCACTCCAGTATTCTTGCCTGGAGAAGATCCCATAGACAAAGGAGCCTGGCGAGCTACAGTCCTTGGGGTCACACAGAGTCGTACACGACTGGGCACGCAGTACTTGTAAGAATTACAGACCATGCTGCTGAGTTCTGTGTTAGCGCTCACAAGCACCGCCTGCTCTGCTGATGAACATGCATGTTGTTGGATTTTCGTGTTCAAATTCAGTTATATTTCAAAGTCGTCGGTGTGGCTATCGACGTGCCTGTCTGGGTGCCGAAGCCCAACGTGGACCTGAAGATCTGCATGTACGACCGGCTGTACCAGGACTCGATCCTCGTCCACACGCGGTGAGCCCCGGTGGGGTGAGATCTGAGACCTCAAGGTAAGGGTCTCCAGGGGTTGCCCTGAGAGCCCACTGGAACCCCAGGGCCGTCATAGGATGGAAGCCCGAGGGTCAGTGTCAGACAGAGGCTGACAGGTGCCGGGCTGCTGGCCTTGAAAACGGAAGAGAGGCTACAAACCAAGGGATGTGGCATCCCCAGAAACCGGAAAAGCCAGGAGAGTGTTCTCTGTGGAGCCTCCAGGGGAACCAGACCTGCCTGCAGCTGGGTTTCAGGCCTGGGACATGGTGTCTGAGCCTGACTTCCAGGACCATGAGGATAAATCGGTGTCATCACCCCTGTCTGTGGGAGGTCAGCACCCCGCATGCCAGGTCAGGCCCCTCGCAGACACAGACAGGAGAGGGGGCTGGTCCTCTGAAGGAACATAGGTGGAATTCCAAGAAAAGAAGCATGTTTCATTCACAGAATTTTGCAAGGGTGTCCAGACACCACGGTTGTCATTTCTTTTTTACTCTCCCTTTTTTTTTTAACTGAAGTTCAATTAAGTGGAAAAAAAGAGGCAAGCCCAACAGTTAGAGCTTAGTGGATCTTCACTAACCAAACACAGCTGTGTACTTGGCCGGCTGCTGCACCCAGGGTCCCGCTTCTCTCTGGAGGTAGGGGCGATGTCAGCCTGGGTGCAATTGGGCTGGCACCTGCCGGCTGCTGGGTCCCCAGATGTCAGTGCTGCAAACATCGGGGGACCTGCTTTTCCCAGGGGCTGGGGTCTCAGAGCAGGGTTCAGATGGATTGTTCAGGAAACCAGGGTTTAACGGGGTCTGGTCAGTTTACCTCGGTGCAAAGTGTGTCCACCCCTGGGGTGGGTGGGGGGACAGGGAGCACAGGAGTTGTGCTTTCTCAGCCTGTCCCCTGAGGCACACACTCGACCTCTTAGGTTTGTTGAATGATTTTAGAATTCAATGTTATTACCAGTTTTATGGGTACAGGGGTAGCAAGGGAGTGAGTTTACAAAGACCCTGGTTGTATTTGCCTGAGGGGAGCCCAGCCACAGCAGAAACCAGGGTGGGAGGGCCCAGTCTGAACACCTTGCATGGTAGGGGACATCCAGTGCTGGGTGACACTGGGGCCAGAGGTCAAAGTTGAGAGAAGAGAGACCTTCCTTTGTGATCTGAGGAGCCCATGGGTCACTCACGGTCCCAATCGACCCTGGGTTCCCCACGCAGAGGGGCTGTGAGAATCATCCCGGGCAGTTAAGGAGACACCAGGAGGCCTGAGAGGCTCTGGACCATGGCCTGGGGTCCCTGGTGGCCCCGGGGGCGGTCTCCTCAACAGGCCTGGGGCAGCTCACACACTGCCTCTCTTTCTGGAGACTGGAGAGCAGGTGGGGAGGGGCTGTCCTGATGGGCTGTGGCCTGGGGGCTGGCTAGGATGGGACACCCCACATGGTTGACTGGGGGCACACCTGGCTTTCTCTAGCGGGTCCTGAGTTGAAAGCAAGGACAAAAATTGGGGAAGCTGCCGTCACTGACCAAGGCCTGGCCACCTGGGGCCTCCCGAGCATCCTGCAAGAAAGCCTGTGCCTGTGTGGAAGGGCAGAACTCTAGGAGGAACAGGGCCCCCTCTCCTGACCCCTGGCCTGTGAGGCGCTTCCCAGAAAACACTCAGGTTCTGAGAACCGACCGGGGTGACTTTCGGTTGTGATGTTTTTATTTGTAAGGATCCCTCACCCAATGTCATTTCAGGAAAACCTGCCCCTGTGAGCAGGACTCTGAAGCCTCTCCGACAGTCGGGGTGGAGAGTTGGGGCTGTGCCCAGCAGGGCTGTGCCTGGAGGGGGTGCGCTGGGCCCAGTGGGGCAAGGACTGATCTCAGGTTGCTGTCCGGCCCTCCCTTGGATGCTGCAGGTCGAAGGCCGCGTTGCGCCTAAAGTTCGAGGTGTGCAAGGAGCTGCGGGGCCACATGGAGCTCCTGCCTGAGACTGGCTACATCCAGGCGCTCTCGTCCTACTCAGTGCAGCTCAAGTTCCTGCCCAGGTGATGTGCCCAGCGGGGGTTCGCTCCTCCCTGGCGGTGGGGGGGGTCCTGAGTCACAGCAGGAAGCCAACCCCAGGCTCCTGTATTTCTGACCTCATGTGTACCCTGTGGCTCTAGCACCCTCACAGTTGAGCCTTTTGTCATTTCTCAAATATAAAGAAGAAAAGAACATTCAAGTGCCCCCTGTCTCTTGCAGACACTCCCTCCCAGAAGACGCAGGGAAGTATTTTGACAAGGAGACCAGGGTTCTGGAGGCCCCAATGACTATCCGGGTGGCTGACCAGGTCTGTGTGGGGCTCATCTGGATGCCGGGCACCCTGGGGGAGCAAAGCTGTTCTGCCCTGGCTCTTGGAGCCCTTCCTCATTGGCCCCCGGTCTTGCCCGAGTAGCCCCTGCACAGAGGAGACAGAGGGAGGGGCTTGTGGATCAGAAAGGCCCCAGTGCTCTCCTGGATGGGCGGGGCTGTCCCCGGGGCACCCAGACCCTCAAGTTCATACAATTCAGACTCAGGTGTCCAGGGTGTGCACATCCTGGGTACACATGTCATCGTGTGCGCACACAATGTACCGACATGCAGATGCACAGATGCACATGTGTGTGCACACATACCCTCCTGCCCCCTGCCCACCTGTGCTGCCCGTGCCATGCTAAGGCCAACAGGAAGCAGGTGTGTCCATGAAAGGTGCAGAGTCAGTACCAGCTCACAGCAGGACTGGTGCTTTTCTGTTTTGGAGACACTTCCCTAACTGACCGCAATGACTGAATGGCCCTGCCCTCTGCACTTCAGATCAAACCGGTGGGGTTTACTGTCCATGCTGTAGTCACCACCTCGGACCTGGAGCTCAGCCCCACGGGGCTGGACTTTGGCTACTGTACCATCTACGAGGCCATCAGGACCCAAATCAGCCTCTGCAATCATTCCCTCCTGCCCCAGGAGTTTGGGTTCGTCGGACTCCCCAAGGTGCCTCGCTCATGTGGTCAAAGTGGGAGGTACTGGGAAGTGAGGGACGAGGGGCTGCTACCCTGAGTCCTGGTGCCTGGCCAGGCCTCACCCACCTGCAGACTCCATGCTCACTCCCAGGCACCTCAGCCAGGGTCTCTGACTGTCCCCACCTCACCCCGCCCGTCTCGAGCTCTCTCTACCTGCTGCACGCACAGCACCCAGAGTTCTCTCCCCTCCCTCTCTCCTGAGACTCTGGCCTGACTGACCCTGCAGGGCAGCCAAGAGAGGCCCAGGCCTGGTTTCCCTCAGTCCTCCGGGCTGCCCCACCAGAGACCCATTGTCTATCCCCATGTATGCAGACACGTTCACATACTCACCTGTGCACACATGCATGCACACACATTCATATACTCACATACACCTGTGCTCACATGCATATACACACTCATACACCTGTGCTCACATGCACACACACATACATACACCTGTGCTCACATGCATGTACACACTCATACACACATACACCTGTGCTCACATGCATGCACACACACTCATACACACACTCACATACATACCTGTGTTCACATGCATGCAGACACACACAAATACACCACGCTCTCACATGAACTCACTTGCACATATGATCACATACACAGAGACAGACTTACACTGGCATAACACATTTACATACGTGTCACCAGACACACATTCATTTGTGCTCTGCCACACGCCTGTCCATGTTGCTCCCCATGGCACTCCCCAGCAGATCATCACATTTTCGCTTTGCCGTCCGTGGTCTTCCTTTTACCAGTTTGTGGACATCCAGCCCAACGACGGGTTCGGGACAATCCTGCCACTGGAAACACTGCAGCTCGATGTGATCTTTCAGCCCACCAAGGCCAAGGAGTACAACTTTGAGCTCATCTGCAAGTCAGAGATTAACCGGTGAGCCTGACAGGAGGGGTGCGTGCAGGACCCGGGCAGCCAGCTGGGAGTGGCAGCCCCAGGCTGGCCAGGCTGACTGCAGGGCTGGGCGGCAGTGCCAACCTCAGAAAGCTCGGCACACCTGGGTCCAGGCCACCTTGCAGGCATGTGAGATGTGCACATGTGTGCATGCACCTGTAAGCGTGCATGAGTGTGCGGAGCATCCCCTGGGCACAAGCCTCACCTGCCCTCACGCACTGTGTGATCCCAGGCCTCCGTGTCCACCCTGAGAACTGGGGCTGAGAAGGCAGTGGGCAGGGGGAAATGGACTAGACGACAGGGTCTGGCACGAGGGCCAGCTCTTGATGATTCTCAATCATCAGCCTCCAGGGAGGAACGTGCTGGGACACCCTCCTGTTGTCAGGCCAACCCCTCGTGGAGCTGGCCCACCTGCCCCCTCCTTCCCTTTCTCTCCTGTCTGCTCTTTGGTTCTGGCTGGGGACCTGGCAGCCCTGGGGTGTGGGGTGGAGGGAGGGTTAGCACCCTCCGGCCAGGTGGGTGGCCGTGGGGAAGCGGGAAGGGGTCTACAGGTGGTGATTTTAAGGAGCCAGCACAGAGCGAGAACCCCTGGAGGAAACCCAGGCATAGGCTCTGCCCAGCTGTGGCCCCCACCACCTGCCCTTCCCCTCGGCTCCACTGAGCCACCCTGGGCTGGGCCCCTCCAGGGTTTGCTCACAACTCTTTCAGCCTCTGGGAAATAGCCCCGTAAGAAGGGGGGTTGCAAAATAATCTCAGTGCCCAGAATGGGCTCCGGCCTATGGAAGAAGCTCCTTAGATGTTTGTTGATTGAATGAGCATTTAATTTTCTTCAAGAACTATCTACGAATAAATTGAAATTTCCACAAAAGCTTATCCAAGAGCCACCTTGGAAAGGCTAGCAATGATAAAACTGTGAGGCCTCAGGGAATAAAGCAGTGTTCGGGAGCCCAGAGAGACCCAGTGGCACACACCCCACTAGCCCACTGCCCCCCCACAGAGTGTGGCTGCCCATGGGCTCCCAGACCTGAGAGCTGGGCCCGTGCCCAGCACCACCACCTGAGCACCGGCCACAAGCGTGGCCCCCTCCTGACTCCTTTCCTCCAGTTGCACAACTAAGTCGTCAGTAAGGTCTGTTGGCTCTACCTTGAAGACTGACCTGAATCACCCCACCCCCCACCTGGATGCCAGGGCTCCAAAGCCCACATTCCGCTTCCCCTCCCCCATGGCCCCCACCCCCTGGGGACGTGTTCATGCAGCCCACCTGCGAAGGACAGGACGCTGAATTTGGCACAGGTCCCCAGCAGGTTTCTGGGTGAGCCTGAGTTCTCATGGTGCATGGCTTAGTGTCTAGGAGGGGAGTTGCCAGGCCACAGCGTCAGTTTCTTTTCAATTTTGTGTTCTCCCCCATGACGTCTGGGTGTCTGGCTGCTGCACCCCTTCCAGCTGCGGGTAATGTCAGGTTTCCTTGTTTGCTGGATGGAGAGGCATCCTGAGAGGTGTGTGACAGTATCTCACTGACTCGTGTTTCCAACGACTGACAGCTTGTAGCTTATTTGCCCTCCATGTATGTTTTTAGTGAAAAGTATTTTCAGGTTTTTGTCTATTTTTAAAAATCAGGTTCTTATGGAATTTTGAGTGTTATTTATATACTCTGATAGCAGTTTCTTTTCAGATTTGCAAAAAATTTCCCTGGTCTGTGGCTTGTCTCAATCTCTTCACACTGTCTTCTCATAAAGCAAAATTTTTTAACTTTGAGTAATTGAGAAAGAAGTACATCAAGGCTGTATATTTTCATCCTGCTTATTAAACTTATATGCAGAGTTCAGTTCACTTTGTCTGTTGCCCCTTCTCCTCCTCCCTTCAATCTTTCCCAGCATCAGGGTCTTTTCCAGTGATTCAGTTCTTCGCATCAGGTGGCCAAAATATTGAAGATTCAGCTTCAGCATCAGTCCATCCAATGAATATTCAGGACTGATTTCCTTTAGGAATGACTGGTTTGATCTCGTACATCATGCGAAATGCTGGACTGGATGAAGCACAAGCTGGAATCAAGATTGCCTGGATGTGCAAATGACACTGCCCTTATGGCCGAAAGCGAAGAGGAACTAAAGAGCCCCTTGATGAAGGTGAAAGAGGAGAGTGAAAAAGCTGGCTTAAAACTCAACATTCAAAACACAAAAATCATGGCATCTGGTCCCATCACTGCATGGCAGATAGATGTGAAAACAATGGAAACAGTGAGAGACTTTATTTTCTTGGGCTCCAAAATCACTGCAGATGGTGACTGCAGCCACACAGTTAAAAGATGCTTGCTTCTTGGAAAAGAAGCTATGACAATCCTAGACAACACATTAAAAAGTAGAGACATTACTTTGCCGACAAAAGTCCATATAGTCAAAGCTATGGCTTTTCATGAAAAGGGAAAAAGATAGGACACTGAAAGATGAACTCCCCAGGTCGGTAGGTACCCAATATGCTACTGGAGATCAGTGGAGAAATAACTCCAGAAAGAATGAAGGGATGGAGCCAAAGCAAAAACAACACCCAGTTGTGGATGGGATTGGTGATAGAAGCAAGGTTCGATGCTGTAAAGAGCAATATTGCATAGGAACCTGGAATGTTAGGCCCATGAATCAAGGCAAATTGGAAGTGGTCAAACAGGAGATGACAAGAGTGAACATCGACACTCTAGGAATCAGCGAACTAAAATATACTGGAATGGGGGAATTTAACTCAGATGACCATTATATCTACTACTGTGGGCAGGAATCCCTTAGAAGAAATGGAGAAGCCACCATAGTTAACAAAAGAGTCCAAAATGCAATACTTGGACGTGATCTCAAAAATGACAGAATGATCTCTGTTCATTTCCAAGGCAAACCATTCAATATCACGGTAATCCAAGTCTATGTCCCAACCAGTAATGCTGAAGAAGCTGAAGTTGAACAGTTCTATGAAGACCTACAAGACCTTCTAGAACTAACACCCCCAAAAGATGTCCTTTTCATTATAGGGGACTGGAATGCAAAAGTAGGAAGTCAAGAAGCACCTGGAGTAACAGGCAAATTTGACCTTGGAGTACAGAATGAAGCAGGTCAAAGGCTAATAGAGTTCTGCCAAGAGAACGCACTGGTCATAGCAAACACCCTCTTCCAACAACACAAGAGAAGATTCTACACATGGACATCACCAGATGGTCAACACTGAAATCAGATTGATTATATTCTTTGCAGCCAAAGATGGAGAAGCTCTATACAGTCAGCAAAAACAAGACCAGGAGCTGACTGTGGCTCAGATCATGAACTTCTTATTGACAAATTCAGACTGAAATTGAAGAAAATAGAGAAAACCACTAGACCATTCAGGTATGACCTAAATCAAATCCCTTATGACTATACAATGGAAGTGAGAAATAGATTTAAGGGGCTAAATCTGATAGAGTGCCTGATGAACTATGGACAGAGGTTCGTGACATTGTACAGGAGACAGGAATCAAGACCATCCCGAAGAGAAAGAAATGCAAAAAAGCAAAATGGCTGTCTGAGGAGGCCTTACAAATAGCTGTGAAAAGAAGGGAAGGAAAAAGCAAAGGAGAAAAGGAAAGATGTACCCATTTGAATGCAGAGTTCCAAAGAAAAGCAAGGAGAGATAAGAAAGCCTTCCTCAGCCATCAATACAAAGAAATAGAGGAAAACAACAGAATGGGAAAGACTAGAGATCTCGTCAAGAAAATTAGAGATACCAAGGGAACATTTCATGCAAAGATGGTCTCAATAAAGGACAGAAATGGTAGGGACCTAACAGAAGCAGAAGATATTAAGAAGAGGTGGCAAGAATACACAGAAGAACTGTACAAAAAAGATCTTCACAACCCAGATAATCACAATGGTGTGATCACTCACCTAGAGTCAGACATCCTGGAATGTGAAGTCAAGTGGGCCTTAGGAAGCATCACTACAAAGCTAGTGGAGGTGATGGAATTCCAGTTGAGCTATTTCAAATGCTGAAAGATGATGCTGTGAAAGTGCTTCACTCAATATGCCAGCAAATTTGGAAAACTCAGCAGTGGCCACAGGACTGGAAAAGGGCAGTTTTCATTCCAATCCCAAAGAAAGGCAATGCCAAAGAATGCTCAAACTACAGCACAATTGCACTCATCTCACATGCTAGTAAAGTGATGCTTAAAATTCTCCAAGCCAGGCTTCAGCAATACGTGAACCGTGAACTTCCAGATGTTCAAGCTGGTTTTAGAAAAGGCAAAGGAAGCAGAGATCAAATTGCCAACATCCGCTGGATCATGGAAAAAGCAAGAGTGTTCCAGAAAAACATCTATTTCTGCTTTATTGACTATGCCAAAGCCTTTGACTGTATGGATCATATTAAACTGTGGAAAATGCTTAAAGAGATGGGAATACCAGACCATCTGACCTGCCTCTCGAGATATCTGTATGCAGGTCAGGAAGCAACAGTTAGAACTGGACATGGAACAACAGACTGGTTCCAAATAGGAAAAGGAGTATGTCAAGGCTGTATACTGTCACCCTGCTTATTTAACTTATATGCAGAGTCCATCATGAGAAACGCTGGACTGGAAGAAGCACAAGCTGGAATCAAGATTGCCGGGAGAAATATCAATAACCTCAGATATACAGATGACACCACCCTTATGGCAGAAAGTGAAGAAGAACTAAAGAGCCTCTTGATGAAATTGAAAGAGGAGAGTGAAAATGTTGGCTTAAAGCTCAACATTCAGAAAACTAAGATCATGGCATCTGTTCCCATCAATTCATGGCAAATAGATGGGGAAACAGTGGAAACAGTGGCTGACTATTTTTCTGAGCTCCAAAATCACTGCAGATGGTGACTGTAGCCAAGAAATTAAAAGATGCTTGCTCCTTGGAAGGAAAGTTATGACCAACCTAGACAGCATATTTAAAAGCAGAGACATTACTTTGCCAACAAAGGTCTGTCTAGTCAAGGCTATGGTTTTCCAGTGGTCATGTATGGATGTGAGAGTTGGACTATAGAGAAAGCTGAGTACCGAAGAATTGATGCTTTTGAACTGTGTTATTGGAGAAGACTCTTGAGAGTCCCTTGGACTGCAAGGAGATCCAACCAGTCCATCCTCAAGGAGATCAGTCCTGGGTGTTCATTGGAAGTACTGATGTTGAAGCTGAAACTCCAAAACTTTGGCCACCTGATGTGAAGAGCTGGCTCATTTGAAAAGACCCTGATGCTGGGAAAGATGGAGGGCAGGAGGAGTAGAGGATGACAGAAGATGAGATGGTTGGAAGGCATCACCAACTCGATGGACATGGGTTTGAGTGGACTCCGGGAGTTGGTGACGGACAGGGAGGCCTGGCGTGCTGCGATTCATGGGGTTGCGAAGAGTCGGACATGACTGAGCGACTGAACTGAACTGATGGCTCTTCCAGTAGCCATGTGAGAGTTGGACGTAAAGAAGGCTGAACGCCAAAGAATTGATGCTTTTGAGCTGTGGTGTTAGAGAAGACTCTTGAGAGTCCCTTGCACTGCAAGAAGATCAAACAAGTCAATCCCAAAGAAAATCAGTCCTGAAAATTCATTGGAAGGACTGATGCTGAAGCTAAAGCTCCAATACTTCAGCCACCTGATGTGAAGAGCCAACTCACTGGAAAAGACCTTGATGCTGGAAAGACTGAGGGCAAGAGGAGAAGGGGGCGACAGAGGATGAGAGGGTTGGATGGAATCACTGACTCAATGGAAATGAGTTTGAGCAAACTCCAGGAAATGATAAAGGACAGGGAAGCCTGGCATGCTGCAGTCCATGGGGCTGTAAAGAGTTGGACATGACTGACTGACTGAACAACAAATCCTCTTCATCAACTTTTTGTTTTTGGATCTTGAGTTTGGTATCATATCTAAGAATTTTTTCCCTAACCTAAAGTCACAAAGGTTTCTTCTAAAAATTTACAAATTTACATCTTACTTGTGCATTTGTTTTACTTTGATGAATCATTGCATCAGGTGTGAGATACAGCATGAAGCTGAAGGGTTTCCAGTCACTCCAGCAGCATCACTGAGACAGTAGCAGAGGGCAGAGCCCATCCCCTCACATTGGGGACACTCTGCACAGCCTTTATACCTGAAAGTCAATTTACATGAAAAAACCTTTCTGTCCTGAGTACCTGAAATACCAATACATTAGCGAATCCACTCTCTTCTGGAATAAAATGTGTCTGTATAAGTTTGATGGCAACCCAGTACTTAAGGGACCTACTTCTTCATAGAGAAAACAAGGGAATTCCAGAAAAACATCTACTTCTGCTTCATTGACTAAAGCCTTTGACTGTGTGGATCACAATGAACTGTGGAAAATTCTTAAAGAGATGAGAAGACCAGACCACTTTACTTGCCTCCTAAGAAACCTGTATGCAGGTCAAGAAGTAACAGAACCAGACATGGAACAATGGACTGATTCAAAATTATGAAAGGAGTACGTCAAGCCTGTGTATTGTCACCCTGCTCATACAGAGTACATCATTCAAAATGCCAGACTGGATGAAGCTCAAGTTGGAATCAAGATTGCCAGGAGAAATATCAGTAATCTCAGATATGCAAATGACACCACCCTAATGTCAGAAAACAAAGAGAAACTAAAGAGCCTCTTGATGAAAGTGAAAGAGGAGCCTGAAAAAACTGACTTGAAATTCAACATTCAAAAAACTAAGATCATGGCATTCAGTCCCATCACTTCATGGCAAATAGATGGGGAAAAAATGGAAACAGTGACAGATTTCATTTTTCTTGGGCTCCAAAATCATTGTGGATGGTGATTGCAGCCGTGAAATTAAAAGATGCTTGCTCCTTGGGAGAAAAGCTATGACAAACCTAGACAGCCCAGTAAAAAGCAGAGATATCACTTTGTCGACAAAGGTCCCTGTCGTCAAAGCTCTGGTTTTTCCAGTAGTCAGGTACAGGTATGAGAGTTGGAACATAAAGAAGACTGAGCACTGAAGAATTGATGCTTTCAAACTATGGTGCTGGATAAGACTCTAGAGAGTCCTTTGGATATTAAGGAGGTCAAACCAGTCAACCCTAAAGGAAATCAATTCTGAATGTTCATTGGAAGGACTGATGCTGAAGCTGAAGCTCCAATCCTTTGGCCACCCAATGCGAAGAACCGACTCATTGGAAAAGACCCTGGTGCTAGGAAAGACTGAGGGCAAGAGGAGAAGGGGCAACAGATGAGATAGTTGGATGGCGTCATCGACCCAATGGACGTGAGTTTGAGCAAACTCTGGGAAATGGTGAAGGACAGGGAAGCCTGGTCTGCTGCAGTCCTTGGGGTTGTAAAGAGTCAGACATGACTGTGTGATTGAAAAACAACGTCATGTCTAAAATCCAGTAATTTTATAAGAACACACTTTGTGTTGGTTGTTATCAATTGATTTTCCCAGGTACATGGTGCTTTTCAAATCTTTTTTTTTTTTTTTTAATTTCAGGAACACTTCCTTGAATTTTAGTCCTTAAAACATGTGCTTTATTCTTGTCCTTCGGTTTTCCTCCTGGGAGCCTCCTGAAATAAATATAATGACTTGTCTTTGCTTTGTTCACTTTTGCCACTTTTTCTTGGATCCTTTTCATCATTTTAAAAATATGATTTCTTTATTTATTTGGGTGCACCAGGTATTGTTGTGGAATCCAGAGTCTCAAACACACCTCAGAGGACACTCAGGATAGTGGAGTATGGTTTATTACGCCAGTGGGTCCAAGGGGAATCAGTTCCCAACAAGTACCCTGATGTTTCTGAGAGGCCCAGTTTTATTACCACCCCCCACCCCACGTGACTGGTTACATGTTAGCAACCTCTTTGTTGTATATGACTGAGTTTTACAATAAGTATGTGCTAGGAGAACAAACAATTAAGGTTAAAGTGGGGGGAGACAATGATTATACATCAAGGGGGGATGTCTACATGGTTAACCTAAAGGGTCAGCCTGACCCCAACTACAATCTCTGTTTGCTGTCTGTAGGGAGGGAAGTCTCCAGGAGACCTGGTTTTCATTGGCAACAGTTTCCTTACTCTTGGGCAGGTTTCAGGCCCAGTTTACATCCTGTCTTTAAGATGGACGACAAGCTTCAAGATGGAGTCTCTCCTGCTTTCCTCACTCTGGCCCAAATATCCTTAGTTGTGGTATGTGGAATCTTCAATCTTCGTTGTAGTATGCATGATCTTTAATTGCAGCATGTGGGATCCAGCCCCCTGACCAGGGCTGGAACCCGGGCCGCCTGTACTGGGAGCCTGCTTCTTACCCACTGGACGACCAAGAAAGTCCCTCGTCATTTTTTTAGATATTTCCACTCTTATCTGTTCTTTCTCTTAAAGAATTATCTTCCATGTTTCTTTATTCATGGTACCCTTCTGAGTTTCTGTTTCTAAATTTCTTTTATTTATAATTCTTTTCTGAGTTGTTTGTGGGTTTTTGTTTTGGCCACACCACACAGTCTGTGGGATCTTAGCCCCGCAATGAGGGATCCAACTCTTCCTGCAGTGGAAGCACAGAGTCCTAGCCACCGAACTGTCAGGGAAGTCCCCTTTCCTAAATTTTAATCCCTAGCTTCTGACTTCTTATGATTCTGATCTGTTTGTTTTTTCATATCTTGTATTATTTTCTTAAGTCTGTTAAGCTCACTTTGAATGATCACATTGCAGTTTTCAATTCTCTTGTGGGCACAACTCTCTGGCATGTTTTACTGTCTATATGAATTTTATTTATTCTGTTCCTTTTTTCTCTTTTAACAGCTTTATTTGTGGTTTGATCTGGGTTCTTTCCCGCTGCTCATTTTTGCAAATGGTAGCTTCTCCTCAGCTTTGAGAGCCCAGTTCACACTTCGCTCCTTCGTGGCTCTGGGGTGCCCTCTTCAGTATGTGGGGGTCAGCGACTTCCTTAGGGCCACCTCCTCTAAGCCCTCCCTTCTGTTTTCAGAGGATCCCAGAACCAGCTTGCTGTACCCTCCACCCACAATAGTGGCTCTTACATTTTTATCATGTTTGCCTCCGGTTTCCCTTTGTTACAGAAATAGACCATCTGCTTGCAGCAAGTGACATGCGGACCCCCTCCCTCCCCAGAGCCTCCCACTGCCAGAATCCTCAGGGTCCTTCCGAATTCTGGGTGTCTGATTTTCACTTCCTATTGGCATATTTATTGTTTGTATGTATTCCTGGGGCTTCCCTGGTGGCTCAGACAGGAAAGGATCTGCCTGCAATGCTGGAGACCTAAATTTATGTAAACGCAAGGTGACTAGCCAGGTCAGGTTGTCCAGGAAGGAGGGGTTCCCAGGATGTGGGACTTCAGCACTAACGCCAGGGGAGCTGCAGGTGGTCAGGGGTGGTGGGGTGTGACACCCACATCGGTGACATGGGTGGTGTCAGACTCCACATAGTGATCTACATCTTGCTTCTGCTTTTCCCCCCAACTCTATGGGAGTACCTGAACCACGTGAATACATCTAAGGGTTTGACTGTGGACATGTTAAGTTGGAGGGCTTGTGAACCACCAAAAGCAGCGCTTAGTAGAAAGTTTCTAGCTCCAAATGCAAATAAAGAAGAGGAGAGAGTGTGCAAAATCAATTATTTAACCTTCTGTTTCAAGAACTGGGAAGAGAGCACAGCAGATTAAACCCAAAGAAAGTAGAAGGAAAGAATGTAATAAAGATAACAGTGTAAATCAGTGAAATAAATCAAGTATCCAAAAGAGAAAATAATGCAACTAAAAGTCTGTTCTAGAAATTAGTAAATTCATTACTCTTAGCAAGACCAATCAAGATTTTTTTTTTTTTTAAAGAGAAGGGACAAAAAAAAAAAAACACAAATTGTCAGTCTCGGGTATGAAAGGGGACACATCACAGATCCTACACACATCAGAAAGATTTTTTTTTAATGTTATGAACAACTTTACACCAGTAAATGTGACAGTTTGGATATAATGAACAATTTTCTAAAAAACAAAAACTTGCCAAAACTGACATGGAGAAAAAGAGAAAATCTGAATAGTTCAATAACTATGAGGGAAGTCAAATGCAAAGTTTAAACCCTCTTATAGAAACTTCCAGTTATAATAACTAGTAGGGATGTCCCTTAATGATCACAACCTTGTCATGGCAACGGGGCTTGCATAACTCAGTGAAGCTATGAGTCATACCATGTAGGACCACCCAGGACAGGTCAAAGTGAAGAGTTCTGACAAAATGTGGTCCACCAGAGGTGGGAATGGCAAGCCACTCCAGTATTCTTGCCGTGAGAGTATTCTTCCCCATGAACAGTATGCAAAGGCAAAAAGATATGACACCAGAAAATGAGCCCCCCACATTCAAAGGTGTTCAATATGCTACTGGAGAAGACCAGAGAAACAGCTCCAGAAAGAATGAAGCAGCGGAGCCAAAGTGGAAATGACACTCAGCTATGGATGTATCTAATGGTGAAAGTAAAGTCGGATGCTGTAAATAACAATGTTGCATAGAAACCTGAAATGTTTGGTCCATGAATCAAGATAAATTGGATGTGGTCAAGCAGGAGATGGCAAGAATGAACATCAACATCTTAGGAATCAGTGATATAAAATGAATAGGAATGGATAAATTTAATTCTAAGACCATTATATCTACTACTGTGGGCAAGAATCCCTTAGAAGAAATGAAGTAGCCCTCATAGTCAACAAGAGTCTGAAATACAGTACTTCGGTGCAACCTCAAAAATGACAGAATGATCTCGGTTCATTTCCAAAGCAAACCATTCAACATCACAGTAATCCAAGTCTATGCCTCAAACACTGATGCTAAAGAAGCTGAAGTTGACCAGTTCTGTGAAGCCCTGCAAGACCTTCTAAAACTAACACACACTAAAAAGATGTCCTTTTCATCACTGGAGATTGGAAAAGCAAGAAGTCAAGAGATACCTGGAGCAACAGGCAAGTTTGGCCTTAGAGTACAAAATGAAGCAGGAAAAAAGGCTAACAGAATTTTGTCAAGAGAACACACTGCTAATAGGAAGCACCCTTTTCCAATAACATAAGTGACGTCTTTACACATGGATGTCACCAGATGGTCAATACCAAAATAAGATTGATTATATTCTTTCCAGCTGAAGATAGAGAAGCTCTATACAGTCAGCAAAAACAAGGCCTGGAGCTGACTGTGGCTCAATCAGTTCAATGCAGTTCAGTCATGTCTGACTTTACGACCCCATGGACTGCAGCACTCCAGGCTTCCCTGTCTATCACCAACTCCTGGAGCTTGCTCAAACTCTTGTCCATTGAATCGGTGATGCCATCCAACCATCTCATCCTCTGTTGTCCCCTTCTCCTCCTGCCTTCAGTCTTTCCCAGAATCAAGGTCTTTTCCAAAATGAGTCAGTTCTTTGCATCAGGTGGCCAAAGTATTGGAGCTTCAGCTTCAGCATCAGTCCTTCCAAAGAATATTCAGGACTGATTTCCTTTAGAACTGACTGGTTTAATCTCCTTGCAATCCAAGGGACTCTCAAGAGTCTTCACTACAGTTGAAAAGCATCATTTCTTTGGTGCTCAGGTTTGTTTATGGCCCAACTCTCACATCCATACATGACTACTGGAAAAAAAACATAGCTTTGACTAGCTCAGATCATCAGCTCCTTATTGCAAAATTCAGACTTAAAAATTGAGGAAAGTAGGGAAAACCACTAGTCCATTCAGGTATGACCTAAATCAAATCCCTTATGATTATAGAGTGGAAGTGACAAATAGATTCAAGGGATTAGATCTGGTAGACACAGTGCCTGAAGAACTATGGACAGGGGCTTGTAACACTGCACAGGAGGCAGTGACCAAAACCATCCAAAAGAAAAAGACATGCAAGAAGGCTAAGTGTTGTTGTCAGAGGAGGCTTTACAAATAGCCAAGAAAATAAGAGAAGCGAAAGGCAAAGTAGAAAGTGAAAGATATACCCAACTGAATGCAGAGTTCCAAAGCATAGCAAGGAGAAATAAGAAAGCCTTCCTCAGTGGTCATTGCAAAGAAATAGAGGAAAACAATAGAATGGGAAAGACTAGAGACCTCATCAAGAAAATTGGAGATATCAAGGGCACATTTCTTGCAAGGATGGGCACAACAAAGGACAGAAACGATAAGGACCTAACAGAGCAGAAAATATTAAGAAGAGGTGGCAAGAATACACAGAAGAATCATACAAAAAAAGGTCCTAATGACCTGGATAACCACGATGATATGGTCACCTAGAGCTGGATGTCATGAAGTGTGAAGTCAAGTTGGCTTTAGGAAGCATTACTATAAACAAAGCTGGTGGAGGTGATAGAATTCCAGCTGAGCTATTTCAAATCCGAAATGATGATGCTGTTAAAGTGCTGCACTCAATATATCAGCAAATTTGGAAAACTCAGCAGTGACCACCAGACTGGAAAAGGTCAGTTTTCATTCCAACCCCAAAGAAGAGCAATGCTGAAGAATGTTCAAACAGCTAAACTGTCACACTCATTTCTTCTTTTTTTATTTTATTTTTTATTTTTTTATTTTTCAGTGGGTTTTGTCATACATTGATATGAATCAGCCATAGAGTTACACGTATTCCCCATCCCAATCCCCCCTCCCCACACTCATTTCTTATGCTCATAAGGTTATGCTCAAAATCCATCAAGCTAAGCTTCAGCAGTATGTGAACCAAGAACTTCTGGATGTGCAAGCTGGGTTTAGAAAAGGCAAAGGAATCAGAGATCAAATTGCCAGCATTCACTGGATCATAGAGAAAGGAAGGGAATCCCAGGAAAACATCTACTTCTGCTTCATTGACTTTGTGTTGATCACAATAAACTGGAAAATTCTTAAAGACATGGGAATACCAGACCGCCTTACCTTTCTCCCGAGAAACCTGTATGTGACTCAAGAAGAAACAGAACCAGACATAGAACAACTGAATGGTTCAAAATTGGGAAAATTGAGTACGTTAAGGCTGTATTTTGTCACTCTGCTTATTTAACCTGTATGCAGAGTACATCATGCAAAATGCTGGGCTGGACAACTCAGAAGCTGGAATCAAGATTGCCAGGAGAAATATCAACAATCTCAGATGTCCAGATGATACCACTCTAACAACAGAAAGTGAAGAGGAACTAAAGAGCCTCTTGATGATAGTGAAAGAGAGTGAAAAAGCTGTCTTGTAACTCAACATTCAAAAAACTAAGATCATTGCATCTGGTTCCATCACTCATGGCAAATAGAAGGGAAAAATAGTGGAAGCAGTGACAGATTTTCTTGAGTTCCCAAATCACTGAAGACAGTGACTGCAGCTATGAAATTAGAAGATGCTTGCTTGCTCCTTGGAAGAAAAACTATGACCAACCTAGACAGTGTAGTAAAATCATTTTGCCAATTAAGCTCCATATAGTCAAAGCAATGGCACCCCAATCCAGTATTCTTGCCTGGAAAATATCATGGATGAAGGAGCCTGGTAGGCTGCGGTCCATGGGGTCGCTAAGAGTCAGACACGACTGAAGTGACTTAGCAGCAGCAGCAGCAGTCAAAGCTCTGATATTTCCAGTAGTCATGTGCAGATGTGAGAGTTGGACCATAAAGAATGCTGGGCATCAAAGAATTGATGCTTTTCAACTGTCGTGCTGGAGAAACCTCTTGAGAGTTCCTTGGACACCAAAGAGATCAAACCAATCAATCCTAAAGGAGATCGACCCTGAATGTTTATTGGAAGGACTGATATTAAAGCTGAAGATCCAGTTCTTTGGCCACCCAACTCACTGGAAAAGACCTTGATGCTGGGAAAGATTAAAGGCAAAAGGAGAAGGGGGCGGGAGAGGATGGTTACACAGCATTACCAACTCGATGGACATGAATTTGAGCAAACTCCAGGAGACAGCGGAGGACAGAGGAGCTTGGCATGCTGCAGTCCATGGGGTCACAAAGCATCAGACATGACTTAGCAACTGAACAACAACAAACAACTAAGGATGTAATGTTCAATGTACTAAATATAATTAACCCTTCTTGTATGTTATACAGGAAAGGTAAGAGAGTAAACCCAAAGTATTCTCATCACAAAGGAAAAAAAATACTTATTTCTTTAATTTTATATCTATGTGAGATGATGGATTTTCACTAAACTTACTGTGAATATCATTTCACAGTATATATAAGTCAAATCATTTTGCTGCACATCTCAAACTAATGCAGAGCTGTGTGTCAATTACATATCAATAAATCTGGAAGAAAATAAAATAAATGGGCAAAAAAATTAAATATATGACAGAAAAGGAAATAAAAATTGGCAATAAATATTGGAGAAGGAAATGGCAACCCACTCCAGTATTCTTGCCTGGAAAAGTGCATGGACAGAGGAGTCTGGCGGGCTGAAGTCCATGGGATTACACGACTGAGCATGTGTGCACGAGGGTGGAGGGAAATGGGTTGGTAGCAATAAAGTGGTAGAACTAAAAAAAAAAGGCAATAAATATATTTTAAATGAAAAAATTAAAACAAAGCTTATGCGCTTCCCACAACGAAAGTTGCAGATGACTTCACTAATGAGTTCTTCCAAACATTTAAAGAAAAAATGATGCCAATCTTAAACAGATCTTCTAGAGAACAGGAGAAGAAGGGAAACCTCACTACCCTTGGCCCATTGATGCTACTGCCGATGGGGGTAGTTTTGATGATGATGATGATGATGATGATGATGATGATATGGTGATGGTGATGATGATGGTAGTGATGGTGGTGACGATGATGGTGGTGGTGATGGTGGTGGTGGTGGTGGTGGTGATGGTGGTGATGGTGGTGATGATGGTGGTGGTGGTGGTGGTGGTGATGGTGGTGATGATGGTGGTGGTGATGATGATGATAGTGATGGTGATGACATTCTGGAGGTTGAGCACATGCCCAGAGCAGGGCTGAGGCTCCCTGGAGCCTGGCCCTGGTAACTGGCACCAGCCACGTATGTAATCAGATAAAGGAAGATGGAAGCTTGCAACCAGGTGGGGAGGCCAGACATATTGCATGTCTGCCTCTGAAGTCAGAAGAACATCCCCCACAAGTTGATGGGCTCGTCTCACCTCGGCGGTTTGGGTGGGGAGAGAAACATGTAAAGCACACTCAGAGATAAGCACATGTTCTCAACAAATGTGGTGGTGCTGAGTGGCAGGACCTTTTGTTTCTCCACTGAATTCACTGCCTCCAGGTCACAGGGCGACAGCCTCTAGCTAAGTCTGGGTGATTGGACCCGACAGTCTTTTCTTTTTTTTTGTAATATTTCTTTATTTATTTGGCTGCAACAGGTCTTAGTTGTGGCAGATGGGACCTTTAGTTGTAGCATGAAGGATCTCATTCCCCAACCAAGTATCAAACCTGGGCCCCTTGCATGGGGAGTGCAAAATTGTAGCCCCTGGACCACCAGGGAAGTCCCCAGACAGCCTTTTCTCAAAGGAAAGTGGAGCAGAACATGAGAGAACTGCAAGGGAGATCTTCAGAGGGACAAGCGAGAATGTAAAGGAAGGGGTTGCAGGGTTGACAGACTCGAGGCACGCCCCCCCAGCTGTCCCCTGTTCCCTGGTCGGTCGAGCGAGGCCAAAGCCACGCCCTTCACGGGCACCTTCCTGAAGTGACTCCAAGCACCTCTTATTTTTGTATGTAGTAAATATCACATTATACACATATATGCTTTTCCTATTAATCAAATTCTAATAATAACCTCAATGACTTCTCCACCCAGAAGGTTTTTTTTTTTTTTTTTTTTTACTGTTTAGAGCCTGTGCTTACAGGACGCAGAAATATACACTGAAATATTTCGGCATATGAACTCATTTTTGTTACAGACAAGAATGACAGGGTCATCGACATCACCTCATGAAGCACTAAAATATATGAAATTAGGGTAAAATTCTGTGACAAGAGTGCCGTGGGAACAGCTGTTCAAAGAAATACGGAATGTAAATTTTCTAGTGAATAAAATACCAAATATCAGGGTTTTTTTCATGGATAATGGCAGGAATCAATTCATTATGGCTTACAGATTCCCACGCTTATGTTTAAAAGGTAATTTATCAGTTTTATCTTTTAATTTTATGTATTTTTGGCTGTGCTGGGTTTTTGTTGCTGTGCGGGCTTTTCTCTAGTTGTGTTGCATGGGCTTCTCATTGTGGCGGATTCTCTTGTTGCAGAGCACAGGCTCTAGGGCATGTGGACTCAGTGGCTGTGGTTCCTGGGCTCTAAAGCACAGGTTCAATAGTTATAGCACATGGACCTAGTTGCTCCACAGTATGTGGAATCTTCCTGGACCAGGGATCAAACCCATATTTCCTGCATTGACAGGTGGATTCTTTACCACTGAGCACCTAGGGAAGCTCTTGTCATTTTATTTTTAAATGTCATGCATATGCTTGTGCTCAATCGTGTCCAACTCTTTGTGACTCCATGAACTATAGCCCTCCAGGTTCCTCTGTCCATGGGATTCTCCAGGCAAGAATACTGGAGTGGATAGCCATTTCCTTCTCCAGGAGACCTTCCCAACCCAGGAATCAAACCTATGTCTCTTGCGTCTCCTGCATTGCTAGGCAGATTCTTTACCACTGAGTTACCTGGGAAGTCCTTTTAAATATCACTGAATATTTAAGAAAATAAGTCAGAAACCTCCATTGCGACTTCCATTGCAACTGTTTAAACTTGTGATGAAAAGTTTAACTATCCAGTTAAAATGTGCACAGGGGCCTCTTCCAGGGACAGCATCTAGAGGCATTCAGGTGGTGGAGCATCTGACATACCATCGTAGGCTGTTCTACAACACAGCCTCTAACAAAACCAGGCTGTCCGGAACCCCTGGTAATAGAATTGTTTACATTTATACCAAGAAGGTTGGGAAAGCACGAAAATCCGTATATGGTGTGTGCCCAGGGCAACTTAGAGGCGTTCATGCTGAGAGACCTAAAGTTCTCATGAAGTTGTCTGAAACGAAGAAACATGTCAGCCAAGCCTGTGGTGGTTCCATGTGTGCTAAATGTGTCCATGACAGGATCAAGCACACTTTCCTTATTGAGGAGCAGAAGATCGTTGTGAGAGTGTTGAAAGCATAAGCACAGAGTCAGAAAGCTAAATAAAAAATGAAGCATTTTTGAGTAATTTAAAACAAAAATGTGCACAGGGGTAAATGGTATTTTGAAAATTTACTAAAATTCATTAATGGGGTAGGAAATGAAACCTGTGACACCTGCTGTCCCGGGCCTGGGCATTCCTATGCTGGACGCCTCCTTGCTCAGCCCCTGGCTGAGCCACCCACACTGTCACTTTCAGGTGCTTCAAGCTGGCATGCCGGGCTGTGGGGGTCTACCCGCCCCTGGAGCTGTCCCACTATCAGATCAAGTTTGCAGCCACCTCCTTGTATGACACATCTGTGGCCACCCTGTACGTTATCAACTCCCACCAGAGCATGAACTCACTGACCCACTCAGTGCCTCGCATTGGCTCAGAGGACGCTTTTCCCGTGGGGCCCACCTCTTTCGAGTTCCTGCTGCCCCCAGATTCGCCCATCACCATCTCACCCCTGGTGGGCACCGTGTGGCCAGGAAAGGTAGGTGTGAGCCCTACAGATGGGCGGGGGGGTGGGGGGGGCAGGGCCACCCTAGGATGCCTGGCTCTGCCCACCCTGGACCATGGTGGTTCAACCAGAAAACAGATGGTAGAGATCAACCTGGGTCTTCATCAGAGCTGAGTGGGCCCTCCTGCCCTCTACCCACCCCAGCCTGGCCCCAAAGGCGGGGCACCCAAGGGCAGCTGATCCCACAGGGCCCTGGCTGGGGGCTCCATCAGTTCAGATCAAGCAAGGGTGTGCAGCCCTGGATGTCACAGCAGATGGTCACAGAGGCTGCGCAGCACCTGGTCACCAGGAGCACAGGGTTTCCCACCTTTGCTTCTCCCGATGAAGCAGAAAGAGCCAGACCTCAAGGCAGGGACTCCCCCGGGCCCTCACAGCATCTCTGAGCTGAGTGAGGATGGGCAGGGACATGCAGGCCCTGCCGCCACAGAAATGCATCATAGTAAAGTGAGCAAATTAGGCTTAAGAAATGGTTCTCTTCTCCAAGGGGGTTACTGCGCTGTTAAGAGCTTCCCCATCACTCCCTTGCTGTACTGAGCACAGGTGAGGCTGTGGTGTGGGAGCCCTTGTGGGGCCCAGGGTCATCCTGGGGGTGGGCTGCTGTTCCTCTCCTGAGATGGGGACAGATGGGGGTGCAGGAACCACCTCCAGGTCTCAGAGCCTGAACATGAACCTCCCCTTCTCACTCATGCCCTGTGGGCAGCGTGCCAGGTCCATCACAGGGACCCTCCCCCCACATGGTGAGAGGGGCCTGGTGATCGGGCCTGCAGCCACCCAGCTTCCAGGGACAGAGATCAGGCAGGACCTCCCAGGAGGGCTCTTCTAAGCTAAGACCCCAACATGTCCGAGAGCATGAACCTTTCCTCCCACAGAGGTGCCTGGTCCGAGTGGCCTTCCGGCCAGTGCTCCCCAGTGAGCTGATCCACCAGGAGGCCTTCCAGGCCCTGAGCAGAAAAGCTGAGATCAAATCGGTGTGTGGTGGGGAGGGGGCTGGGGGGCTTGGGGCTGCCCACTTTGCACGAGGCCCTTGCACAAAGTCTTGGGAACAAATACCCCCACCCCGCCTTGAGGTTGGGGGCACCCAGGGCTGGGGGTCAGGAGCCCTGGGAACACTTTACTGGAGCACTAGGGGTGTTTTAAGAGGTTAGCACTTTTTCTTGGCAAAGCCCCTCCCTCCTCTCTTGAGAGCATCTCTAGGCAGGGAAGAGCCCCAGACTCTGGTCCCATGGTCTGGGAGGGTGGGCCAGGTCCTCTGCACTGCTCAGCAGGGGCTTGTGCTTACAATGAAGGGGAACAGACAAAACATCAAAGGGCCTGTGAACCTGAGGGAGTTCAGGCCTGGAGAAGCAGCTGCCCCAGGCTCCTGCCCAGAAGGAGCATCCAATACTGCTGGGTAGTCATGGCCCAGAGCCCCGCCCACCCACTGCTGCCCTGGAGATCCAGGGGCCCCCAGCAGTTACTCCTCAGCGTCCAAGCAGCCCTGCTATCACAGCACACACAGAAGGAAGGGGCACATGCCTTCAGCCTGCCAGAGGGCAGCGAGACATGGGGGCAGGGGACAAGGGCAAGAACCCGCGTTTTGGCCAGCCCTCTGCCTCACCTTGAGCCTCCCCTTCCTGATGGGGAGGGCAGACACTGGGGGTGGTGCATGAGCCCACAGGGGTCTCCGCACCTGTCATCGGTCTCCCTTAAGGAGCTGCTTGGGGTCTGGGTCCCGGGTTCCTGCCCTGGGCAGTCTGCCGGCCCAGCAAAGTCCCAAGGGCAGCACCATAGTCAGACTCCCGTGGCAGTCCCTAAAGGAGACGGTCACCCAGAGGAAGGACCAGCGGAGACCGTCTTTCTCCATGCTGCGGCTGCAGAACCAAGACCAGCTGCTCCAGGCCTCAGCCTCCCAGCCCCCGGAGCTGCAGAAGGAGGACCTCGCATCCAGGTGGGCCTGAGAGAAGGCTACCCCCGCCTCCTGCCCCACAGAGATGTCCCCCTACGCTCCAGGGCCTTATGACTGCAAGTCCAGAGCACGGCTGGCTTCAGGCACAGCTGGAACCAGGAGCTGCCTTGAGGCCCCTCAGGTTCTGCTGTCCTGGATATCTGCTCACCTCAGTTCCCCTGGGCCCAGAGCCCCTGTGAAAAGTCTCAGTCCAGGGGCTGGGGGATGCTGAGCCCCTGATCCCCATGTTCCCAGCTCAGCAGCCCAGCCTCCCCAGCTGCCACATGAGCTCCAGGCAGCTCTGACAGGCTTGAGTCACTTGTCAGCCCTGGACCCTTGCTGTGGCCCCAGGAACTTGGTTGTCTGGTGGTGCCTGACGGGTACCCTGGGAGAGGAGAGGCCCCCACAGGGACCAGGGAAGGGATGCAAAAGCAAGTTGGTCAGACAAAACCGTGACAACCACAGCCTGGGCCACAACGTGGCCACCAGGCTGCCACCCCCACTGCCCCATACCCTCTGGCCCAGGGCCCTAGGAAGCAGGTGCGGCCTTACAGAGCTCTCCATGGAGGGCAGGGCACAGCCTCCTGGGTGCTGGGGGCAGTGTGGGGACAGCGCATGAGTGTACCTTGCCGGTTCTATTCCAGCTCTCAAGAGTACCAGTCAGCACAGGCCTCCCTAACCAGGTCTTTCCAGGGGAAGTTTGACAAGTTTGTGGTTCCCTGTGTTGTTGCCAGTGGCGACACCAAAGACAGGAAGGGGACAGAAATGCTGAGCTTCAGGTGCGGTGCCCTGGGCAGGGGGGCAGGGTGGTCACTCTCCCTGCCAACAGCTACCCAGATCCCGGTGGGGCTGGCTCAGGGTCTGGCACTGCCCTCAGCAAATCCCCACCATTCCCAGTCCCCACAACACACTGTACCTGGAGCTGTGGTGTCCAGCGGTAGCGCCGTCTATCGTGGTAACGTCCGACAAAGGCAAGACTGTCATTAACTTCGGTGACATTGCTGCAGGTGTGTCCTGATCGGAGCCCAGCCCCCATGCACACCCCCACCCACAGGGATCCAGGCACTCTTCTTTTCATCTGGGCTCCCACACCCACTCCCAGGCCTGGGGCTGTGACCTGACCTCCCATTTCAGGACACCGGGGCATAAAGAAGGTCTCCATCCAGAACATCTCCCCCGAGGATCTCAACGTATCCTGCCCACGCCGCCCAGGCAGCTTGTAGCAGGGGCGGGGGAGGGGGGGCGGGAGGGGGCGGAGAGAAGGGGACTGGGAAGGGCTGAGGCCCCATTCTCACCCCCTCCTTGACGCTGGGCCCTCAGCTGGAGTACTCCATGCTGAACCCCGATGGCCCCTTCGTCCTGCTGAACCCCACCATGAGGTTGCCCTCTGGCGAGACCCAGGTCCTAGATCTGTCCTTCTCCCCGCGTGAGAGTATCCTGGTGAGTCCCAGCCCACCCAAGCTCCATTGCAGCCCTACTCCCTGCTCTACATGCCATCCAGCACTCTGGGCCTGGGAGCCACTGGTCCTCCTGGGCCCTGGCCTCTCACTGGAAGGAGAAGGAGGTGGTGGCCAGGGAGCTCCAAGCCATCTCAGGTCCCCCATGCCCTGACCCAGCTGCTCCAAGACAGAGCTCCCACACCTGCCTCTGCCAGCGTCTGTTTCACGCTAAGGGACGTGGTCTCTGCAGGCCCAAGAAACACTGGACATCATCACCAAGAAAGGCACGCTCTCCCTGGCCCTCATGGGCACGGGTGTGGCGTCCACGATCACATGCTCCATTGAAGGTGACATCCTCAACATGGGCTACGTGATTGCCAGAGAGTCCGTCTCCTTGGGCTTCAAGGTAAAGCATGTGGCGGGGCCTGGTGCTGCCCATCGCCTGGAAGAGGTTCCCAGGAGGGATCCACCCTGCCTCAGTCAGGGAGCCAGCAGAGACCGCTCCCACCGCCCCTCCCCCACCACCCCCAGCAGCTCTCACTCCACTGGCCCCTCCAGCCAGTGGGGAGGAGGTGCTGAGGACGCCCCTCCCTCCGCCCCTCCTCTGCTGCCCAGGTCTTCTCACTGCTCCCATCTTTCTGCCCCAGGGCCTCTGCATGGGATGTAGGCCATCCCCCTCAAGGGGCCAAGTGGGCTCCTACCCCCACGCAGGCAGGCAGGCCTGGCTTTTTCTGCTCCCCCGCATCTGAGGTGGCCTTGGGCTGAAGTTGCCAATGGGACCCCTGCTTCTTCACTTAGCTTAGTCCAGGTTCTGACAGCAGACCCCAGGACCTGATTCCATGGGATTTTAGAGGGATGCAGCATTCTCCCGGGAAGAGGGGGAGGCAGGAGAGAACTGGGATGGGATGCTGGTTCAACTGAAGGCTAGCCTGAGCCTGACGGGGCAGGAGGGGGCTGAGACCTGGCGGCAGTGGCCTGTTCCCCTGCTGGCCAGCCCAGCTGCCCCAGTGACCCAGTCCTGCTCCCCGCAGCTGCAGAACAACTCCCTGCTGCCTATCAAGTTCTCCATGCAGCTGGACAGCCTCTCCTCCAGGAGCAGAGACCAGCACCGCCTGCCACAGTTCCTGGCCTCGCCGGACCAGAGGACAGAAGTTGTGGGTAAGCTGGCCAGCAAGGGGGACCATGTGGGCTGTGGAAGGGGGGTGGCCAGGGAGTGCTGGGCACTGCAGGGGGATCCGGACCAGCCTGACCGCCTTGCTCCCAGGTACGCAGAACTACAGTGGCCAGAGTGTGTTCAGCGTGGTCCCGGTCAAGGGCATCATGGAGCCCGGCAAGGCTCAGGACTTCACTGTGACCTTCAGCCCAGACCACGAGAGCCTGTACTTTTCTGACCGGCTACAGGTCGTGCTCTTTGAAAAGGTAGGACTCCGACCCAGCCTGAAGCCCTCCTCCCCACCCAAATGTTCACTTGCCCAAGCCCTTCAGCTGCCTGAGCGGCCACACGTTGGAGCTTGGTGCCTGGGGGGCTCCACATCAGGTTGGGGGTCATCAGGTGGAGAGATCAACGTCTGCCCTGCCCACCCTGAGCCCCACACGCAGGGTCGCAAACCGCTGTGCTCCTGCCCCCAGAAAGTGTCCCAGTGCATCCTCCTGAAGGGCGCGGCCCGCGAGCACATGATGTTCGTGGAGGGCGGAGACCCCCTGGATGTGCCTGTGGAGTCCCTGACCACGATCCCTGCCTCTGACCTGGAGCACAGAGAGGGTGAGCCCTCTGAGGGTGGAGAGCCCCGAGGTGGGCAGGGTGGCAGAAGCAGACCCTCGGCCCTTAGAGTCTGCACAGAGGGCAGGCATTCCTGGCCCATCCCCCACAGGTGGGGGCAGGGCTAGTGGGCCAGCCCTGCTCAGAGGATCCCTGCCTGACCCCGGGGACCCCCGCACTCCCTCCGCGGTACCCCCACCCCCGAGACCCCCGCCAGGCCCTCCCTCTCCAGAAGCTGAGGAGCTAAAGCCCATCCTGGTAACCCTGGACTACACCCAGCTGGACCCAGACACACAGGCCCCACCTGCCACCCGAGAACTGCAGGTGGGCTGCATCCGGACGACCCAGCTGTCCGCAAAGAAGGTGACCACAGCACTGCCCTGGCCTCCCTGGCACCGCTGCAGCCACCACTGCCCGGGCAGCTCGGGTCTCTGCTGGCCTTGCCTCTCTGTAGTTGAGGGGTGGGCAGCCTGCTGGTCAGGACCGGGGGCAGGGTTGCTGGTTCCCGGGAGCTGTGCCCGCCCGCCTGCCCGCTGACAGCACCAATGCCTGCAGACTGTTGAGTTCAGCATGGACAACATCGTGGCCCTGCAGCACAAGGGCTTCACCATTGAACCCTCCAAAGGCTCTGTGGAGCGCGGCCAGACCAAGGCCATCAGCATCTCCTGGATGCCGCCCATCGACTTTGATGTGGGTGCCTGGGAGCCCGCCCCCCCCCCCCAGGAAAGGGCTGGGGGGCCTAGGCGGGTGAGGTGGGCAGTGCTGCCAAGAGAAAACACGTGCCTGCTGCGCCCCCTGACTGAGGATCCCCCTCTGTTCCCACCTCTCCCCTTCCAGCCAGACCACCCACTCGTGGCATCGGCCCTGCTGCAGCTCAGAGGGGATGTGAAGGAGACCTACAAGGTCCTCTTTGTAGCCCAGGTGGTGACCGGCCCCTGAGGCCACAGGAGTCTCTCCACAGAGCCCCCTGAAGCCCTCCTTCCTGCCACCCTCGAAGCCTTCCCCTGGTCTGTGGGAACCACCCAGGGGCCTGGAACCTGGGCAGTTTCAAAAGGGCAGCCTCCTGCATGGCCCCCTGGGGCACTCCTGCTGTCCTGGCTCCAGCTCCCATCCCAGCCCCACGTCAGAACCAGCGAAAAGGCCAGTCCCGACCACAGCCTGCTCCCAGCCTGAGCCCTGCGGGTCCCCAGCCCCACCAGCACCCACCCAGCCTTTCGAGGTCCTGGTGGGGAACAGCTGCCCCCACAGACCTGTCAATAAACCCTGTGTGAATCTGTGCCTCTGTGCCTGCAGTGTGGGCTGCAGTGAGCAGGTGGGGGGGCTGCCCCTGCCCACACACACAAGTCAGCCCATAAAACAATGAACTCAGCCTAGACAACTAGAGCCCTGGGGAAATGGCTGGTGGGGGGTAGGGGTGGAGTTGAGGCCCACCCACACCTGGAGAGGCCAGCGAGCAGGGTGGGGGCTGCCGACTCCAAAGTCCAGGCAGCCCCTTAGCCCCCTGCTGCTCCCAAGTCCCTGAGGCCCCAAGCAAGGAGTGAGCCCTCACTGCATCCTCCCACACGGCCCAGTCAGGGTCCGGGGGAGGCCCACCTGTCAGTTTGGTTTTCCAGTGTTCTGAAGTGAGTCCAGGCTCAGCCTTCTGGGTCCTGACCAGCTCTTCAAGGGAGAAGCCCCCTCTCCCAGCCCATGAGACCTTGCTGGGAGCTCAGAATGGTGCCTGCACCAGCCCCTGCCTTCTAGAGAGTGGCAGGGTAGACACTGTCCCCACAGAGCTCACCCAGCCAGGCCCCATGTACAGCCCAGCATGCCCAGCCTGTGCCAGCCCTAGGCGACCAAATGCAGCCTCCCTGGCAGGAGTGGAGGGTCAGCTGCATCCAGGGCTTCTCCTGGGCACAGGCCTCGGGACACCAGCCTGGAGTCCTCACCCTAGTTCCTCAGTGCCCTTGGCATCTGGAAATCTGCCCTCTCCCTAACCCTGAGCCCACAACAATGGCCGTAGAGCAGCCTTTTGTGGGACTTCTATCCGGTGGGCAGGCCCTCACCAGGCTGCTGCTCACCAGATGGGAGAGAAATCCAGGTCCTGCAACCAGGTCAAGCCTCAGAGTCCTCCCTGCAGGGCATTGCCCCACCTCCTCCTCGGGTAGGCCCCTCTCTTCTAAACACTTGGGGTTTAGAACCAGCGGGCCTTGGCATTTACTGGCCCAGGTCCTGCCTGCACTTCTGCCCATCCTTCTCCTTCCCACTCCTGAGCCAGGAGCCTGGCTGGAGCAGGGTGAGCTGGGGGCCACCGTTCAGCCCGGAGGCACAGGACAGCTTCAGGACAGAGCCTGGGCAGAGATCATGCAACGGGCCTGGCAAGTGCAGCCAGGATAGAGTCAACCTGAGGAGGTGAAAGTGAAAGCCGCTCAGTCGTGTCCCACTCTGCAACCCCAAGGACTATACAGTCCATGGAGTTTTCCAGGCCAGAATACTGGAGTGGGTAGCCTTTCCCTTCTCCAGGGGAGAGGCCACACCCAAGCATAACTGTCCATGGGACGCCTCCGTCCAACCTGAGCCCGACTGCAGGACGCCAAAGGGCAAGACCGCCCGCCACCCCGTGACCCTATTAAGGAAACTTGGAGTGGACGAACCTGGTGAGAGGACCATGGGGAGGGAATTAGGTAGGCGGGACCCTGACGTAATCAAGGGCCTGCGGCGCGCCAAACCTGTCGGGGGCGGGGCCTCTAGAGGGCGCGGCTGTTCTTGGGGGAAGGGTTAGGGCGGGGGGACCTGGGCGTGGCTACAAAACCAATCCTCCAATGGACGCAGTCTCTGGAGGGCGGGGTTTGCGCTGGGAGCGGCCCAGGGGCGTGGCCCTCATATAGCCGCGGGGCCTCCGGGCTCGCTACCTCTGTGGGCGCTGAGCATGTTGTCCCGGGCGCTGAGCATTTTCTCCCGGGCGCCGGCCAACCGCGGGCTCCTGTTACTGCCGCCACTCCTGCCACTGCCGCAGGTGGGTCGCGGGGTGCTCGGCTCCGGCACCGCGGGGCGGGTCTGCGCTCGGCGTGCCATGGCCCGGGCTCACCCGTGTCCCCGCAGGTGGCGCTGGGTTTCGTGGAAGGCAGCTGCGACCCCTCGGGCCAGTAAGTCGGGGGCGGGGGAGCGGGGGGGCTCCGAGAAGGGTTGGGCGGAGGGAAGGAGCGGGGGTAGGGGGGACCCGGGGTCCTCCCTCGGGGAGGCTAGGGCGGGACAGTGGGCCTGGCCTTTCCCCACCAGCTCCAGGTGCCGCCGTCCCACAGGTGCCCGCCCCAGGCCCGCTGGAGCAGCCTGTGGCACGTGGGGTAAGTGGAGGGCGCGGCGCGCAGCTGGGTGCTACGGTCCTACCCTGGGCCAGTCCACCAGACCCCCACCCACTTGGCTCCACCGCTGAGGAGTCACCACCACTGTCCCCATCCTGGGCCGCTGGCGGGAAGGTTCTGAGGCCCCCAGCAGCCTGGCATACAGATCCCAGGTTCCTCTCCCAGCACCCAGGCAACATCTGGCATGGGTCCTGCCTGAGTTCCTCATGACTGAGGACATCCCTGGGCCCTTGACTGACTTCCCTTGGTAACCCACTTCCCATTCCCTCACTCGTCGTCCCTGTGGGAGGTCCCTTGAACATGGTCATTGGTCTGAGCACGGTACTCTGTAGCTGGCCTGGGGCAGTGTGTCCTGGGAAGGAACCCAAGGCCACTTGTGGCCAGCCCTGGAGAGACAGCCAGGGCAGGCCCAGCAGCAGGAGACCAGGCCAAGCCAGATCCTCAGGCCCAACTCTGGCCAGGAAGGAGGTGTCTGGCCTGGAGAGGCAGTCCTGGTTCTTTTATCCTATGCAGTGCCTTGCCTTGAGCAACTGGGCTGTGACTGCCCCCTGGGAACAGGTGCCCAGAGACCAGGGGGCAGTCCAGCGGTAGGGGTCTTGCTCCTCCCTGCCCAGGCTTATCCTGCTCACTGCCCTTCTGCTGCTGCTCTGTGGAGTCTCGGCCAGCTGTGTCCGGTTCTGCCACCTCCGGAAGCGGGCACACACGCAGCCACACCTGTCACCGGCACCTGAGCCCTGCGACCTGACAGCCATCCCCATGGACAGTGACAGCCCAGTGCACAGCACTGTGACCTGTGAGTGCTGGCACACCTCTCCTGGTGGCCCACCCACCTGCAGAGGTGGACCGGTGAGGGCCAGGCCCACCCCCACAAACCCATCCTGGGTCCCTGCAGCCTACAGCTCCGTGCAGTGCCCACTGAGCATGCAGCTACCCCTGCCCTTCGGGGAGCTGGACCTCGACTCCACGACCCCTCCAGCCTACAGCCTGTACGCCCCTGAGCCGCCGCCTTCCTATGAGGAGGTCATGAAGATGACAAAGACCAGACAGGAGGAGCCACCTCCCTCCCTGTAACCCAGCCTCCCCTGGGGCCTCATGCCTCGAGACCCCTCCAGGGCTCCCAGCACCCCTGGCTGTGGCCCTGATGTCCCACAGAGGGGGCAGGATAGCTCTCCCATGCCTCCCAATGCCACCGGCTCCTCTGTGCTCACAGGGGACTGTGCAAGGGCACCCAGCGCATCCCCACCGTCCTTTCCCCAAGAAGGCCAGCCATCCAGCACATTGCTGCAGCCCTGGACTCGTTGCTATGTAACACTGGACAGCCAAGCTGACTGGCCCTGTGTTGGCCACACACACACACATGCTGTTACATCCAGCCCTGGCCCCTAGCCCAGCCCCAGCAGGCCCTCAGCCCAGAGGAGGCCCCACAGGCCTAAGCCTCAGGGCTCAGGGCTTGCTGTGATGTCCGCAGCTTCTCAGAGAGAAAATAAAGTTTGTATCTAAGTGATCTCTGCATGGAGGAAAGAGCCCCAGGAGGGGCCCTTGGGCAGCACTTCCCAGGGCCAAGGGCAGGGTGTGTGGTCCTCGACCTAGGCCCAGTCTGGCCTTCCAGAGCCCACCTGGTGTCCAGAGCCCAGGACTGGGCTGTGGGCCATGTCACGTATCCCACAGAAGTGACGGGCCAAGTGCCATGGTCGACTCGGGAGAACCCTCTACCTTCTCCAGACCCACAGCTTTGCAGTCCCTTCTTTCCAGCCTGAGGACAGTGATGCACACATGAGTCTGGCTGGAGTATTTATTGGCTGCGGAACTGGGGTGGGGTGGACAGTAGCAAGTAGTAGGCTTCTGCCAGCAGACCTCCCTCAGCCCCAGCGGCTCCTCCTACTGAACCAGCTTGAAGGACTCCCTAGTCATCATGACATGAATTCTGAGAGCAGAGGGACAGGTCAGCAGCCCGGCCAGACTGACCGGCCTTCAGGGTCCCGGGGCCCATCCTCTGCTCACCCTCGTAGTCGAGGGTCCCGTCCCCATTCTCGTCGGCTTCCTTCGTCATCTGCTCAGCCTCCACCTCATTGAGGGGCTCACCTACGTTCATAAGCACATACCTGCAGGGGCCCCCCTCGCACTGAGCAGCAGCCAGCAGGGCGCCCACCTCCCCGGCCCCCTGCCCCGCGCCCCACCTGGCCTGGGCCCTACTTGATCGTGTCCCAGTCAATGTAGCCCTTAGCCTCCTTGTCAAAGACGCAGAAGGCTGCCCTCAGCTCACCCTCTTGGTTCTGGGCCTTCTCCAATTACACCTCCCATCAGGGCCAGGAAGTTGCTGCACTTGAAGAACCCTTTCTCTGTGGGGAGTAAGCGGCCGGTGAGGGTGGCGCACCCCTCGTCATGCATAGGGGACCCCTGCCTGCCCCGCTGTCCCTATCGGCCTTACTCTGTCCACGTCCTTAGCCATGGAGGCCAACTCACTCTTGGTGGAGTTGATGCCCAGGAAACTCATGAGCTGCTCCAGCTCATCCATCTTCACCTGCCCTCTGCCCTCCTCATCAAACATCTCAGAGACCCCCTTGTAATCCTGGATCTGCCCTGTGACAGGCGCTCCGTCTGTGGGAACACGAGCCCAGACTCACCAGGGGCTCCTCCACCCCTTCAGTCCAGGGGAGGCTGAAGGGCCTGGGACACGAGGCCCAAGGCACTCAGCCCCAGCCCAGAGCAGGCTTCAGAAAAGGCGGCACAAGGGGCGGATCTTGAAGGGAGAGCAGGACGCCAGGGCTGGGGCTGGGGGTGAAGGAGCCGGGACTGGGGCAGACCAGCCATGTGAGAGCAGTCGGGGCAGCAGTGGGTACCCAGTGAGACCGGGGGAGAACACCATGGACCAATGTGGGAGAAGTCTGCCCGGGGGGTAGGGTGAAAGCCCCAGCCTGCTCTGGCATCCCACAGGGATAGCCCAGTGCCTGGCCACCCCGTCTTTCACCACCATGGCAGCTTTCAGAAAGGGCTGCTCTGACCTGGCCCCCCAGAGCAAGGGCGGCCCCAGTGACTGGCAGGTTCTGGCCTTGGGGAATCTGTGCTCTTGTCCAGATTCATTGAACTTCTTCCTCAGGTTCCCAGAGACCCTTACACCTTCGGGCACAGTCCCAGCTGATCCCCAGGTCTAGAGGCCTGCCCACCCTTTCCCGCGGGCGCTGCCCCCAGCTCCCGCTGGGCCACCCAGCCAACCCACTGGGGCTCCTCCACCAGGCACCCATAGCAGCCTTGCCATGTCTGTGCCAGCTGAGAGGACCCTGCACAGTGGCACACAAGCTGCTGTGGGTTGAGTTCAAGGGGCGGAGGGGGCATCTGAGTTTTAGCAGGGCCCAGCAGCCCAAGGTCCCAGGGGTCCCAGATTCCAAGAGCCTTTTATGGCCAGGAGATCCTCTCAGCCCTGTTTTGGGACAGTTGACCCTTCCCCATGTGGCCCTTCATGGCCTGAGCAACCTCTCACCCCAGAGCTCCCTCTGCAACCCTGCGTCCTAGCCAAGGCCCTCCTGGGCTGGAGCAAGGATGGACACTGTGGGCCAGGGCAGGGGAGGGGGCTGTTCCTCTTTCCCCATGCAGCCGCCTTCCCCCCAGGCTGCAGTGGGGCTGTCATCACTTCTTGGTGAGGGTTCTTGCTGATGGCCTCCCTGGCCAGGTGACTGCCTTGCATCCCCAAGGACCCAGGGCCCAGCGTGGTGCCAGCACTTTGCAGTCACCCTCTAAAGACAAGCTCAATAAACAAATACATTTGGGACCCCCTCTGGCCACCCTGTGCAGAGGAGGCTGGGGGTCCACAGTCCAAGGAGAAGACAGCTGGCCATGAGCCGGGGGCAAGAGAGGGCAGGACAGACGGGACCAGGGGGCCAGACTGGCCACAGGGAGGTCAAGCCAGGTTTCCTCTGGGCAGTCAGGGGCTATTCTCAGGGAAACCTGACCTCCCTCTCGCTCGGAACAGCAAAGCTGGCTCCCGGGGGAGCTCCGTGGCCAGGTTTAGTAACACGACGCCACAGCAGCACACAGCCCTGCACGTGTGTGCTTGACCCTTAGACACACACACATACTTCGACCTGGGGCAGTGGCTCCGCCCCCCTGAGCTTGGGGCCCAGGTCCTCAAGCTCCCCTCTAGGCAGTGACCTACTGGCCTGGCCATGGCACTCGGAGGCGTGTGGTTCCAAACTGGGGCTGAAGGGTCTGCTCCCATCTCCCCTCCAGCTCCTGCCCCAGGAACAGACATAGGCCCCCACAGTTCCCTTCACCACCTGCATGGCTCCCAGAGTCTCACAGGCAGAGACACACACCTGCCCCGGCCCTGTGACCACCTGACAAATCTGAGCAGGTGGGGTGTGCCCTGTCCCCCGCCGGCCTGGCTGGCCCTTGGGCCTCAGCCCTCGGCCCTTGGCCTGCCAGAGTATGGAAGCCACAGGGACGCTGCCTGCTGAGGCCCAGGATAGCTGCTGAGGTCGCAAGATTTGTGCTGACGGGGACAAAATGGCTCCAGCAGGCTCCAGGCCAGCGGCCCTGGACTGAGATGAAGAAGAAGCCGGCTGTGGCTGCCCTGCCTTCATCCTGGCTGCTCCCGGTTATGGCTTCTGGCTGTGTGATGGTGAGAAGAACTTTCCCACCGCTCCCCTCAAAAATTACCAAGCCATTTCAAGGAAACTGGTGCCATCTATATTTCTGAACCAGAGAGGGGGCGCAACACAATGATGGTGGGAGCCAGGGGACAAGGGCCTGCAGAGAAAGAGGCCTGAGCGTCAGTTTTGCATCCAATAGCCAGGCTGCAAGGCTAGTTGTTTTCCCAAACACTCATCTAGGTGTGGCTGTGAAGGTGTGTTTTTTCATGTTTGTATTGATTACTGTGGTGAAATTTGCCTAAAATATTACTCAAAAAAGAGAACTAATATATTGATCACCTATTATGAACCACAATCTTTCTGTTTGTTCTTTTTTGGTATTGTTTGTGGTACAAAGCCCATAACATACAATTAACCATCTTAACTGTTTTGGGGGCTTTCCTCATAGCTCAGTCAGTAAAGAATCCACCTGCAATGTGAGAGACCCTGGTTCGATCCCTGGGTCGGGAAGATCCCCCGGAGAAGGAAATGACAACCCACTCCAGTATTCTTGCCTGGGAAATCCTATGAACAGAGAAGCCTGGCAGGTTACAGTCCATGGGGTCGCAAGGAGTCGGACACAACTGAGCGACTGAATCACCACACCATGGTTGTATCACTTAACTGCAAGTGTGTGGATCAGTAGCATGAACTATACTGGCCTTGTTAGGCAGCAGACCTCCAGGACCTTTTCATCTTCCCAAACCCAAACTCTGTCTCCACTAAACACTTACTCCCCATCCCACTTCCTGCATGACACCCACTCTCCTCCTCTCTGTGTGTGGATATGACCCCTCTGGAGACCTCTTATAAGTGACATGAGATAGGATCTGTCCTTTTGTGTCTGGCTTACTTCACCCAGCATCATGTCCTCTAGGTTCATCCATCTTTTAGCAGGTGTCAATATTTCCTTCTTAAGGTTGAATAATATTTCACTGGATGGACTGACTGCATTTTATTTATCCAACAGTCCATGGACATTTAGGTTGCTTCCATCTCTTCGCTACATGAATAATTCTGCAGTGAACATGGGAGTCATGAGGGGTTTAATCCAAGGTGATTAACATTTAAATCTATAGATTTTAAGTAAAGCAGATGACCCTGATAATGTGGATGGGTCTCACCCAATGAGTGGAAGGCCTTAAGGGGAAAATTTGAGGTCTCAGGGAAGAAGGGACCCTCTGCACACCACCTCTGGCCTGGAGCTCCTCTTTGGGTTTCCAGGTACTGGACAAGCCACAAGCATATGAACCAATTCCTTAAAATAAGATGGTCTCCCTCCCTCCCTCCTGCTCTCTCCCATTGGTCTGTTTCTTTGCAGAACCCTTATCAATTCAGTGACCAGGAGCAGGGACCCAGGAAAGCCAGAGCAGTGTGCTCCCTGTACCCAGGTGTCTGTGCACAGGTGCTGGGGCGGCTCCCCCACTTCAAGGCACCTGGGATGTTCTCTGGACAGGTCTGGGTGGGGCTGTGGGCTCCCAAAGAGAAGAGCGACACCTGCACACTGAAAACCCAGGCCAGGGGAGGGGAAAGACTGCGTGTGCAGCAGGGAGACCTCAGGCCCTCCCTCAGTGCCCCCTCCTCCCACAGTGCAGACCAGTCACCTGCTCCCAGACAAGAGACCCACAGGCGCTGCCACCCCATCCCTCCAGGGTGGCCGCTGATACAGACCTGGCTCCCCAGACACTGTGGCCCCACACGGGACTTTGAAGGGTGCTCCCTCCAGAGCCTATGGCTGGCCCAAGGCTTCTCGCAGGACAGCTGGACCTGACCTCTAACACAGAGCCTGTACCCCAGACCCCACCTCGGGGTCAGCTTCTGGAGGACCAGGCTGCAACCACATGAGCTTTGGAGATGGGTCCCTTGCTGCCCAGTTGCCATGAGGCACCAGGAGTGGGGGCTGTCCCTGCAGTAGGTCACACGGGACAGAGTGGGGGAAAGGCCCCATAATTGCAGCTGAGACAGCTGAGGACAAGTTGGGCCTGACATGGGTGGATAAAGGGACCTGGTGGTCCTGCTGGCAGGAGGTAGGCGAGCACAGCTAGGCCTGGGGGCTCCCTCTAGGGTCTGAAGCATAAGCTGGGGGTGCGGAGCACAGGGCTTCTCAGACCCCTCCACACTTCCCCACAGCCTTGGCCTGAGCTTCACTCAGCCAGCCTGGGGCTGCTGCATGGGGGCTGTCACCCTGGGCTCTGCTGAAACCCCCAGCCTCCTCACCCATGGGTGATAGCTGCACCGTGACAGTTTCCCCAGGTCCTGGTGGACTGAGCCCCCTGCTCAGCCCAGCTCTCAGAATGCCCCCTCCATCCCGTCTTACTTCCTTCACACCCAAGGAAAGCCTGCCTCCCCTCGTCCTGAGCCCTTATCACACGGCCTGCTTGGGGGCCGCCCAGCCTGGACCAGGGGTGTCTAAGAAACCCCAAACCCAGACCACCAACCACTGAAGGGAGAGGGATGCAAGCATAAGATCTGGTAGTATTCAGGAAATGGCCAGTGCCAGTGACTGAGATTAAAATATAATGTAAAACACTTACAATAACCACTAAAATAACAGAAATAGGTTGTGTGACTTCCACATCTGTAGAAGGAAAAAAGACTAAAGAAGATGTAATGTACCTTGTAGAACACAAGCAGGGAGAAAGAAGCATAAGAAAGCAGTGTAATGGGAACTTCGCTGGTGGTCCAGTGGCTAGGACTGCACTCTCACTGTCAAGTGTCTGGGTTTGATCCCTGGTCAGGGAACTAAGATCCCTACACATCACAGCCAAAAATAAAAATAAATAAGAGAAAGGCAGCATAGCTAGGAAGCAAAAGGTAACATAATAAAGGTAAACCCAGGTGGGGGCAGGGACAAGGAATTGGAGGAAAGCAGTCAAAGGGAAAAACTTCCAATTATTAGAAAAGTAAAGTACTAGAGATATACAACATGATAAATGTAATCAATTTTCTGTATGTTATGTATGGAAGTTGTTAAGAGAGAAAATCCTAAGTTCTCATCACAAGGAAAAAAGCTTTTTTCTATTTCTTTAATTTTGTATCTATATGAGATGATGGATGCTCACTAAACTCATTGTGGCGACAGTTCATGATGCTGTTGTTCAGTCGCTCAGTTGTGTCCGACTCTGCGACCCCACGGACTGCAGCACACCAGACTTCCCTGTCCTTCACTATCTTCCTGAGTTTGCTCAAACTCATGTCCACTGAGTCAATGATGCCAGCCACCATCTCATCCTCTGTCACCCGCTTCTCCTCCTGCCCACAATCTTTCCCAGCATCAGGGTCTTTTTAATGAGTCAGTTCTTCACATCAGGTGGCCAAAGGATTGGAGCTTCAGCTTCAGCATCAGTCCTTCCAATGAATATTCAGGACTGATTTCCTTTAAGATTGACAGGTTTGATCTCCTTGCAGTCCAAGGGACTCTCAAGAGTCTTCTCTAGCACCACAGTTTGAAAGCACCAATTCTTCGGCGCTCAGCTTCTTTATGGTCCAACTTTCACATCCATACATAACTACTGGAAAAATCATAGCTTTGACTACACAGACGTTTGTTGACAAAATGACTCTGCTTTTTAATACGCTGTCTAGGTTTGTCATTGCTTTTCTTCCAAGGAGCAAGTGTCTTTTAACCTTATGGCTGTAGTCAGAGTCTGCAGTGATTTTGGAGCCCAAGAAGATAAAGTCTGTCACGGACTTTATTTTTCCATTTTTTCTCCATCTATTTGCCATTAAGTGATGGGACCAGATGCCATGATCTTTGTTTTTTGAATGTTGAGTTTTAAGCCAGCTTTTTCACTCTCCTCTTTAACTCTCATCAAGAGGGTCTTTTGTTCCTCTTCGCTTTCTGCCATAAGGGTGGTGTCATCTGCATATCTGATGTATGTACATCAAATCATTCTGCTGCACACCTTAAACTTACACCGTGCTGTATGTATGTCAATTATACTTCAGTAAAATTGGAAGAATAAAGTAAACCCAGCCACATGACAGAGTTCCCAGGGGCCAAAGCTGAAAACATATGAGCAAGAAAATAACCAAGTCATATTGGGTTATAACCACCAAAGTGTACGATAAATACCATTGTGCATCACAACCAACCATCAACAGAGAGAAGAGGCAGTCCACAGGATGGGAGAGGACACTAGCAAATCATACATCTGATATGGGATTAATACTCAGAAAATGCAAAGAACTACTATCACTCAACACAAAAATAACCTCATTCAAACAATGGGCAAAGAGCCTGAACAGAACTTTCTCCAAAGGAGACAGACAGCCAACAAGCCCATGACAAGATGCTCAACATCACTGATCATCAGGGAACACGAATCAACAGCACAGCGAGAAACAGCACATCACACCCGTCAGGACTGCTACTATCAAAAACCAGGAAACAAGACATGTTGGTGAGGACATAGAAAAACTGGAACCCTTGAGCACGGCTGGTGGGAATGTAGAATGGTGGAAGGTCCTACAGAGGTGCCTGGAAAAAAAGTAGACATAGAAGCTCCATGTGACGCAGCAATTCCATTTCTGGGCCTATTCCCCAAAGAATCAAAAGCAGGGTCTCAAAGGTGTTTGCATACCCATATTAATAGCAGCATTATTCCATTTAAAACAATCGCCACTTAAAAGGCGATTGATTTGCCTACCTGGATAAAAAGCCCAGATGCTCCCTGTCCACAGACACAGCCTACTGAAAGGTCACCCCTCAGGGCCCCCAGCGCCCTCTCTGCTGGGCATGTCCCAAGAGCCCCAGCCCTCTGCGCCCAGGGCTCCACGCACTGGATGGGTCTAAGGTCAAAACCTCAAGACATCCTTTCCTAGAAACCCCGCATTCCTCTAAAATTCCATCATTTGTTGATCCACAAAGAAATCTCAACACTAAAGATCAGCCTCTTATTGATCATTTTCTCCGACTACCGAGTTCCACCAATTTCTTATCTTTTAAAAAATATTTATTTGAAAAAAAATATTTATTTGGCTGCACTGGTTCTTTGTTGCGGCATTCGGGACCGTTTTAGTTGCAGCATGTGAACTCTTAGTTATGGCGTGTGGGTTCTAGTTCCCTGACCAGAGATTGAACCGGGGCCCCCTGCACTGGGACCTTGGAGTCTTAGGGACTGGACCACCAGGGAAGTTCCTCCATCAATTTCTAAATCAAGACCAGAGGAGGAAGTTCTCTGGCGGTTGGGCAGTTAATAAGACTCCGTTCTTCCACTGGAGGTGAGGGTTCGATCCCTGGTCCGGGAACTAAGATCCCACAAGTCCGGGGCGCGGCCAAAAAGTACCAGAACAAAACAGAAACACAGGAAACAGTTAAGAGCTGAAAGGGCTTGTTTCCGCGAAAAGCGGGCGGGGCGCGCTGAGCAATAATAGCCCCGAAAACTAAGGACGGTTTTAGCAAAATCATAGGCGGATCTGGAAACAGGTTAAGTGCTCCTCCTGAGTTCTTCGTGGGAAATGCTAAACCGCCAGTTCACTCTGGAGGGCGGAGTCCGGAGGAGAGTCGCTCAAGCCCCGGCCCAGCTCCCGACACTCCGCCCTGTAGTTGCCCAGTCCTCGGCCCCGCCCAGACCCTTTTCCCGGCCCCGCCCCCGACACTGGGCCCCGCCCCGCCCCTCTTTCCTCCACTAGGCCCCGCCCCGGCCCTTCCACCGGACCCGCCCCATCCGCAGCCCGGAAGCTGCGCCTGGGGCGTCCACTCCGCGCGTGTGCACCAGGCGGCGCTCGCGGGCCGCGCGAAGCCGGGACTGGGCGTGCCGCTGGGCGGGCACCGGCGTTTGAGGGCGGCCCTCCTGGGTTTGGAGCTGGGCGGGGTCGCCTTCCCCAGCCTCCGGCCCGGCCTCTGTCCATCCCTCCTTTGAAACCCTGCGCTAGAAGACTCATTTTTCTGTTCCCTCAATTGTGAGCACAAAAACAGGCATAAGTACAATCCAGCTTGCGGTAGGTGGGGAGGGGGGGAGGTCAGAGTGCCGACTGCGGAAATGGAGCCACCGCTCACCACCTTTACTCAAGGGCAGGGGGTGGGCCCTGGACCGTGTGGTCCTGAGAGCCTGGCCAACCGTGCTCGGGCCCACTGCTCGACTCAGCCACCAGGTGACCCGGTGTGGCCGGCCCCTGCTTTGCCCAGGCTCCGGGGGCTCACAGCTGACCCTGACAGCCCCTGTGTCCCCTCACCCCTGAGGGTTCAGAGCACTCCTATATTCTGAGGGCTCTTCCTTGTCCTCTTAAGTCAATGGAAAGAGCCTCACACCTCTCTGGTTTCAGGGGGCCCAGCGGCCAGAGGGCAGCAGGAGCCTGGAGGTCTGTCCCACACGGAGGGGATGCTGATGCTGGAGGAAGAGAATTCTGCCCACAGAGCCTGGGGGCAACACCCATGAGGGCAGTGCCCATCAGCCTTGGCAGACAGGGCCCCCCAGGAAGGGTGAGGCTTGCATGGCCCTGTCCTCAGCAGTGCCCCTGGTGGTGCCCAGTGGGGATGACTTACCTCCCCTTGCACTTGCATTGTCTCTGGGGCTTCATCTCTATGGTCTGTCTCAGAGGGAGTGTCCACCCAATGCAAGGCCTCACCCCCATGGCCACCAAGGGCTCCTGGAGGGACAATAGGACAGGACAGACAAGTCCTTAGAAGTCTGATCCTCAGGCTGAGCCACCCCCTGGCGCCCCAGAGCAGACCTGGGCACGAGTACCAGGCATCTGCCCAGGGGAACGTAGCGGGGGTCTGGCAGGTCCCAGATGGACGTCACTGCGAGAGCTCCAGGGCCCTGGCTCCAGGCAGCGCTACCACCCACAACGTGCCATGCAGGCCTGCTGGTTTCCAAAACACTCAGTGCCTGCAGGCCAGGCTGCCCCAGGAGGGCCAGCCCAGGGGACCAGCATGTGCTCCATGCTCAGCCTGCACTCCTACTGCCTGGGGTCCCCACCCACCACTTCCTCTTTCTTCTCCTTGGGTCCCATGCCTGCCCGCCTCCAAGACCACCATCCTGGGACTCAGCCAAACTCCAGGGTCACTGGTCTCACACCTGCCTCTCATTGCCCCTTGCAGGCACAGCTTGCATCACCTCCCAGGTGACAAGTGGGCTGGCCTCAGGGACAGGATTCTTGACAAACAGCCCTCAGGCCCCAAAGGCCCTCCCAAATGGAGGAGAGCTACATCCTCAGGATGAAGGGCCCTCTGCCGAGGACCGCAGGACTGAGGCTCTGGGAGCCTGGATGGCCCTGCAGGGGTCAGATGCCATCTCCCTCCCCCATGTCTGCCCCCGAACACATGCAGTGGTGCCCAGCCCAAGTGTTACATGCCCTCCTGACTAGGAGCAGAGCCTGGAGGTGGAGAGCAGGTGGGGGTGAAGAGTACAGTACCCAGCGAACCCCCCTCCACTTGCTATCTAGCTGTCCACTTGCTGGCCCAGCCCATATCGAACTGCAGACACCCCCACAGCTACCCCGGAGCCCACCCCCGCCTCGGAAGGTGGCCTTGGGTCTCTGGGTGCTGGGGCTGCCCCTGGTTCCTAGCAAGCTCTCCCTGGGCAGTTCCATTGATCTCACAGGCTGGACTCATGCCAGGGGTGAGGGGCAGCTGGCCCAGGGAGGGGGATGGGAAGGGGAGACCAGAGAGGGGTTGTCCTGCTCCAGGCTGAAGAGTGTCCCCAGGTGCCCAGTGGAAGTAAGGGAGCCTCCAGAGAGCTAGACCCTGCCTGTGTGGCCAATGGCTGGCTGTGCTGCCTTTACTCATGCCAGCTCCAGGCCCTGCTCAGATTGCGGAGAGATCTCCACTGCCCAGGAAAAGCCATGAACTAGTGAATAAGGAGCTGCTGCCAAGAAGTGGAAAAGGGCAGTGTGGGGGTGGGGCAAGTGACAGGAAGGGCCCCTTCCTTCCTTCTGAGGTGCCCCCAGGTCCAGGATTCATGGCCTCTCCCTTGACTATAGCTTTGTCCTGGCTCCTGGCTGTGTTCACACATATCCACCTAGGCCAGCTCTGGACCCTGCAGCTCCCATGGGACTCCATGCTGTGCTAGTCCCTGCTGCCCTGGCCACATAAATCTGTTGTCTGCAAAGTTCCCGCCTCTCTCTGGGATTCTCCTCCTTCTCTTCTTCCCACTCTCCCCTTGGAGGGCATTGGCAGCCCCAGACATCCTTGGCTACCTTGACTCCCCCATGGCCCCTCAGTGGCCCGTGCATGGCTCTCCAAACCCACTGCAGGACTACTTCTCAGCCAACATCTACAGCATCTTAGGCTGAAAAGGCCCAGAGCATAGCATCTCCTCCCTCTGGCCCACCAGGACTGCCCACCCAGTTGCCCCTCCCGTCCTCTCAGCTCACTGTTCAACTGTGAGGACAGACACCCTGGTGTCACCCCTGACTCCTCTGCATACCCATCCTTGGACCACCACAAGCCACATCACTCCAGACTTGGCCCTGTCCAGCTTCCCCAGACCACTGCGCTGCCTGCTTCAGGCTCATCTGCCCCACAACAGCTGTGGGGGTGCACCACTGCTCAGAATCCCCCAGTGGTCCCCATCCCCCTACAGGACCTGCCCTCCTCACTACCACAGGACCTGAACAAGCTGACCACTGCCCAGGGCAAAAGGACTGAGCTATCACCATGGCCTCCTCCCAGAGCTTATATTTTTAAGAAGTAGCTGATAAATGCCAATGGCTTTTTTTTTTTTTTTTTTTTTGCCACTGAGGAAAAGTCACTCCTCAAATTCATACAGAATTGCAAGGGACCCTGAGTAGCCACAATGATCTTTAAAAAGACCAGAGTTGGAGGACTCAAATTCCCAAACTTAAAAACTTATTACAAAGCTACCGTGATCTTAACAATGTGGTACTGGTATAAAGACAGACATATAGACCAACAGAATAGGACAGAGAGCCCAGAAATAAACCCTCACATGTTTAGTCAAATGATTTTTGACAAGGACGTCAAGGTCGTTAAATGGGGAAAGGACAGCTTTTCAACAAATGGTGCTGGGAAAATTGAATATTCACATGAAAAAGAATGGATTTCAGAACTTCCCTGGTGGTTCAGTGGTTAAGACTCTGTGCTTCCAGTGCAGGGATTATGGGTCTGATCCCTGGTCAGAGAACTAAGATCCCGCATGCTGAGCAGCATGGCCAAGAAAAGGGAAAGAATAAGAAAGAATTTGAACCCCTACCTCACACCATATACAAAAATCAACTCAAAGTGGATGACACCTAAACTTAAGGGTCAAAACTATAACATTCTTAGAAGAAAACATAGGAGTAGATCTTCATTAACTTATATTTGGCAATGGTTTCTTAGCTATAACATCAAAAACACAAGCAAAAAAGGAAAAAAATAAAATTGGACTTCAGCAAAACTAAAAACTTTTATGCATAAAGGACACTACCAATAGAGTGAAAAAAACAGCTGACAGAATGGGAGAAAATATTTGCAAAATTGCATATTTTGTAACCCTAATAAGGATCTCATGTCCAGAATATACAGAGAGAGCATGCCACTCAACAACAAGCACAACAAAAAACAAGTTTAAAAAAGGGTAAGGGACTTAAATAGACATTTCTCCAAAGAAGACATTCAAATGGCCAGTTAGCACATGAAAAGATGCTCAGCGTCCCTGGTCACAAGGGAAATGCAAATCAAACCACGATGAGATATCACTTCCCACCATCTAGAATGGCTAGAATCAAAAAGGCGTATAGTAACAAGTCTTGGTATGGACGTGGAGTGGTCGGAGCCCTTGTGCACTTCTGGTGGGAATGTAATATAGCTCAGCTGCTGTGGAAAGCAGTTCGATGGCTAACTAAATATAGAGTTACTGTATGACCCTGCAATTCCACTCCCAGGTAAATATGCAAGAGAACTAGGAACAGGTGTTCAAACAAAAATGTGTACACGAATGTTCACAGCAGCGCTATTCACCACAACCAGAAGGGGGAAACAGCCCAAATGGCCACCAGCAGATGACTGATACACAGAGGGCGATATGTCCACCCAGTGGGTCATGCAGCTGTCAAAATGAATGAAGCACCGACACCTGCTCCAACGTGGATGAGCCTTGAGAACAGAGCACTCGGTGAGAGAAGCCAGACGCAGGACACACGTTGTGTGAATGCTGCATGATCCCACTTATGCAAAGTATTAATACTTAGAACAGGCAAATCCAGACAGACAGGAGACTAGTGGTTGAGGGGGGGGCGCTGGGGGGAGGGCACGGGGAGGCACTGCTTAATGGGGGTAGGGCTTCCTCCTGAGATAAAGACCATGTTCTCGAAGTGGATGCAGGGGGTGGCTGCACAATGAGGAACCTGCTAAATGAACTGTGTACATCAGAAGGGTTTAGTGCCTACTAAAACTGGAACGGGTACAGAGAAGATTAGCATGGCCCCTGGGCAAGGATGACATGTAAATTCGAGACACGTTCCATATTTTTTTAAAAAGGGGGTTTAATGGTCAATTTCACATTAGGTGTGTTCTACCAGGATTCAAAACCAAAGTAGCTCATGAGGGAGAACCTCTCTGGGGGAACTTTGAGTCCCCAGGAGCTCCTGAGGCATCTCCCTTCTGACAGGAATGGGAGCTGCCCTGCAAGAGGGACTTCTGGTAGAGACACCTCCCAGAGCTGGGGAGCCAGGGCGGAAACCCTGGTTGCTGGCCATGGGCTGGGTCTCTGCTCCCTCTCATGGAGGGGCAGCATGGTGGGGGTCTTCTGTTGGAAGGGACAGTCCCTCCAGGACAGGACCTGAGACAAGGCTGTGGGACAGTCAAGACAGTGACCAGGGTGTAGGCCCAGAGGTTAGGACCCTTCCTACCAGGCGTCGGGCACAAAGCTCTACCACTGTGTCAATCCTGGGGTGGGCTGGCAGATGTGGTGTGGCACTTGGTGACGAGATATGGCAGGTAACACGGTGTGGCCAGCGTTGTGTGGCATGAGGTGGCATGGAGCCCTGTCCGTGGTCATGGGGTCAGGGGGGCAGGGCAGCTCTGGGCCCGTGTGGCCTTGAGGATTTCCTGCCCCTTCCCCTCTGCTCAGCAGGCTGCCCTGCTGGAAGATGCCCTGTGTGGCTTCTCTGGATCACATGACTTCAGGATGGGGCGAGAGGGCCCTGTGGAGTACGGGGTCACAGGCACCCTCGGGCTTGAACCGGTGCCGCAGGTGCAAGCTGTTTACCTAGCAGGTGCTGGTGGAGCTGAGTCCCAGGGCACCGCCTGCAGGGAGCGGAATCCCAGAACAACTGGGCGCCCTCCCCCAGGCAGGGCCTGGCAGAGGGAGGCAAGGGGAGCTGGAGACAGGGAGAAGCCGGTGGCCCTGACAGCAGCCCCCCACTTCCCCGAACAGGTTTCCCCTGCCACCACCCCATCAGCTGTGCTCCTGTACGCAGCGGGAACTGGGAGCCAGGCAGTCTGCGGGCCGCTCCCCTCTATGGGCAGTCAAGCTTGGGCTTCAGCCAGGGTCGGCCCACCTGGGTATGTGCTGCCAGGCCAGCTAGGGGCCTGTCCCAGCTTCTCGGCCCCAGGGACCCCTCTCTGATCCTGGCCAGGCCTGTAGATGGCAACTGAAGACAGGAGGCTTGCCAGGCTGGGGAGAAGGGTGGGGGCCCAGAAGGGGTCTGGGGGCTCAGAGCCCTAAGGCATCTCGGGGCAGAGGCTGCCTCTGAGCCACCATACCTCCTCACCGCCCTCGGGCCTCCCTGTCTACTAGGCTCCCATGGCCTATCCTCCCACACTGGACACTGAGGCCTCCCTCTCCCCTCACCTCTCTGGCACCTGCCTGGGCTCCCCTCTCTCATCTGTGTGGGTGTCGGGGCCTGTATGTGCCCCCACTCCAGCCCTGGGGCTCTTTCAGGATCTCACGGTTTCTGCTTCAACCCCTGGTTTGAATTCTCTCTTGGTTTCAGAATTCCCATCCTGGCCCAGGGTGTGCTAAGGCATTTCTGGCAACTGCAGTCCAGGGCTGGGCGGGTGACTGCCCAGCCTTCTGCAGGCAGCTGGGGAAGCTCCAGTGCAGAAGAATCGAGGCCTCCCTGCCAAGGGCGCCACCCAGACCAGAGAGGAAACAGGACTGGGGGCTGGGCCGGCAGGAGCACACCCACGGCTAGGGAGGCCCTGGAGATAGCTTTGGGGGTGTGGGGGTGGGGGTGGGGGGGAGCAAGGGAGGTGAGAGCCTGCCCAGCCTGTCCCTCTAGGCTCTACCCCCAGCATCCGGTTTCAGGATGGAGCAGGCCAGAGGCTGGGGCTGCCTGGCCTCTACCAGGAGGAGCCGGAACCTGGGCCTTGTGGGCCTTGAACCCGCCCACCCACCATGGCTTGGTTGATGAGTGTCTCAGCCGTTGCCCAAACCCTGCTTTTTTTCCCATGTTTTCCCCTGCCCACCAGCCCTCCGCCTGCTGGTGACAGCATTTGCTTTTTCTTAGTGTGCATGTTGTCCAAGAGGGCCAGGGGCCCTCCATCCCCTGTCTCCAGGGCCATATGAAATCCGAGTGAGGCCTTTCAGGGCCTTTCTGGGGTCCATGCAGTAGCATTGCAGAGTCTCTGGAGCACTTGGCTGCTTAGCTGGGTGGTGGGGAGGCAGCCCCAGCAGACATCCCCATTCCACGCAGGAGGCCCTACTCTGGAGGTGGAGCCCAGCAGGAGCCTCCCTGAGCCTAGCTTAGCCTGAAGCTCAGGGTCTGAGCCTCTTTCCAGATAAGCTATTTGAGTTTCTGCCTCTTCCTACCCTGAGTCCTGGCTGATCCAACTCTCGCGTGTGTTGTTTGCATACCTGTGGGTGCACACGTTTCTGGGGGGATGTGTGGGGATTATATCCCCACTCATGGTTGCATCTTGCTTCCTGAGTATTCAACCAAAGACATCTCCCTCCACAAATGACACTGAAGAGCCTCTTGTGAGGTTTGCTGTGGCCCCAGAGCCATCTGTGGGGCCAGGATTTCCAACTCCACAAGCACAGTCCCAGGTTGACTGGATCCAGCTGCTATGGGAACACCCAAGGAGGAGGGTGGGCTCTCCTGTTCCGCGTCCCCAGGGAAGGACGCATGGGCATCTGCTGGAGCTGATGGTCTGCACTGCCCCTGGGTCTCAGCCCCCCAGGACAGCACCTTCTGGGAGTGGCAAGAAGGCCACTGGGGACTTCCCTAGGGTGTCTGCTCCAGAACTTGGAAGGGGGCATGCCCCTGTGATGCAGTTGCCCAGTCAAGAGCAAGCCACCCATACCCATGGTGGCCCCCCACCAGGTGGCACTTCCCAATTCCCCACTGCCCTCCATGTTTTGGTGCCCCCCCAGGGATGTCTGGTTTTTGACCAAAGGGGGGTGATAAGGAAGGTCCCAGGCTCAGAGGTCAGGTCACAAGAGGCAAGGAGAAGAGGCAAGTTTTGCCCTGGGAGAGGAAGGGGCTGCTTCCATTGCCCAGGAGAAGGGTCCAGGGGTGCTCCAAGATCTGCTGGCAGCCAAAGGGCAATGACCAGCCCTTCCCCAAGGCCGATGAGGTGCAGTCAGCCCACCATGTCAGCCTTCTGGGTACACTGCCCATGACCTGGTCGTCTTATGCCCACCTTGGGCCTCGACCCTTCCCTGGGGCCTCGGCACTCATGCGGCTCCCTCCCTCTCTGTCTGCTGTAGGGTCTGCTTGACTGTCCCTTCCCACCATCCACCCCACCCCACATAAAACTGCCCCCTGCTCTCCTCACACCCTTCTGCAGACCTGTCCCACATCACGCCATCCTGGCACCCAGTGGGCACTCCCCTTGGTGAGTTCAGCTAGAGAGGGGCGGGAGCCACCTTCCCACCTGACCCTGTTCTGCCAGCAGCCCCCACCTCTGCACACCAGCAGGATCTAATTAGGCTTCTTCTGGATTACCTACATTCCAGCCCCCTCCCCCCACAGTCTGTCCTCATCTTCTGTCTTCCAGAGCTGGGAGGCAGGGTCAGGCCCCAGCTTGCTTACTGGAGGACAAGACAGACCCAGTGGGAGCTGCCCCTGCAGCCCTGAACCTGCAAAGCCAGGCTTGGAGCTGGGCCCCCGCCCTCCCAGGGGCAGTCTGGTCGTGTGCACGGATTGTTTGAATAATTCAGATTTTAAAAGACCTACTTTCCCGTCAGACCATTTCCTGCTGGAGAGCAGATGGGGCCAGGGCATCTGAATTATGCATTCGTGCTCCCCAGGTTTTAGTGGAGCTGGGCTCTGAGCCAGGCACTGGGACCCAGCTGGCCTGGCCCTTGCCGGATACGGCTGACCGGGTGTGGCAGTGGACTCGGGACCACAGGCTAGGCTCTAAGCCACTTATCAAGAGGGAGGGAGTATCTCCGGGAAGTCAAGAGAAGCCTGGCCTCCTGGCCAGGCATGAGGTCTCCAAGAGGGGCCCCGGTTTATGCCCCACTGAGAAGGGCTGAGTGGTGGGTGGGGGCCCCAAAATGCAAGAGGCCAGTGCAGCAGGAGTGGAGGGTGGGTGGGGAGGGCAGGGTCCCCAGAGCATCCTGTAGACCCTTGGGGTCTCAGGGACCCTGAGAGCTGATCAAGGTCCAGGGCATATGTCTTCAGGGCCACAGGGCCCTGCTGCCTGGGGCCTCTGAGGCCTGTGTGCTTCAGATGGAGACGAGACCAGGCAGGGAATTTGGGAATGGGGGCCCTGTAGCCCTGTCCCCTCCCTCCTGCATTCCCCTCAACTTTGCCCTCACACCCGGTCCATAAACACATAAACAGGGCTCTAGGCCCCGGCCACAGGGCAAGTTCCAGGGAAGGCCTTGCCACACCCTGAAGACCTACGGACTATCCAGGGGCAACAGGGCTGCACCCCAAAACTTCAGACAGCTGGGGCAGTCACTGGCCTGGTGTCCTGATGCGTGGCCTTGCCCTGCGGCCTTGATGTCCCTGAGGAAGGGCCTGATCAGGCTGATGGTGGCCTGTGGGACAGGGGAGCCCTGATTCTGCCCTCAGATGGGCATGCAGGGACCCAAGATGACAGGATGGGGGTTTTCCTGCCATCCCCACAGCAGCACAGAGTGGGTTCCGTAGAGACCACTCACCCTGCTGCCCAGTTCTTTCTGCTCTGCCTCCCCCTCATCTTTCTTGCTCTCCCCCTCCTCCGGCCACCACCCCTTTCTCCTGCCCCTCTCCCTTCCCTGCTCCTCTCTACTTTTCAGTCCCTGGACTTAGGTGGGCATAGAGGTTGGGACAGCACGACACCCGCTGGACTCTCCGGGATGTCCCTCTCTGGTCCCAAGTCTGGGGCCTTGGGACCCATCTGCCAAGGCATATGGGATCTCAGTTTGCTAACCAGGGATCAGACTAGGCTCTTAGCAGTGAAAGCTCAGAGTCCCAATCACTGGGCCACCTGATAATTCTATTTACTTTTTATTTTTAATATTTATCTAGTTATTGCAGCATGCCAGATCTTCAGTTGAGGCATGTAAACTCACAGTTCCAGTATGTGGGATCTAGTTCCTTGACCAGGGATTGAACCTGTGCCCCTGCACTGGGAGTGTGGAGTCCTAGCTACTGGACCACCAGGAAATACTTTTTTTTTTTTTCCCTCTCCTCCTCTTGAGCAGTGGGCAGTGTTGCTGTCTCATCTCCCCAGCCCTTGTCCTGGACACAGTGACCACTCCATTCTGATTCTCCCCGCTCCCCCACTCCCAACCCCATCCTCAGTCTGAGTCGTGTCCCCCTTGCCTGGAACACAGCATGTTGCCCACACCCCTTCCCCCACTCATCAACACTTCTGGAGGTCCCTCTGTGTGCCCCCTGCCCTTGTACACAGGTGGAGCAGTGGGCAAGGGAGTCCAGCCCTGTTTTCCGTAGGCAAGCAGGACAAGGAGCAAACAGCCTGGGCATGAACCACGTGAGGTCATGGGAGCCAGAGTAGCACTGGGGAGCCAGGGTGGGTTGGGGGAGGCTGCTCTGCAGAGGGGACTTCAGGTTATGGGGGAGCCCCTCACAGGCAGGTAGAGCCACAAGGACCAAAGGCCAGAGCATGGAATATGGAGACTGAGTGTTTAAAGAGCAGAGAGGAGCCAGATGCCAGGCAGTGAGGAGGATGGAACAGAAGGGCAATAGGAGCTGCCAGTGGTTTGAAACAGAGGAGCAATCCTGCTGATGTTCAATTCTGGCTCAGCTGAGCAGGGTGGACATCTCTGCTTCAGTCAGCACCCAGACAAGGGGCTGGTGAGCATGGAAGATTTGTTACCGGTGGGGGGGGGGGGTGGTCTGTGTGTGTACATATGTATGTATGCTTGTACATGCACATGTTCTTTAGTCCGCTGTCGGGGACCAGAAGCAATGGCACTCCAGGAGCAGCAAGCACAGCCTGGGGCTGCATGTAGGCTTCTAAATACCTGCTCCACCGGAAGGAAACAGGGCCCCTTGAAGAACAGGTTAGGTCAAGGCTGGGGTAGGGAGGACCTGAGACAAGCCTGGAGCTTCTTGTGCCAGCAATTGAGGAAGGGCTCCCAGGAAAGTGGAGACATGCCTGTGTGCTGGTAGGATGAATCAGTGTGTGTGTGTGGGGGGGGGGGGGGGGAGGAGACAGACAAGGGGCACAGCCCCAGAGTGGGTGGGAAGGCATGGGCTCCAAGCTGGGGTCCAGGGCCACCCTAGACAGACAGGCTCACACACAAAAGGAAACAGTCTGCTGCAGCTGTGAAAGAGGCTGTGGAGGGAGGGTCTACAGGGCCCCTTGAGGTTTATGGGGCCAGCTGCATTGCCTGCGTGTTCTTCTGCTGTGCAGGCCAGGGGGAGGAGAGGGCAGCACAGGGAAGGCTGCCGGCAGGGAGCCGATGTGGCAGGCAGTCAATGTGGTTGCAAGGAGGTGATTAGGGTGGGGACCCCAGGTTCTTGCAGTGAAGGACGAGGGTGTCAGGAGTTGTTGGAACTGGGGAGGCGGAGGTCAGATGGAAAGGTGGAAGCTGGTGGGCTAAGGGCCCCAATCAGAAACATCCAGAAGGGGTCTGAGGACACCGGAAACTGCTGCCTGCTCATAGCTGACCTCCTTTCCCCTGATCGCCACCTCCTTCCCCCTCCCCCACCAGGGGGTCTTTGATTCTCAGCTCCCTGGCGAACTCTGCCGCAGCAGACTATCTGCCGGGAGCAGACTATCGGTCCCTACTGACAGTCGTTCTCGTTCTCGTGGTCACACTTCCATGCTCAGGTGGCCATTCCAGACAGGAGAACCTTGACTACCGAAGCCACACTGCCCGCACCTGCCCAGCTCACTGGAGCCCCACGGCACCTCTGAGGACAGCCCTGACCCTGGGCTGCAGGGGGTCCACTCTGCGGGCAGGCGGAAGCCAGGCGTCCCTGAGGCCGACACAGCGTGGGTATGGGTCAGCATGGGTTGGGGGTATGCTGGTGTGTGTGCCGGGTGCACAATGCAGATGTGGAGCGCCCGGGGCTTTACGTGCGCGTGTACAGGGGAGCGGAGTTAAGATGCTGAGCGCCGGGTGCGGTAGCAGGCTCCCGCCCTGCGTCCTTCATCTAAGTCCACTTGGCTGGGAACCTATTGAGTCGACAAGACGGGCAGACCACCCTACGCAGTGCCCCGCGCTCCGGCCTCTGGGGAGCGGAGCCTGGCAGGGGGAGAGGCGGGTCTGACTTGGAGGCTACTAGGGAGGTTCCGCGAGGGTACGGCGCTGCCCCTTTAAGCGGCTCGCGCACGCGCGCGGGGGGGCTGGCGGAGGGACGAAGCGCGCGCGCGTGCGCGCGCCGGAGACTCAGCCGAGCGGGCGTGCGCGCGCGGCGTGCGCGGTGACGCGACCGTGGGGTTTCCCGAGGCTGCGGGCAGGGGCCGCCGCGCCCATCCCGATGGCTGGAGGCGTCTGAGGGGCGGACGGAGGCGGCGGCGGCGGGAGCGGGAGCTGGAGCGGGCGCGGGAGCGGAGCAGCCGCCGCGGGACCGACCGGACCGAGCTTCGCCGGCGCACCTGCCCGCAGCGCCCGCGGAGCGGCCGGAGCGCGACCACCTCCTGGAGCGGCGGCCGAGGCGGCTGAGGCGGCGGGGAGCGGGCGCGGCAGGCGGGACGCGGCGTCGAGGTGAGCGCGACGGCCCCATCCTCAACTGCGACCTCTGTCCCAGACCCCTAGCCCTGGCTATCTTCTCCACCACCAGCCTTCCCCATTGCCCCCCGGTTGCCCGCCTGCCAGGACCGCCCCGCCCCCACCCTCCCCGCCCCCACCCAGCTGCCAGTCCGAGTCTTCCTGCCCCGCCCGGGTGGGGTCCTCCGGGCGGGGGCGACGAGGACCCCGCGGGCTTCGGCGGGGCCTGGGGCCGAGGTCCTGGGCTCGGGGCCGGGAGTTGGGGCGCCGGCGTCTGGAGTCCAGGTCCGGGCCTCTGGTCTGGGGTCCCTGGTGCAGGCCTGCGGTTCGGGTCCTGGGGTCCGCGGTGGGGGCGGGGCCGGAGACTCCGTGGTTTGGGGGTCTGGGGCCGGCGCCCCTCCGCCGGCGCCTGGGAGGTGGCCCGGAGGAGGGGCTCCGAATGGTCCGAGAACAAAGGCGGTGGCGGCCCTGTCCCGCGCTGGGCGGTGGGCGCCATCCTTGGCCACGGGAGGACGGGCTGCGAGAAAAGCGGCCTTTCCGCGGCTGGAGGAGCGGCCGGCGTCGCCGCGGCGGAGAAATGAGGAAGCGGCGCCGAGGGCGCGCGGGGCGGACAAAGCGCCCAGCGAGCGCGAGCCCCGGCCCCACGGTCGCCGCCCGGCCCGAGCGGGGCCGCCCGAAGCCCCGGTGCCGGCGCGCAGCTTGCGGGCGGCGGCCGGGCCCCCGCGCCCCGCGCCGAATGAATGGCCCTCGGCGGCCCGGCAAGATGGCGCGTCCGCCGCGCGGCCTTTGTCAGCCGCCGCCCGCGCCGCGGGGCTCCGGGGGCGCCGCCCAGGGCCCCCCTTGGCCCCGGAGGGGTGGGGAGCGCTGAAGATTCCCCCCGAGGGTCGCTGAGCCATCGGACTTTGAAAACCCTGTCTTTTTCCTTGCTAGTTGCTATTTGACTCCAATGGTGTCCACACGTTTCTAGTGTCCTTTAAATTACCGAGTTAGCATACCTGAGTAGCGGGAGCTTCTGTGATTAGTGTCTTTTTCATGGACCCTTTTGAGTTAGGTTTGGGAGACTCACGGCCTGAAGGAAAACAGCAGTGTATTTATTTGGGGAAACGGGTGTTTATTTGGGCAAAGGAAGTTGGTGGACATTTACAGTTAAAAAGTACTTACTGAGTTTATGCATACACGATGTATATATTTTCATTTGTAGTTTTGGTTTAGGTTAGAGGCCTTTTGTTTTTGTTTTTCTATTTCCATGTTGCTACTTGTTTAACACAGTGATCTCAAGTAGTATTTAATGATTAAGCAGTAGCCTACGAGATTATTAGGAAAAATATATAGCTATTTTTTATGATAAGCAAATAAATGGAAGTATTAGCTTTATGAGAAGTCCCTTCAACCCCAGACCCTAGATAAGGTCTGAAGACCATTGTTATCCGTGAGATTTTTACCTGAGTCCTCGTTTTCTAATTTGAGGCTGTAGTCTTTTTTTGGTTTGGAGGGGGTTCTTATGTCAAAGGAAGGTTTTAGTTTGAGTCCTGTTTAGATAGATAGGGCCTGTTCTGGATTTCTTCCGGAAGGTACACATTGCAAAAAGAAAGCGAACAGGCAGTTCCTTTTTTGCTTCCTTACTAATAACGTGTGTGTGGCCGGGGACAGGGCTGCTTGCCACCAACATGGAAACAGGTCTGAGAACCTCCAGACTGCAGAACCGGGCGGGAGCTTTTGGCCGGATTGAACTTTCTGACAGAGCTGTCAGAAATGGAGTGCAGCTGGAAGGGTCAGAGGGCGCCCTGGCAGGATCCTGTTGGGGAAGATTTCCGGCTGCTGTGAGGCTGAACTGCCGGACCTCTCTCCTCCGGGGACTCACTCCCTCTGTCACACCAAGCCTCTGGTTTCACAGACCTTGTGATTGCTGCAAGTTTTTCTTTAGAAAGTGTGAGTTGAGGAAAGCAGAGTTTTATGGTTGTGCCTGCGGCTCATTCCCAATTCTGCCTGGGGGCGCGTGTTAGGTCTGCCTCTCCTCTTCTGCAGAAATGGAGCAAGAGTATGCTAATAGAGAATATCCTTCAACTCTGCTGTTTTGCTTCAGAATTGACACTTTCTTAAATGAAAACACCCACCAGGTAGGAACCATTCTGCTTGTATGTTACCTGAGTTTATGACACAGCCATATTTACGTTATCTGGCAAGTACTAAGAGGAATGTCCTCTTTAGTGATACCTTAATAAGGATTTCTCTTTGTTTGATGTCTTGAGTTACTTCTGTTTTGGGAGGAGTTCGAGTAAATTTCCTCAGATTTCATTTTAATCTCAGAAGAGATTTGAAAGATTGTCAAAAGGCTGTCAAGTCTTTTTCATGCTTAGTGACTTTGATTTCAAAGCTTGGATCACCTAGGTCTTTTATTGACCACATGAGAAGAGCACTGATTCTATGAGGAGTTCATTTATTTCTCAAAGTTTTGTTCTGTTACCTTTTATTTTGCTAAAATTTTCTGGTCTTTATCCTTTAGCTTGCTTGGAAAAGTTGTATTTCTAAAAATACCTTTGAAAGGGGTCTTTATGTAGACTTGCCTACAATCAGTTGTCTTCTTAGCGAGCACCTTAATGGATAACGTTGACATGCAGTATTGGCATTTATTGTAGTGTCTTCATTTGATTGTTTTTTTCTATGCCCAAAAGATTTGGCTCATGTTGGTTTCTAAATGGGATTAAGTTCTTACTGTCTACAGACTTTGGCTTTTAGTATTAGTGGATTGGTAATAGATATTCTCAATTTTATTATCTCGGCTTGACCATATGGCATGCCATATTATTTTAAAAGCCTTATTTAGCATGAGTCTAATAAAGCATTGAACAGAAAAAAATTAGCAGTTTTTAGGCTTCCCTGGTGGCTCAGTCAATAGAGTCTGCCTGCAGTGTGGGAGACCTGGGTTCAGTCCCTGGGTCAGGAAGATTTCCTGGAGAAGGAGATGGCAACCCACTCCAGTATTCTTGCCTAGAGAATTCCATGGACAGAGGAGCCTGGTGGACTACAGTTCATGGGATCACAGAGTCAGACTCTGAATTTTTTAACGTTGGTGTAAATTCTGATCTCAGGTTTGCATTTGTAGATAAGAGTGGTTTGAGAATTTATGAAGCAGGCAGTTCAGTTGAGTAAGTGGTGTAGTGAACATAGAATGAGGGGGTAAAACGAAATTGAAATTGAAACTAATATCAGAGAAGTAATTTACAAAACTGATTGTGTAACATTACTGGAAGGAAGACACGGTCCAGATAGGTCCAAATGTACGTGGAGAGAGTGGCTGTGTATTGAGTAACGGAACAGCACGTTGACTCTTCTGGGAAAAGAATGGAGTCCCACTTCTTTTTAGAGCTGTGGGTTTTGTTCCAGACTTAAACTCTCATTTAAGAAATACAGGCAATTCTGTAGACACTTGAATTGGTCAGTGGATTAGAGGAATGCTAATAGCATTTAAAGCCTTTTAGCCCCCTTGTTCTTGTGGCAGTGCTTGCCTTTAGGTGCCACAGTTATCCATGGAAATTCCTGCTCACTTCCAATGATAGAAAAGCTTCCCATTTTATAGAGCAGTGTTGCTTTCTTTTCTTTCTTTTAGAAACTTGAGGATTCCCTTATTTGACTAAGTAAAAATTCCGGGGAAAAAAACATTTTTAAAAACTCACTGATTAAAAAGACCAAGGCAAGATTATCTAAAATAATAATTCTAAGAGATTATCCAGTTGAATCCATATTGCCACTGATAAAAGTTGACAATTTAATAATGAGTTGCCCCAGGATCCCCCTTTGTTTTTTGGCCACCTTGTGGCTTGCAGGATCTTAGTTCCCTGACTAGGGATTGAACCTGGGCCCAGGAGTCCCAACCACTGAACTGCCAGGGAATTCCTGCTCCAGGCTTAATAGTATATTTTATCAAGGGGGCAAAGCTGTTCTTTAATCTATCTGGACTAGAGTACTAAGTAAGGGATTTGGTCGAATATATTCTTGTTTATTTGTGGGTTATTGTGTCTTTATACTTGTCTGTGTGTCTTCTGACTCAGTCCTGTGGCAACTGTAAAATATATTCCTGATGCAGATACAGATTCTCTTGACTACCTGTCCAAGTGTTGTAGTTGGTAAAGCTTTAAAAAATTCTGGGGCTTTCCCTGGTGGTCCATTGGCTAAAACTCCATGCTCCCAATGCAGGGCCATCTCTGGTCAGGGAACTAGATTCCATTTGCCACAACTAACAGTTTACATACTGCAAGTAAAGATCCTGCCTGCCGCAACTAACACCTGGCACAGCCAAATAAATAAATATTTTAAAAAATTTTGAACACTTCTAACTAGACAAGAGAGTATTAAAGTTTCTACAATAGGTTTCCCCAAAAAATTGTCATAGGAACTTTAAGATAATTTCTGAATATCAGGGACAGAAAGAAATGCACTCGTTTCTCAAAGGACTGAGACCGTCTGAGTTAGAACTCAGTTCTGTAACTTGCAGGTTTGGATTTGGTTTTGACTTCCATGTCTCTGTTTCCTCATGTGTAAAGCAGGCACACAAGCCCCTCCTTCCCAGGGTGGTTGTAAGGAGTGTGTGCAGCACTTGGAACACTGCTTGACTGGCAGTTCTCTGTGCTGAGAGCACCATTTCTGTTGCTGTTGACCTTGCTTTGTAACAGTTTTTTTGTTTTTTTTTTGGCCACAGGGCCCAGCAGGTGGGATATTAATTTCCTGACCCCCGCCTCTTGGAGTCTTAACCATGGGACTGCCAGGGAATTCCCGTGTTGACCCTATTTCTTACTCTGTGTGTTATGCCCCTGCAGCTTGTCTCCCCTTCACTTACTTTGCCCCCCGCCCCTTTCTGGCCACCACTGGTTCTCTGTGCATCGCATGAATAGCTTTGTGTCTAGTTTCGTTTTGTTCGAAAGGCCTTCTTTTACTTTTAAAGGGTAGTTTTGATCCTATAATTTATTTGGAAATTGATAAAACGATTGTTTATTTTTTAAAGATCTCACTCCCCCCCCCCCCCCCCGCCCCGGTTATAATGCCCAATTATTTGAGAGTTCACAAAACAGTTTTTGGCATCCCTTAATTTGTCAACTAGTGACAATGAAATATTTTTCATATGTTCTCAAAAGTGCCATAACTTGAAATTTGTGTCTTTTTTTTTTTTAATTATTGCAGTAAGTTTATTTATTTTTTGAAGGTCAAGTTTAAATTTAATGACTTTGGTGTTAACTATACACATACTAGTAAGTGCTAAAACTTAAAATCTTCCGGTTCAGTTGTGACTCCAGACAGGATCCAGAGAAGAGTTCTAAAAATCTCTTCTCTGGGTTTTATGGAGACTTTCTTTACTCTCCTGTGTTAGCCTCTTATGGCACTGCGTCAGCCTTAAAAGGGCACTGGAAAGGGTGAGAAATTTGTGTCTAATTCAGCACCTTTGCTGCTCCTTATTGAGTGTAAATTGTTGTAGAATGGGCGTGGCCCAGGGCCTTATGTTACAAAGTGAAAAACTGGGAGATGGGTCACAGGGGCACCTAACCTACTTTAGAGTTCTGCGATGGCTTCCTAGGGAAAATATTTCTTTTGAGGAGAGTCTTACATTTCTTGATTTATTACATACATGCAGGCCTGTGTTATATATTTGCTCAGTTTTATCAAATAGTCTTGTCAAGGTATTCTTCTGGTAATCTTCCCCCAAATGGATTCAGGAACACTAGATAGTTGTGTGCTTCATGATTGTGCAGACTTGAAGCTCGCTGTGTCTCTTGCACTAGAATCAGCGTGAGCAGCAGGTGCTGTCCAAGCCCCACATCTCTGGTTTCAGTGCTAGGGCTTCTGAACACCTATGTGCAAGGAACTGCAGAGTGGGAGTGGGGAGCACCCCCATGTGACCTGCAGAAGGCTTCCCCAAGGGCTCGTTTCTACTTGTCCTCTTCTTTCTTGTTTGAGTTTGTAGTCAGCCAGGGCGGCTTTGATGGCCTCTCTGGCCAGTGTGGAGTAGTGCAGTTTCACAGGCAGAAGGCAGAGTTCCTTGGTGGTATCTGTGTTCTTCATGGTCAAGGCTTCCTCCACCATCGTCCCATTCACCCATTCAGGGACTGACCAGTTGCTGGGAGTGGCAAAACCACAGCCAAATATTTTAAACCTGGTGTTCACCATCTTTCTCTTTTAATCCAGTTTAATCTGTATTTTCATTTCATCACTACACACTGGAGCCCCCACCCATCCGGTTCCAACGTTTTTAGATGTCTTGCCAGGGGACCCCAGGTTTCAGGGATTTTCATAAGAATCAACTGCAGTCTCTTGTGAGTGCCAAGCCAAAGCTGACAGCTCCCAGGGGGCAGGCAGGTAGGCGAGGGGCTGGAGCAGCAGGGCTGCCACCATCTTGCAGGTTTGCTGGAAAATGTTGAGACTGGAAGGATTCTCCAGTTGGAGCCTGCCTGGTGCGTGAAGCAGAAGGAAAGAGTGTTCCAGGCTGAGGAGATGGACCGTATTTTTCATGCAACCAGTTGGCCACCTTCATTCACTGCCTCCAACACCTAGAACCAGGTAGTGTAAGATGTTGTTTAGTCACTAAGTCGTGTCTGGCTTTTTGGACCCCAAGAGCCTGCTAGGCTCTTCTGTTCATGGGATTTTCGAGGCAAGAATACTGGAGTGAGTTGCCATTTCCTTCTCTAGGGGATCTTTCCAACACAGAGATCAAACCTGCATCTCTTGCGTCTCCTGCACTGGCAGACATGTTCTTTACCACTCCGTCAACTGGAAAGCCCTGTATTGCAAGATATGAAGTGAAGTGAAAGTTGCTCAGTCGTGTCCGACTTTTTGCAACCTCATGGACTATACAGTCCATGGAATTTTCTAGGCCAGAATACTGGAGTGGGTAGCCTTTCCCTTCTCCGGGGGATTTTCCCAACCCAGGGATCAAACCCTGGTCTCCTGTATTGCAGGCAGATTCTTTACTAGCTGAGCCACAAGGGAAGCCCATATTGCAGGATAGGTGCTCAGTAAAATTACGGAATGAAAAACATGATTCATCCAGGGACATAAGTTCCACAGAGCTGGAGAGTGGTGAGAAACGGATACCCAAGAGGTCAGAGCCTTGGTAAAGAATTTGCATCTTTACCTTGAGGGCTCTAGGAAACTTTCAAAGGGTTTTAAGACGATTTACCTGATCAGAAACGAGTCACTTGGTACTTGAACTTGGAGCATGCTCAGAGGAAGGAGGAAGACAGGTCAGATTTCAGATAGGATACTATAAAGAGGAAGGGAGTCTGGGTCAGGGTTGAAAAGCTGGTAGCTGGTGACTGAGATTCCTTGATGACTTAGTGGAAGGTTAGAAGGGAATGAGTGAGTACAGGTTTCTGTCCTGGATATCTGGGTGGCCATCTTGCATTTACTAAAATGAGCAGTGGTTTGCTGAGAAGACACAGTGAACTTTGCACCTTGGTTTTGAGGACCCCAGGAGACATTCCCATATTCTGCATCAGAACACACCAGCTCTTATTCTTTCTACTCCTCTTTGCAAAGCTCTTCTGGAGGTTTGTTGGTACCCTCCACTCCCTTCATTAAGGTCTTTGTACCCATATCCCCTCCTTGAGGCCATTCTCCACTCCTGTTAATTTCTTTCTTCCCTTGCTCTGTCCCCCTAATCTTTATGTTGATCTGCCCACTAGTTCTAAGCTCCATGAAGACAGGCACTTTGGTTCAACTGAAGTATTACCAGTCTCCGAAACGCTGAAGTGTTTGTCGAATTGTTGACTTTTGTTACTTGTGAATGTAGAGCCCTGGAGGAGTGGTCTGAATGAGTTATTAGTATTTAGATGGTGGTTGAAGTCTTGGGTGTCACCATTACTTAGAGTAAGAGGTCTGGGGAGTACCATCTGTGGACTCTGGGACTCATTAGGTCCAAGATAGTGTCATGATCTGGGCTTCCCTAATGGCCCAGGCAGTAAAGAATCCGCCTGCAGTGTGGGAGACCCAGGTTCAATCCCTGAGTCAGGAAGATCCCCTGGAGAAAGAGATGACAACCCACTCCAGTATTCTTGCCTGGAGAATCCCATGGACAGAAGAGCCTGGAGGGCTACAGTCCATGGGATCACGAAGAGTTGGACAGGACTGAGCAACTAACACTTTCACTGTTAGGATCATATTAAGATGTCGTTTGACTTTCACTGTGTTGACATTCCCATTGATGGTACAAAAACAGTGGTGGTTGATACTGCTGATTCTGTAGCACAAATCAGGGCTGTGGTACCAAGCCATTTACAGTGATTTTTGTTGTTGTTCAGTTGCTTAGTCATGTCCAACTCTTTGCTACCTCATGGACTGCAGCATGCCAGGCTTCCCTGTCCATCTTCCTGAGTTTGCTCAAAATCATTGAGTCAGTGATGCCATCCAGCCATCTCATCCTCTGTTGTCCTCTTCTCCTCCTGCCTTCAATCTTTCCCAGCATTAGGGTCTTTCCCAATGAGTTGGCTCTTCGGATCTGGTGGCCAAAGTATTGAAGCTTCAGTTTTAGCATCAGTCCTTCCAATGAATATTCAGGACTGATTTCCTTTAGGATTGACTGGTTTGATCTCCTTGCTGTCCAAGGGACTCTCAAGAGTCTTCTCTAGCACCACAGTTCGAAAGCATCAGTTCTTCGGTGCTCAGCCTTTTTTATTGTGCAGCTCTCACATCTGTACATGACTACTGGAAAAATCATACCTTTGGCTATACAGACCTTTGTAGGCAAAGTGATGTTTCTGCTTTCCAATATGCTGTCTAGATTTGTCATTACTTTTCTTCCAGGGAGCAAGGGTCCTTTAACTTCATGGCTGTAGTCACTGTCCACAGTGATTTTGGAGCCCAAGAAAATAGTCTGTCAGTTTCCATTTTTTCTCCATCTACTTGCTGTGAAGTGATGGAACTGGATGCCATGATCTTCATTTTTTGAATGTTGAGCTTTTTTTTTTTTTTTCCTCCCGACCCCTCCACCCGCCCTCCCTCTGCCCCTCGCTGCTCGTCCCTCCGTCTCCCGAATGTTGAGCTTTAAGCCAGCTTTTTCACTCTCCTCTTTCACTTTCATCAGAAGGCTTTTTAGTTCCTTTTTGCTCTCTGCCATAAGGGTGGTGTCATCTGTATATATCTGAGGTTATAGATATTTCTCCCAGCTCTCTTGAGATTCCAGCTTGTGCTTCATCTAGTCCGGCATTTCACATGATGTACTATGCATATAGGTTAAATAAGCAGGGTGACAATTTACAGTCTTGATGTACTTGTTTCCCAATTTGGAACCAGTCCGTTGTTCCATGTCTGGTTCTAACTGTTGCTTCTTGACCTGCATACAGGTTTCATAGCAGGTAGGTAAGGTGGTCTGATATTCCCATCTCTTGAAAAATGTTCCACAGTTCATTGTGATCTACGGTCAAAGGCTTTAACATAGTCAATGAAGCGTAAGTAGATGTTTTTCTGGAATTCTCTAGCTTTTTCTATGATCCAGAGGATGTTGGCAATTTGATCTCTGGTTCCTTTGTCGTTTCTAAATATAGCTTGTACATCTGGAAGTTCTTGATGGTTATTGTAGTCATAGTATTCTTCACCGCTGTGAACTTGTGGTAAAAAAAAAATCCAGTTTAATGTCTTTGATGAAGCAATAAAAGCCAGTTTTATTAAACTGCAACCTGAGTACTCATCTTTTTACTGATCTCTGTGACAAAATGGGAAGTCAGCATAAACCACTGATCCTAACGTAGCATCTTCACGTTTGAGAGTCTGGACAGCAGCTATGCCATTACTTGAGTTGAAAGAACAGCTGACAGAAAATGATGACTGTTTAGACAGGGGAACTTGGCAGATATTTTCTTAAAAACGAATGAAGTGAACCAGATACTTCAAGGAAAATAACTGACATTGTTGGCAGTGGTAAAACTTGAGCTTTCAGATGGAAATTTGAATTTTGGAAAACTTGATTCTGCTACCATGAGCTTGACAGCTTCCTGGTACTTTTCTTTCAAGATAGGTGAAGATGTTAAGGAAATGTTTCTTTTTTTAATGTTATATAATAAAATGTGTCAACGTTGAGAAGATCTGCTTAACTCAGGGAGGTGATGTTTTCCGATGGGCAGTATGTGATGCTTGGAACTCAGGGATAGGTAAAAAATTCATTCAAAGCATCAGAGTGGAGTGAGGCCCCTGGTGTTTGATGTAACAGTGTGAACAGTTAACTGACAGGGTTTCAGATTCCACATCAGAACTTTAAGAAACTTAACCACTTTTCAAGTTTTGATGTAGTATCAAAGAAGACAGTCGACATTTATTTGAAAAGGCTAAGTCACTCCCTTTTTCTACCATGTATTTGTGTGAGAATGTTCCTCACCTCCTTCAACTGGACAAAGTGTGGCACCAGATTGACCTGCTTCCCCCCTCCCACCCCTGGGCAGACACTTAACAGCTTTGCTCACATGTACAATGTTGCTACTCTTCTCTCCAAGTTATTTTTCTGGTTATACTTTGTAAAAATATTGTTTTTGGTAACAGGCAGTATGCTTATTGAACGTTTTTAGAAAGTCTCTGCTTCAGTTTCTCACATAGTAAATACCCATTGATCTAACCTATGTAAACAAGAGCCCCTGGGGTCCTCACAGTGAAGAACGTACAGGAAGCCTGAGCCTCGGCCTCAGAGCAGCACGATGGGAGAGGAGTGCAGTGCTTGCCTTGAAGGACCACTTGAGGGCCTTGGCCAGGCGCCTGCAGGGACCAGTGAGACCCTTCTCTGGAGACAGGCACCCTGGCCTGATGTGTCCTTAAGGTGTAGGGTTGTGCCTTTTCCCAGGGAGAAGAACCACCTGGAGATTCTCTAAAGGTTGAAGACCCACGGGTGCAGCTTGCATGTAGCAGGATGGGCAGAGGCAAAGCTGCTCAGAGGAGTGAAAAGAGCTGGAAGAACATCATAGTAGTGTCAGCTCCTGTGAGCATCTCTGGGGGGCGTGGGGAGGGAAGTATCAGAGAAGCAGGTTTGGCTGGGAATGAGAAGTCGTCGAGGGTTCAGTGGTCAGGACTTCCCAGGGCCGATGAGTGGCAGTGGGGTAGGGGGAGGCTCTGAAGGAAGGGGATTAATTTTACTTATTTTTTCTTTTTTGACCGTGCTGTGTGGCATGTGGGATCTTTGTTCTCTGACCATGGATTGAACCCTTGCCTTCTGCAGTAGAAGTGCAGCCTTAACCACTGGACCACAAGGGAAGTATCTGATGGCAGTGGTGAGCAGGAAAAGGAAAAAGGTGCTGAAAAAGAAGTTAGGGCAGGGCTTCAGAGATGGCTGGAATTTCCTTTTAAAAGGTGGTAGAGGGACTTCTCTGGGTGGTCCAGTGGCTAAGACTGCATGGTCCCATAGCAGGGGCCCTGGTTCAATCCCTGGTCAGGGAATTAGATACTGCATGCCACAACCAAGACCCGGTGCAGCCAAATAAATACATTTTTTTTTCTTTTTTTTTTTTAAAGAAAAGGATGGTGGAAACATTTGAGGTCGAGTGCAGGAGGAGGTTAGGGGATGAACCAGGCAGATATCTGGACAAAGGGAGAAGCCCTGAGACAGGACTGAGCTAGGAACTGAAATGAAGGCTTGGGAAATGGATGTTACTTTCCATTTGGCATAGATGTTCCTATATATAAAATGTGTTGGAAGAGGTGGTTGAAGATAACCCTGTTAAAATAAAGTACTTCAAATCATGGCCCTTCCATCCTCCACCTGCAGTTCCCTCGGCAGTAGATGAATTTGCATTTTGCAGGTGACCAGTGTTGTTAGCTCATGTTTGTTAGGCACCTAGTCTGTTAGCTAGATGCCATGCTAAGAGCTTGATGGTATTACACTCTGATCTACTCATCAGTTCTGAGCCTGGTCCTGTGAGTAGACCCATTTCACAGATGGCTAAACCTGTCAGGGAGATTAGGTAATTGGCCAGAGTTACAGCTAGGAATCTGCTGAACCCATATCTGAATGTCAGTTATTTGCCTCCAGAGCTCTTACCTGTTACACCATGGACCATCTAGCATGCATGCCTCTCCAGTCTCCCATCTCTTAGGACTATTGTGTCTGCCTCTGCCTCCTTCATAGATTATTAAAGAGAAGGTTCTTCCACCTGAGGATGTGCTCACCTACACTTTTATCTTTAGTTTCTTCTTCAGAAGCTCTTTCTGTTCTACCTTCAAATGTGACTAATAAGTCTTATATAACTCAATCTCCCAGTTAATCTTGGTGTCTTTTTCAGCCATTATTCTTTTTTTTTTCTCTCTCTATTTAAAATTAAACTCTCTGGACAGGCGGTCTGTCTCCACTACCTCAGTTCCTCCGTCCCTCCTGTCCTCTTCCTTTGAGGGCCTGTTCCTGTTCCCCCTAAGCCAGCACTGTTGTTATTTTTATAAAAATGTCCTTTCAGCAAATCTATTTTATTGTCTCCAGTTTTTATCTTTAAATTTTTTATTTTAATAATAAAAGTGTTTAATTGTTTATAGTACAACATTAGTATTATAAAAATGAGGGGAAAATCAATCATTGACCTATCTGGAAATAACCTTGTAATACTGTATTTCCCTTTAGTCTTTTGTATTGCTCGTGCACATGTGTTCAGAGATACCTCTCCAGATTGGAGGTCACACTGTATACTTAGATTTTTAAATTCTGCTCTACTTTGTTAATACATTACGTGTATTTCTGAAGGTCATCTTTGAAAACATGACTATTAACTGCGCAACTGTTGATGGCGTTGCTTCCTCCCTGGCTTCCCTGTGCTCATGAACTGGACATCCTGGCTCTGCAGTCTGAGCTTTGAGGCCATAAGCAGGTTATTTAACTCCTCTCCTAGTTTCCCCATCTCCAGGAGAGTGGTGAGGATGAATTGAGATGGTGCAAATGGAATGCTTACCCCGTGCCTAGTGTGGTGCAAGCACTGGCATGTCCACTTCCTTTACCACCCCTGCTGGTGACCTCTACCTCGTTCGCCTTCTTCCTTTCCTCACGTGCTTCTCCAAGCTGACCCCTGCTCTTTATTTCTGTCTTTGTGGATGCTGTCTCACTTAAGGTTTTCAGGGGTTCTTCTGTTTGGCTCTGAAGTGTTAGTTTCCTGGGGCTGCAGTAACATTACCACAGACTGAGGGGCTAAACCAGCAGAAATGTGTTCTCTCAGAGTTTCAAAGGCTGGAAGTCTGAAATCCAGGTGTTGGCAGGACAGTTCCCTTGGGTGCCTCTTTCTGGCTTTGGGTGGTTGTTGGCGATCCAGTTTCTGCCTCTTTCACATGGCCTTCTTGTCTCTGATCTTGTAAGAACACCAGTCATTGGATGAGGGATTAATCCAATGTGACCTCATTGTGAGTTAAAACCAATTATACCTGCAAAGACCTTTTTTTTCCAAATAAATCACTTTCGTATGTTTCAAGTGGACAAGAATGTTTGAGGGCCTCTTTTCAACCGACTTCAGTTACCTGGAGCTTCCTCCCAGGCCTGTTCCCCTCGCCTTCCTGGTTCCCAGTGGCCCACGTCTTTCCCTTCCTTTCATGGCTGAACTTAGAGAGAGAATTTTAGTTGCAGTTTGAAGAAACCAATAGAGAGAACTTAGGTAGAAAAGATAAATGTCTTATCAGGATTCTGGGTGTCTCATGGAACCAAAGTTCAGGAACAGAGCTGGGCTTTTCAGTCCAGGGTGGTCTCAGAGGATGGAGACCCTGGAGAGTCCCTGCCTTGCTCTCGTCCATTCTCCATGTGTGCCAGGCCACCTGCACAGTGAGGAAAGAACCCTGAAATGGTCATGTTCTGTTTTCAGCATGTTCTGCCCATCACACTCTTCTCTTTGTTCCTGGTTCTCCTTCTGCCGTCTTGTTTGTCCTTCTTGGTTGCCTTCCGAGGTTCCTCTCTGGCCAGCCCTGCATACCCTCAGTGGTCTGATCTTTCTCCATCTTGAGTCCAGGTTTCCCTCTGTTATTGGGGGGTGTCTTTAGGTGATCGTGGCCATTCCCATCTGTTCTTGTCTGTTTTAAATGCTATTTACTGAGAGTTTCGATGATTCTTAAATTTGTATCTCTACTCCAGCCTTTCAGACCTCCAGGCTGGTCTGCCTGCCTGTCCACCTGAAGTCTCCTTCCTTTTGCTGTTTTCATTACTAAGTCCTTGATTCTTTAGTTCTCAGCCTGAGTGGCAGCTCCTCAGAGAGGCTCTTTCTGGCCACCAGTGTTGCTTTTGGTCATGTTGATTGAGCACAGTTACTGCCTCACAGTGCCGAGTTGTGAGGCCCTGTCTCTTACCCTCCCCTAGCGCAGGCTGGAAGTAGAGGGCGCACCTGTTTGGGGCTATTTGTGTGGGCAGGGTTAGTTCTTGGACTTGACTGAGTCAGACCTCCTGAAAGTCCATCAGTCCATCTGTAAGCCTGAGACTCGGGTGGGTTAGAGGAGCGCCGTGAGCACCTGTGCCACACAGCCAGGTTTAGGAGACCTGAATTGCAGGCAGTTTTCCTGAGAGTGGACAAGGGGCTGCTGGAAAGGCTTGAGGTGGCTTAACCGCTGAGGAGTGGGCTTGGGGGTGGCTACTGTAGATCTGAGAGGTAATGGAAGGGGCATGGAGCCTTCATGGGAACCGATGGACTTGAGGCTGGACACTAATTGGCTTGGCATTTATTTTTTATTTTATTTTTTTTTTGAATGAAGTAATTCCTTTATCCTTCTTTAACAGAATATATAAAATGTGCTTTAGTGAAGTGTCACACTGTTTACAAAAGCAGCTTAATCTTTGACTAAATTACACTGAAGAGATAGAAAAACTATGCTACTATGACACATAGTTTTTCAGTGTTTGTGATAACTTTTGTAACTGTTCAGTTCAGTTCAGTCGCTCAGTGGTGTCCAACTCTTTGCGACCCCATGAATCACAGCACGCCAGGCCTCCCTGTCCATCACTAACTCCCGGAATTTACTCAAACTCATGTCCATCGAGTCGGTGATGGCTTGGCATTTAAAACGTGCTTCTGAATCAGTAACAGACTGTCATATCCTCTGTACAATTTCTTAAGATATGGGAATTGACTGCATACATTTCCCATAATTTAGAACATGACATATTCAGGAAAAGGCTAAGCTGCTGGTAGTGCGCTGCTCTTCAGCTTTACAGCAGCATCTCTTCTGGTCTGAACATGTACTCACAGATTGAGGTGATGCTGGTTGGACAAAGAGAGCGCCTGGAGTTGCTGGGGTGCTGCTGAGATTCAGGGGGTGAACAATTTCAACCGTTTGGTAACCTGAAATTATTTAGTAGATATAGAAGGGGAAAACCTCTGCTCCTGAAAGTGGTAATTTCCCTATCACAGGCAAAAGTTTTTTGACTTTGCTTTCAATTTCTGTAGTTTAAATGAGCTTTGAACAGTAGAATTTTTTTCAGAGGTGGAGATATTTTGTAGTCTGTATTATATAATATGGTAGCCACATGTAGCTGTTGAAATGTCACCTGTGTGACTTTTTAGCTTTAATATGGGCTTGCTTGATAGCTCAGTTGGTAAAGAATCCATCTGCAATGCACGAGACCCCGGTTTGATTCCTGGGTCAGGAAGATCCACTGGAGCAGGGATAGGCTACCCATTCCAGTATTCCTGGACTTCCCTTGTGGCTTAGCTGGTAAAGAATCTGCCTGCAATGCAGGAGACCTGGGTTTGATCCCTGGGTTGGGAAGATGCCCTGGAGAAGGGAAAGGCTACCTACTCCAGTATTCTGGCCTGGAGAATCCCATGGACTGTGTAGTCCATGGCATCACAAAGAGTTGGACAGGACTGAGTGACTTTCACTTTCACTTTCATGGTTAAATGAGGGGCTTCCTGGATGGCTCAGCAGTAAAAAAAAAAAAAAAAAAAAAAATTCACCTGCAGTGCAGGAGACACAGGAGACTCAGGTTCGATCCCTGGATTGGGAAGATACTCTGGAGGAGGACATGGCAACCCACTCCAGTATTCTTGCCTGGAGAATCCCATGGACAGAGGAGCCTGGTGGTCTACAGTCCATGGGGTCACAAGGACCCAAACTTGACTGAAGCGACGTAGCAGGCAGGCATGCATACGTGGTTAAATTAAAATAAAAACAAAAACGTGGCAAAAATAGCCATAGTGGATAGCATGGTCCTGTAGAGATTTGGGAGATCTGAGGAAAAGTCTTCATATAAAAGGGTGAGAACTGGGAAAATTAAAATCTGTTTAGGACCTAATATTTAGCAGCCTTTGTATATCTGAGTTGCTCATGTGTGCTCAGTTGTGTCCAACTCTTTGAAACCCATGGACTGTAGATCACCAGGCTCCTCTCTCTGTGGAATTTTCCAGGCAAGAATAGTGGAGTGGGTTGCCATTTCCTTCTCCAGGGATCTCCCTGACCTAGGGGTCAAATCCGTGTTGCCTGCTTCGGCAGGCAGATTCTTTACTGTTGCACCACCTGGGAAGCCTTGTGTTTGTATAGACCTTTCTGAAATACAAAACCCCTTCCTAAAGTTGTGTCCTTTGTCTTTAACACCACCAGTGGCTATCATGTGATCAGAGAATTTATAGCTAAGGAATATAAAAGGAAGGCTAGTCAGCTAGTTCATTGAGCCCACGAGGAAAGCACAACTTTACCACCAAGTGCTCTATTTGGACACTTGCCTCCCTCACAGACCACCAGAAACAAAAAATTTTTATCTTATGATTGTATAATCATAATAGCTTGCACTTAACCTCCATTTTAGAATTTATAAAATCTGTACATACCAGTGCCACATTTAATTCTCACATCAACCCTGAGATGTCAGTCTTATCTCCCCATTTTACAAATGAGGAAATAGGACCCAGAGGATTTATACAGCTACCCTCTGGGGTGCAACAATGGGTCTGGTTTCCTTCGTAAAACACAATATGCTTCCAATTGCCTGGCTCAAGATGGAGTACATCTTTTCCTCAGGCTACTGCCTTGTTTTTCAGATGTCCAACTGCTTTTTCCTTGTCTACTGTGCCACATCCATTCCCTCCATTCAGGGTCTGTGCTGGGAATGACTCATTGTCCCCTAGTATCCATTCTCTCCTTTCTTGTAACAAAGTATTAGTCGCTCAGTCATGTCTGACTTTGGGACCCTCTGGACTGTAGTCTGCCAGGCTCCTCTGTCCATGGAATTTTCCAGGCAAGAATATGGAGTGGGTTGCCATTCCCTTCTACAGTATCTGAGGTTAGGAACCTATATTGTCTTTTGTAAATCTTGGAGTGTTGATCAAACATGATTGATAAATGTATATTTTAAAGAAGAGTTTGTATATATAATTGGAGTTTTGCTGGTCAGATTTACTTTTTTTTTTTAAACTTTTTGTTCTGTTGTTCAGTTGCTCAGTCGTGTCTGATTCTTTGCAACCCCGTGGACTGTAGCACACCAGGCTCCTCTGTCTTCCACTATCTCCCGAACTTTGCTCAAGTTCATGTCCATTGAGTTGGTGATGCTATCTGTCTATCTCATCCTCTGCGGCCCGTTTCTTTTGTATTATAGTATAGCCAATTAGTAATATTGTGATAGTTTCAGGTGAACAGTGAAGGAACTTGGCCATCCATACACAGATATCCATACTCCTCCAAACTCCCCTCCTGTCCAGGCCAGCACATAGCATTGAGCAGAGTTCCACGTGCTGTACGACAGGTTCTTGTTGGTTATCCATGTTAAGTATAGCAGTGTGTAGAGAACTCCCTAACTATCCCTTCCCTGTAGCAACCATAAGTACTTTCTTTGTCTGTGAGTCTCTTTGATTCTCTGTATGAGGGATATCATACGATGTTTCTCCTTTCCTGTAATCAGATTTACTTTTAAATATTTTGATTAAAAAAAAAAAATACACAGGGTTCCTAAACTTGCTGGGCTTAAAGCATGTTCATTTTGGCTAGCGGCAGTCAACTCTGTTTTCTGGGTCTGTGGAGCCCATTCACCAGCTAGGGTTTTGAGTGTCTGGGGAGCTAAGACAGGCCCTGTACTGGAAGGGCTCTTAAGCCAAGTTTTGTTTTTTTGTGGCTGTCTTGTTTTTCTGTCATGGGAACAAAAGAATGATGTCCTTGGGGGTAATTTTCACAGGAATGGGTAGAGGCTGCTTCTAGTGTTCATTCTACCATCTGTCCTTTGAGGACCAGGGAGGAGGAAAAGGGACACACGGGTTGACCCAGATCAGAAATGGAGAGGGAGATGGCACAGGGCACCCCTTCTGCCCCTTCCATCCCTCGTGGAAGCGCCCGGCCCCCGGGCCCTGGCAGTGCTCACCCCTTCTGGGTTCGTTGTTTCTTGTCTGCGGACACCAGTAGTTACTTGTCATAAGGTGCGGTTGGGCTACAGGGTTGTTGCTTAACCGCCAAGGGGGAGCCAGCCCAGAACATCACAGGGCCAAGAGTGAGAACTGTAACTTCGACTAACATGCATTCTGCTTGTGAAAAACTTCTTCCTCGAGGCCTTCCATCAGTTTCCTGTTGCTGTCTCACAAACTGGCCCCCAAGCCTGATGACTTCACACAATAGCTGTGTGTTCCCCCTTGCCAGTTAGGTCAGGGCCTCAGAGCTCAGCTCACCCTGTGTGGGGGGCTGTGCATTTGCAGTCAGCTGGCACAAGGGCTAGGTCTGCACTTTCGGGACCACCTTATCTGCGTGGACTTTCGCCAGGCTGCACCTCTGTTCTCCGTGTGGCCTCTGCAGAGGGCTGATTAAGGCGTCTCATGGTAACTGAGTTCCAAGGGCCAGGAGCAGAAGGTGCTCGGCTCTTTGCGGCCATCTGTGGAAGTCACACAGTGTCACCCATGTTACAGCCTGTTGGCCACTCAGGTTATGAGGCTCAGCTCAGACGGGAAGTGTAGGGAAATAGACTCTGGTTCTTATAGGAGAAGTGGCAAAGAATTTGTGGCTGTTTGTTTTTTTTTTTTTTAATTTATCACAGAGCTCTCTGTATCATGACATTTAGAATTGTCTGCTTCAGGATGTCCAGTTACTATCAAATTTTCTATAGAATGGTTTCCAGGAATGAACTCCTTACAGGCATGTTTGTTTAACAGATATTTGCCATGTACTTACTTTCAGCAGGACACTGTGATTGGTGCTGTGCAAGTACTGGTTAGTAGCTGCTCATCTTTTATTCTTTTTGGGGAGATTGCGGACTAGGGAATAAGCAAGTTTCAGACCTGTGATGAGTGCCCTAAGACCCAGAGTGGAGAGAGGGCACTTGGTTAGGTGAAGGCCATTCTGAGTAGATGGCCCCTGACAGAGGGAGAAGCCAGGTAGGAGGAGAGCCTGGTCACTTCAGATACAGACAACAGTGACTGCAAAGGCCCTGAGGTGAGAGGCAAGTGTGCTGAAACTGGGTGCCCAGGAGCAGGATCGTGGGAGTCCGGCTTGGAGAGGAAGCTTGCTTTGGTCACCTGGCCGGGTTGCCCAGGACAGCGTCAGTTTACTCCTGGTGAGCCAGGATTCAAGAGGGGAGTGCCTGCTGTGACTGTTAGGAGTGCCCTGGTGTGGACAGTATGTTTTATGGTTGCTGTGCTATGGAAGAACATTGGTATTTTTCCCTTCGGTGCAGTGGGACACCAGTGAACAGTTTTAAGTAGAACTGTGACAAGATGTGAATTTTAAAAGATGGTTCAGATTGCCGAATGAAGAATGGATTGTTGCGGTGAAAATAGAAGCAAGAATCATTTAAAGGAGACTTGATGAGAAATGATGTGACTTGGCCAAGCCTGTGGGTTGAGGAAAGGGATATAAGTGGATAGACTCATTTCTTCTGTGGAGCTCAAGCCAGCTATTGTGCTGATGACCGAGAATGGTTATTTTTTGGGGGGCTGTGCAGTGTGGGATGTGGGATCTTAGTTCCCCAACCAGAGGTTGAAGCTGTGTCCCCCTGCAGCGGAAGCACAGAGGCCTAACCACTGGACTGCCAGGGAATTCTCCTGTGACAGTTCTTAAGTGCTTGCTTTGCAAACTTAGGAGCCAGTTATGTCAGGTGCTGAGATCAGGCCAGATGGGTGGTGCAGGCTTGTTTGGCGTCCACTGGGGATGAGAGAGTTATGCTTGGGACACTTGAAATGGACATAGAAAACCAGTGCAAGTGTTGGCTCATAAGTGTAGTGGCCTGGAATTGAGACTGAAGGTCATAGGTAGACTTCAGTTCTTATGAATGGAGACTCTCCTCTGCGCATGGGCAGTAAAGTGAGGAGGGGATAGAAGGAAGGAGAGGTGGGGATCCCCAAGAGGAGGGTGGGGATCACTGCATAGAGTGCTGATGAGGGGTGAGGAGAAAGGACCCCCTAGACTTAGGACCTGTAGGTCCCAGATGGTGGGAGTGAAAGCCAGATTGCGGGGAGTTAAAACATAAGAGTTGAGGTAGGAGCGACCACCTGTGTAGATGTGGCTTCAGGAAGGTTATCTGTGGGAGGAGGGGGCCAAGGAAAGGGCTTCATAGTTGGTGGGTGATGTGGAAACAGTGGAGAGTTCTGTTTTTAAATAGGGAGATCCTAAGTCATGTGTTTAATTGGGTGCAGCTGAGAATGAATCCCCTGGGATCTTGTTAGATGCAGATCCTAATTCAGCTGGGGGTAGGGGGGGAGGCAAGTGAGTGCACTTCCCTAACAAGTCCCCAGGTGCCTCTGGTGGTGCTGGGCCCTGGGCCACACTCGGAAAAGCAAGCACTGCTGATGTTAGAAGCTGACTGGGAGAGGAGACTGGTGCTGTAATGGAAGGCTGAACGCCTTAAGAAAGCTAGGGGGAGGACATTCTTACCTACCTCATTGCTGGCACCAGCTCTTTGGATTGGCTTTTGTTTCAGTTTGTCTCATGGTTTCAAAATTCATGCTAATTGGTATGCCACTCCCTCCAACTGAGCAAGTTTCCAGTGACATGGGACATGTGATAGACCTATTTTCATTAACTCTTGTGATGCAGTTTGAATTAGCATCAGATTGAAGTTATGTCTGAAAAAATAAATTTTATTAGTTAACTTTCAGCAAACAATACTTTATTGTCGTTTCAGCAACTCTGCTATACTTAATAGTCTGCATAGAATGCTTGTTAAGCTCAGAATTTTAAGATTTGGAAGAGACAAGGTGAGATCAAGAAAGATGGCTTTGATTGGGAAGGGGAGGAATTAAACTTAAAAGATTTTTTTAATCTGAGACATCAAAACATCATTATAAATAGGTGCAGACTAACAGATACTCCCTGATAAACTGAACATAAGTAGCTCTGAAGCTTTTTACATACTGGCCTCTTACAAAATCGGGGGCGTTCTTGGGGGAGAAAGTGTGAGGGTAATTGGGTCATCTGGAGGGAGAGGCAGAAAGGAGGAACCAGGTACTTGGTGGATAACTGTGATTAGACAAACAAGTTCCTCTCACTGCCACCCCCTTGTCTTTCCTATGTATTATTCCTGCGGCTGAGATAGCTGAGATGCCCCGGGGAGGAAGCAGGGCCCGAGAAGAAGGCTGCAGCTCCAGGTGCACCTGTGCTGCTGCGCCTACCCTCCCGTGACCTTGTCTACCTCGGAGATACCCGGGGAGAAAGACCAGGGCCACAGTCCATGCCTGCAGTTAAGCTCTCTGCCCCGAATGATTACCTGAAATAAACTTTATGGTTACTTTAGAGTGAGCTGCTGTTTTTAGTGTCAATATGGAGGTCAGTAATTTGAACCACTCTAAGATAATGAATGGTCAGAAAACCAAAAGCAGAGGTTCATTGACAAGACCCACAGGTCTTACAGAAACTTGCTTATTTTGGTAAATAACTTACTCCTTTATAGAAACTAACTTTAGAAATAATTTTTTGGGGTTCTTAGGAAAATTGGCCAATGTAATTTCTTATGATTATGAAGCCTAAAACTTTCCTCCTTTTTCAGAGGAAAACATGTTTAAGTCAGCTAGAAAACCTAACTTAGATGCATTATTGAAGAGATAAAAAAACTTGAATAGACCTGATTACAGAATTTGAATGCAGTTTTCCTGTATGTACATGCTGGGATATTTTTTAAATGTCACCTAATCTGGAGGAATAAATATTTGTGAGGAGTCAGTTTTATAAAAGAAAGATGAGGGGGAAGTGTTCTAGTAGATATGAACAGGAAAGTTCCATAAAGCATAGATAGGTAGAAAAAAGTCTAGATGATGATCTATGTATTTATCGGAATTTAGTTCATGATTAGTGCAGCATTTTAAATTGATTGGGAATGGATAAGATGTTGAATCATTGGCAGTCTATTGGAAAAAATATTTGAAAGCTCTGTATGTTTTGTGGCACATAGAGATTCTGACTAAATTAAAGATTGAAATGTAAAAATTAAAAACATGGAAATATTAAAAAATATTACAAGAAATGTTTCATAGCCTTTGAGGTGTAGGGTGTTTAGGGAGAGGGTTGTTAGTGTGATACTAAGGCTCTAAGCCATAATAGATTATCTGCTTGAATACTCAGAACGTACCTGTAGCAAAAGACATCTGATAGAGGAACTTTTTTAGGGGGGACATTGGCTGTGCCACTCTGCATGTGGAATCTTAGTTCCCCAACCAAGGATTAAACCTGTGCCCTTTGCAGTGGAAGGGCAGACTCCTAACCACTGGACCACTTGGGAAGCCCCGATAATAGACGAACTGTAGTTCAGTGACAAGCAAATTGGAGAAAATATTAGAAATAGACATATATATGATAAGAGATTAATATGCTTAGTATAAAACATTTCCAAACTAAATTGTTCAGCAAGTTTATTTTTCGAAATTATTTGTGGAGGAATAAAGAAAATGCTTATTATGACATTTGTTAAAAAAATAAAATATTAAAAAGTTTGTTAGAAATCTTCACCTAGAATTTTTTATCAGAAAACAAAAAATTGTCAATGGTTTGGATTATAGCCCACCAGGCTCCTCTGTCTGTGGGGTTTGCCAGGCAAGAATACTAGAATGGATTGCTGTTTCCTTCTTCAGGTCTTCTTGACCCAGGGATCAAATCCATGTCTCCTGCACTGGCAAGTGGATTCTTTACCACTGAGTCACCAGTGAAGCCCATAAGTTCCATAAGGGCAGAGATCTTTTCTTTTTTTGTAAAAACATTTTTTGGTTGTACCGAATTGCATGTGTAAACTTAAACTTAGTTCCTGGACCACGGATTCATTCAACTGTGCCCCATGCGTTGGAAGTTTGGAGTCTTAACCACTGGACGGCCAGGGAAGTCCCCACAGATCTTTCTTTAAAATATACACATTGGTAGTTTTTTAAAAAGAAACATTTGTTTGGCTATACTTGGTCTTATTTTTGACTGTTCTGGGTCTTTATTGCTGCTCGGGCTTTTTCTCTATTTGCAGTGAGCAGGGGCTACTCTGTTGTGGTGGTGCTCTGGCTTCTCATTGTCGTGACTTCTCTTGTTGCAGAGCATGGGCTCTAGAGCTCAAGGACTGCAGTAGTTGTGGCTCCCAGGCTCTAGAGAACCAGCTCAATAGTTGTGCACAAATTTGGTTGCTCCACAGCACGTGGGGTCTTCCCAGGTCAGGGATCAAACTCATGTCTCCTGCATGGGCAGGCAGTTTCTTTACCACTGAGTCACCAGGGAAGTCGCTGCTGCTGCTAAGTGCTTCATTCGTGTCCGACTCTGCGGCCCCATAGACGGTAGCCCACCAGGCTCTGCCATCCCTGGGATTCTCCAAGCAAGAACACTGGAGTGGGTTGCCAGTTCCTTCCCAGTGCATGAAAGTGAAATCGCTCAGTTGTGTCTGACTCTTTGCGACTCCATGGACTGCAGCCCACCAGGCTCCTCCATCCATGGGATTTTCCAGGCAGGAGTACTGGAGTGGGGTGCCATTGCCTTCTCCAAGGAAGTCCATGGGTAGTTTTTATTTAAACATAAATGGCATTATATTTTATGTACTTGTTGTATGTATCAACATATTTTGAATATATTTCCAGGGGGTATAGATCGTCGTCTTTTTTATTTCCTGACATATCCTAGAACAATGCCTGAAACATAGTACATTTCAAAAACACTTGGAAGACTGAGTGGGTGAGTCTGAGAGCCCATCTGCAGGGACTGGTTAGACTAAGGTGCACGCAGAACCCTGTGGGGCTGCTCAAAGGTTTGAGGTGGCCCCTCTTCGTTGTCCTGAGGAGATGACCACAGTGCAGCAAACAGGGTCTGAAGGGAAGTACACACCCCTGTTCATCCTGTGGCATGGCTGTTGTTTCTGGGAGTAGGTGGGGACCAGAACATGTTGTACAGTAAGGGAACGCTTTATCTGTATTTTTCTGTGGAAAAGCACCAAGATCATGAATATTAGGAAAAAGATATTTTCACTTCGGAAGAAGTTTAAAAGCAGATTATTTACGTTTGAAAGTATTAGAAGCTCTCAAAGTTAGCTTGATTGTAATGAGCATATTGTAGAAATGTCATAGTCTTGGTTTGTTTGCCTTTATTTTTGTTAAGGTATAATTGAATAAGTTTGCCTTTGAGGTAAAAAAGTGGTTTTGGTGCCGTACTCTGCTCCTTTGTAGCACTTTTTGTTTTGGCCCTGCTGCATGGCTTGTGGGATTTTCATTCCGCTTCTAGGGTTGGAACCTGGATCTGCAGCAGTGAGTGTGTGGTGTGCTAACTGCTGGACCACGTTGAAATTCTCTTATGGCGTCTTATATTCCTTTTTTTCCTGCATCCTTTCACTAGTTGTTGTATGAGAATGAATGCAGTGGATGCTTTTTGTGTGTTTTCATTGACACCACAACCGCAATCTATTGGTTTTTAGTGACAGTACTTCTCAGTGTTAGATAGTAACACTCTACAGGAAGGCTTCAGGGGGCAGTATGGCAGAACTGAAGACCACGTGAAGTGTACTTGTATTTGGTCAAGGTCCTGGTGGCTGTAACAACTTGAAGTCACAGTCACAGAGTGGAGAGATCTATGAACAGCTGTAATGAGCCTCCAGGGCACAGGAGACAGTCAGCCGAAATAGAGCTTCCTTGCCAATAGTGTAAATTGTCAGAGGTAGAATTCTACTTTAGGTGTTCATTTACGTGTAGCGGGGGAATCTTTTGTATAGTGGGTTTTCCACAGTTAATTGGCAAGATTGCATAGCTTGATTTAAAGACTCAAAGCCTGTCTCCTGGACTGTAGGAGTGCCAGATACCTCTGGCATGTACTGGCATGAAGTGTGCATGTACTCCTCGGTTTGACTACAGAGCAGTAGGAGCAGATTTGGCCAGCAAGGGAAACACCATTGTGATAAAAGTGGGGGCCAGGTGTTGGGTCTGAGACTGGGATTTACAGGCTGTTTTCCCAGATAATAGTTGCTTGGCACTGTCCTGTGACCAGAGGTTGGCAAACTCTGGCCTGCCATCTCTTTGTGTGTGTGTGTGTGTGTGTCCTATGAGCTCAGAATGGTTTTTCCTTTTTAAAATAGTGAAAAATTGGAAAGGAGGCTATTTTGTGGCATGAGTAAGTGATACGAAATTCAAGTTTGTGTTCATAGACAGTTTCATTGGAGTGCCCACGTCTGTTCTGTGTGTTGTCTGTGGCTGCTTTTGCGATGGGAAAATGCACCCGGAACTGTGGCACGTGTCTCTGGGCCTCTACAGGAAACTGCCACCACACCTGAGCCGATCTCTTGGTCAGCGTGGCATCTGCAGGCCTCACCAGCAGAGCAGCAGCCTGGAGTCTTAGAACCTTTGATTTTAACTGCTGTGCAGCACAGCCTCCACAGAAAAAGCATTCTGTGTCTTATTTTCTTTTAAGATCTTCTGTTACCAGTTGTATGCTAATGTACATTAAGCTAATGGGGCATTCTGTACACAAGAAGAATAGATAGGTTTTCTAAATTCTTCCAAATTAAATTCCCTTAGAAATCTCACTGTGATACCTGAAATTGGAATGTCTGTGTATCAATACTAGAAGTACCTTGGAAGGAGAATTCCTTTGTGGAAGTTGTGCTGAGGAGGGTCTAAAAATAACCTCTTTGAGGGCAAGGAGTTTGTTCTTCGGTTTAATTTTAAATTCTCTTGTAGTTAACAGGACAGCAGTATGTGAAAGATAGCAGAACGTGAGCACTGTGGATCCAGTCACAAGAAAGGCATTTGGATCTCCTCAGGGGGCATTTGGTAGAGCGTTTAGTTATCTCTGTCAACTGTCCGTGTGTGTGCTCTGGCGGCCAGCAGCCCCCACCTCCTTTCCGAGGTAGCAGGCACTCAGGCGGCACCTGTCTGGATTTGCCCATGTGCTCTCACGGAGGCAGGGGTCTGACTCCATCATGTGCCCGTGAAGTTGCTCCATGCTGGTAGCTTACCTAGTAACGCCCCCCTGCTGTGCTGCCGCCTCTGCTGCCCTCAGCTTGTCGGGATCCTGCAGTCTGCTCTGCTGTCCCGTGGCAGGAAGGGACATTTGGGGTTGTTGAAACTTGTAGGGGGCACGGCCCAGCACCCTTCAGGCCTAAGACACCTCAGCCAGGTGAGGCCTGGCGTGGGGCTGGTGCATGGCAGGGCTGTCGGGGCGCTGTGTGGCTTGGGCGTCCCCTGCCCGTGTATTTCTGCAAATCTGTTTCCTCCACTGAGCTCTCCTTAGATTCTTCCTCTCTCTGCTAGGCGCGTTCCATCAACTTCCAGAAAAGCAAAGTTTTTCTTTATAACAGTGGGTAGTGAACCAGGGAGAGGGCTCAGCACCTTACTGCCTCCTGTCCCCCCGGGCCTCTTCGAGGAACACTGCACTTCTGAGCAAAGAGCCAGCCGTGCTAAGGTCACCTCCCCCACACAAAGGCCTGGGTCTGGGGCTGCTGCCAGAAGGGGGCCACAGGTTCCAACTGTCACCCGGTGGAGGACATGCTCCTTACTGCCAGCCAGGCCCTGTGTGCCTCCTCTCCTAGTGCACACGCCACTGTATTTTAAAACAAAAGTAAATATATCATGAAGTAGAGTGCAAAATTTATATCACTTCCCCCCATTACCACTAAATACTTCAGTGCATATGTTTTGAGAACACAGACATATTTTTATATAAGCACAGTTCAGCTATTAATATCAGTAAGTTGAACACTGAGAGCTGTCTACTTTCTCCACGTTTCTTTGGTTGTCCCCGTACTGTCTTTACATCTGTTCCTCCCTATCTGGCTCTAGTTAGTCCGGGAACACGTGTTGCATCTAGAGGTCGGGTCTGTTCTTTTTTAATCAGAAACAGCCTGGCTTTGTAGTTCTTTTCCTTGACATTTTAAAGAGTGCAGGCTGGCTGTCCTGGAGAATGACCCTTCTTTGGGTCTGTCTGGGCTTTATCAGGGTTAGATTTAGATTTTGTGTTTGGGGCAGAATACCACACAAGTACTGCATCCTGGGCCTTCTCTGGTGAGTGTTTCTGATGCTCTCTGTGCCACTTGGAGGGTCTGGCCCGAACCCCATCTCCTGGTCCCTCAGCACCAGCTCCCTGCAGGGATGGCAGGTCCCCGTGAGCACCTACCCTCAGGGCCGTGTGTGCATCCCTCAGGATCCATGTCCCAGCTGCCCTGGGATGTACCCACCAGTAATCAGTTACTGAGTTCCTCTTGAGTGTTGTTCCGGAAACACAAAGATTAGAAAGTCACTTCTTGACTCTTGGTGAATTTATGGTTATTGTCCAGTTTTACAGCCCATACCTAGAGCAGGGAGACGGAGAGCCGGGTGAGGCTCTGGGTGGAAGTGGGACCCACAGTGGTGGTTTGTGGGACACCCCTCCCTGCTGCTCTGCCTCCCCTCCCTCTCATCCCTTCCACTTTCCTCTGAGTCTTCATGAAGAGACTCCCCAGTTCATGGCACCTTTAGTGTCCCTGGGATTTTCACAATGCCCCAGGCTAAAATAAATGCCTAAAAGTTTCCTTTATTGAGTCCTTCAGTTAAGTCACTTAGTTGTGTCCAACTCTTTGCGAACCCATGGACTGCAGCACACCAGGCTTCCCTGTCCATCACCAACTCCCAGAACTTGCTCAAACTCATGTTTATCAAGTTGGAGATGCCACCCAACCATCTCATCCTCTGTCGTCCCCTTTTCCTCCTGCTTTCAATCTTTCCCAGCATCAGGGTCTTTTCCCATGAGTCAGTTCTTTGCATCAGGTGGCCAGAGTATCAGAACTTCAGCTTCAGCATCAGTCCTTCCAATGAACATTCAGGACTGATTTCCTTTAGGATTGATTGATTTAACCTCCTTGCAGTCCAGGGGACTGTCAAAAGTCTTCTCCAACACCACAGTTCAAAAGCATCAATTCTTTGGCCCTCAGCTTTCTTTATAGTCCAACTCTCACATCCATATGTGACTACTGGAAAAACCATAGCTTTGACTGTATGGACCTTTGTTGGTAAAGGAACACCTCTGCTTTTTTTTTTTCGTCTCTGCTTTTTAATATGCTAAGTTTGTCATAACTTTTCTTCCAAGGAGCAAGCGTCTTTTAATTTCATGGCTTTGCAGTCACCGTCTACAGTGATTTTGTAACCCAAGAAAATAAAATCTGTCATTTTTCCCATTGTTTCCCCATCTATTTGCCATGAAGTGATAGGACTGGACGCCATGGTCTTAGTTTTTTGTATGTTGAGTTTTAAGCCAGCTTTTTCACTCTCCTCTTTTTCATCAAGAAGCCCTTTAGTTCCTCTACGCTTTCTGCCATAAGGGTGGTGACATCTGCATACCTGAGGTTTTTGATATTTCTCCCAGCAGTCTTGATTCCAGCTTGTGCTTCATCCAGCCCAGTATTTCCCATGATGTACTCTGCATGTAAGTTAAATAAGCAGGGTGACAGTATACAACCTTGATGTACTCCTTTCCCAGTTTGGAACTAGTCTGTTGTTCCATGTCCGGTTCTGTTACTTCTTGACCTGCATACAGGTTTCATAGCAGGCAGGTAAGGTGGTCTGGTATTCCCATCTCTTAAAAAACTTGCTACAGTTTGTTGTGGTCCACATAGTCAAAGGCTTTGGCATAGTCAATGAAGCAGAAGTAGATGTTTTTCTGGAGTTCTCTTTGTCAGTGATCCCGCAGATGTTGGTAATTTGATCTCTGCCTCCTCTGCCTTTTCTGTATCCAGCTTCAACATCTGGAAGTTCTCAGTTCATGTACTGTTGAGGCCTGGCTTGGAGAATTTTGAGCATTACTTTGCTAGCATGTGAGATGAGTGCAATTGTGCGGTAGTTTAAAGATTCTGTGGCATTGCCTTTCTTTGGGATTGGAATGAAAACTTGACCTTGTCCAGTCCGGTGGCTCCTTCTGAGTTTTTCACATTTGCTGGCATATTGAGTACAGCACTTTTACAGCATCATGTTTAGGATTTCAAATAGCTCACTTAGAATTTAATCACCTCCACCAGCTTTGTTTGTGGTAATGCTTCCTCAGGCCCACTTGACTTCACCCTCCAGGATGTCCAGCTCTAGGTGACCACGTCGTTGTGGTTGTTATCCAGGTCATTAAGGTCTTTTTTCTGTGGTTCTTTGTATTCTTGCCAGTTTTTCTTAATATCTTCTGCTTCTGTTAGTTCCAAAACGTTTCTGTCCTTTATTGAGCCCATCTTTGCATGAAATGTTCCCTTGGTATCTTTAATTTTCTTGAAGGAGATCACTAGTCTTTCCCATTCTGTTGTTTTTGTCTATTTCTTTGCACTGAAACCTTAGGTCCATTATAAGTATTTATGTCTTAAGAACTTATAGCCCTTAAAAAAAAAAGAACTTATAGCCCTTTGAGAATGTAATACCCATAAATTGGAGGAAACTTTTTTATTTTATTCTTTTTTTTTTTTTTTTTGAATTATTTTATTCTTAACCATAAAGAAAGCTGAGCACCGAAGAATTGATGCTTTTGAATTGTGATGCTGGAGAAGACTCTATTTATAGAGTCCCTTGGACTTCAAGGAAATCAGAGCAGTCAATCCTAAAGGAAATAACCCTGAATATTCATTGGAAGGACTGATGCTGAAGCTGAAGCTCCTATACTTCGGACACCTGACTTGAAGAGCTGACTCGCTGGGCAGTAGGAGAAGGGGCGACAGAGGATAGATGGTTGGGTGGCATCACTGACTATCAATGGACATGAGTTTAAGCAAACTCTGGGAGATGGTGAAGTACAGGGAAGCCTGGCATGCTGCAGTCCATGGGGTTGTAAAGAGACACGACTTAGCAGATGAACAGCAACTACAAACCATTGTTGTTAGCCAATGGGCAGTATAGCTTCTCACACTCAGAATGTGCCAGAAGAGAAAAAAAAGAATGTGCCAGGACATGACTGTCTTTGTTTCCTGGTTCTTGGATTCTTGGGCAGTGCTGTTTTCTCTAAGCAACCGCGGAAACACCGCTTTATAAGGATATGACGTCATCAGAAAGGCTGTAGCACCACCTGCTGTTGGAACTGTGTACCATCTCGAGCTAGCTGCTTCCATGCTGTCTGTCACCTCTCAGGTTACTCTGTGCTCGTCTCAACTTCAAACTGTCTTACAACCTGGGAGTTTGCTGCATCTTTCCACTTTTGAGTTTGAGTACTGTGGTTTTAATAGCTCACAGTTGGCTTGAACTAATCCCTGCAGATTTGGGACTTGGGGGCTTCCAGGAGAAGGGGCTTACCCCCTGGAGGAGCCAGGTGAAGGTAGAAGGTGGGACCTTTTCCTGTCCAGGAATCAAATTTCAGTCATTCTGGACTGTTTTTCCTCAGAGGGGAAGTGGAAGGACCTGCAGGAAAACTAATGGTGTCAAATATAAAGAGGGTTTTTTTTTTTTTTTTTTCTTTTTATAAAGAGGTTTTACTGGCATTTATAATGTGTGTTTTATGGAAAAAGTGAAACTTATCATCTAAGGAACTTAAAAATCGACCTTCGGTAGCCTGTAATTTTTCTTGACAATTGTGACAAATGAACTGGAAACATAAATGACTTACCAAGATAACAGTGGCTGTCTTTGTTAGATGCCCTGATTCTGGCCATGGCCCTTTGTCCTGTTCTTGACATGTAAGTGGTAAGACGGTCGGGACAGCCATGAGTGCTTTAAAGAAAAATTATATTAGAGAGATTCTGCAGATTTCTTTTTTTCTTTTAGGGCTGCATGTGTTGACTGTAAGTTTTTGAGAACTGAATTATTACTTGCTGTATATATTTGGGTTTATGTATGATGCTTTATGACTCCTCTTTGCCAACTAGTTAAATGATACCAGAGAGAAGAGATACAGACTACAGATGTAACACACAGCAAGTTACATACAGATGTAACTTGCAGGGAGAAGTGTATTACTGTATTAAAGACACTAGTCTTTTTTTTGTCCAACCTGTGTTCTTTTCTAGGGACCTACCCCATCTCAGGGGCAGCCATCCCCTCCTGGGTTGCAGTCAGCTTTGGCCCACACAAAGGTTAAGACAGAGGGTGAAAAATAGGGAAAGTGCCCCCAGCCAAACTTCAGAAGGATCGCCAGGAGCCAGTCACTGGGCGCTGCATCCTGTTTCTCATGTCCAGCGCCACACCCTGAGGCTGTTGTGCTTGTCCTGGGACCTGTTGGATTCCTCCATTGCCCATGGGAATTTTCTCTTTTTGGCAAACAAAAGAGCCTTGACTAGACCAGTTAAACCTTCTGGTGGGTTGAGGGTAGGGGAAGTCAAGTCATTTTTTCGTATCTAGAAGTAACCATTTCCTAAAAGATGTAGTTCTTAGTAATGTCAGAGTTCTTTTTTTTCTTTATGTCCCCCCACCGTTGACAAATGGCACAGGTAATTGGACAGTGTATTTATTTATCCAGTGATAATATACGTAGTCGATAATATGAAGTAGATAGTAAATAGATGGGGAAACAGTGAGAGACTTTATTTTGGGGAGTTCCAAAATCACTGTAGATGGTAACTGCAGCCATGAAAGTAAAAGACGCTTGCTCCTTGGAAGAAAAGCTATGACCAACCTAGTCAGCATATGAAAAAGCAGAGACATTACTTTGCCAACAAAGGTCCATCTGGTCAAAGCTATGGTTTTTCCGGTAGTCACGTATGGATGTGAGAGTTGGACTATAAAGAAAGCTGAGGGCCAAAGAATTGATGCTTTTGAACTGTGGTGTTGGAGAAGATTCTTGAAAGTCCCTTGGAATGCAAGGAGATCCAACCAGTCCATCCTGAAGGAAATCAGTCCTGAATATTCATTGGAAGGACTGACACTGAAGCTGAAACTCCAATACTTTGGCCACCTGATGGGAAGAACTGACTCATTGTAAGAGATCCTGATGCTGGGAAAGATTGAGGGCGGGAGGAGAAGGGGACAACAGAGGATGAGATGGTTGAATAGCGTCACTGACTTGATTGACAGGAGTTTGAGCAAGCTCCGGGAGTTGATGATGGACAGGGAAGCCTGGCATGCTGCAGTCCATGGGGTCGCAAAGAGTTGACAACTGAGTGACTGAACTGATAATATATGAAAATACGAAATGATTAAAAGTCAGAATATGCTGTTCATGTAATGTGGTTTTCTTGAATGTCTTCATTGTGTCATTGTTTTCCAGGACACATCCCTCAGAAGGTTCAACAGTATGTGAATCTTTTCCCTTTCCTTTCTGAATTAATGTGATTTTACTTTCTTTAAAATATAACTTAAAAAAAAAATAAAATATAACTTTATTTTATTTTTGACTGTCCTGGGTCTTCTTGCTGTGCAGTCTTTTCTCTAGTTGCAGAGAGTGGGGCCCCCTCTTGGTTGCAATATACAGCCTTCTCATTGCAGTGGCTTCTTGTTGTAGAGCAGGGGCTCTAGGGTGGACGGGCTTCAGTAGTTGCAGCACGTGGGCTCGGTGTTGCGGCTCCCGGGCTCCAGAGCACAGGCTCAGTAGTTGAGGTGTACAGGCTTAGTTGCTCCGCATTATGTGGGATCTTCCCAGATCAGGGATCGAACCCATGTCCCCTCATTGGCAGGCGGATTCTTTACCACCAGGGAAGCCCCAATGTTATTTTTGGCTTTAAAAAAAAATAACAGTCAGAATTTACATTCTTAATCATCCCTTATTTCACCAAATTGTTAATTACTACATTAGTATGATTGGGAGGAGGAAATACCATCCACTAAAGAAAAAAGTGAAGAAATGTTAAAATATTTGGGAGGCCCCTTGATGCTAGACTCTTTGGCACCAAGAGTAGGGTGAAGAGTCTGATAACTGCGCCCCTGTGCCAGGCTATGTGTGTGCGGATACTTTTCCTCTCAGGTCTCCGAAATTATGTATCCTCACTTAACTCTTGTAGGTCAGGAGCTCACAGCGTCTAGTTCTGTGCAAAGATCTGCCCTCGTCCTTCTGTCATGGCCAGGGAAATGCCAGCTTCTCTCCAAGGAGTGCTTTCCTTACCCTGGACATAAGCACAGTGGCCGAGTGTTTATTACTCCTGTGAGGGGAGGGGAGTTACTTATGTCATATACTTGTTAATCTTTCCTAATAAATGAGTAACTTGGATGGAACTTTGATTTTTATACCTTGGTTTTCTTATATTCAGTAAGCTTCTTGGTGAATTCCTACGACTAATGATTCTTTGATCAAAGAGTATTTGAGTATTCACTTCCTTAAAGTTTAATTAGGAAGGAAAGTCTGGGACCAAAATGATATGTGTATGATGTGTATAGATCCTTCTTGAAACAGACTTTTGATTCCCATTTCTTTGCTGTGTTTCCACTTCTTTTCTGTGATCCCCTTCTCCCTCCCTACCCTTTTTCTCCTTTTTTTTGATGACTGAACTTTTTTGTACCAACAGGTTTGCATTTAAGAGAGGGATGGCAATTGGAGTACATTCAGGAGTGGGGAAAACAAAGTTACTGTGTCTGTTCCTGTCTGCGTCCATCAGGGTTTAGTTTACGCAGTAGTGAGAGCCTTAAGTGCGGGAGCAGGTCGGTGTGTGGACCCCTGCTTCAGTGCCTGGCACCAGGCAGAGCTGTGTTGAGTGCGTGAATGAAGGCTCATAGACCATTCATTGCTGGAGGTTCTGTAATCAGTTTACAGCTTCTGTCCTGCAGTGCTGCTGGACAGTGTGGCTGTGTTTTCAAACTGGAAGTCCAGGCACAGCTAGGGGCTCCTGTGGACTCGGTCCTGCTCCCTCAGTAAAACAAGCCACACGACTCTGTGGGTTCCCAGTCAAGTGACAGTTGTGTTTGCCGTGCACTGTAAGTGTGCACTGAGTGTGCAATAGCGTGCTCTCTAAACAGCTGTGCAGACCTGAAATGAGAAACACTTCACTGCTAAAGAGTGCTGACCATTGTTTGAGCCTTCAGTGAGTCAAATTAGTAACAGCAGGGATCACTGATAACCATGACAAATACAGTAATAATTAATAGGCTTGAAATATTTCAAGAATTCCAAAATGTGACACAGAGACACAAAGTGAGCAAATGCTGTTGGAAAAAATGGCGCCAATGGACTTGCTCAACACGGGCGAGCCTGCCACAGCCCTTCAGTTTGTAAAAAAAAATGCAGTATCTCCAAGTGCAGTCAAGCATTCTGCCTGTATGTGCTCCTGCCTCAGTCTGTCCTGAACCCGCGCCCGCACAGGGCTGGGTTTGCAGAATGCGTTTCTGACAAAGACCACGTGATCCATACAGACATCAGCTGAGCTGTACAGTGCAGAGCACTGCCGGCTTCTGAACCGCCTGAAGGCACAGAGTCTGTTCTTGCTCCCTTCCAGGTCCCCTTGTAAATTCCAGTGGCTTCAGAGACACTTCAACTCAGAGTGCCTTCCATGTTTCCATTTTTATAGGAAATATGTTCATGTCTTCAGCCTGTAAGTTTTGGAAGCAGGTTCCTATTCTTGAATGTGGGGGAATATTTTACTTTTTAAAATTTGTCTCTAATAACTCTTCAAGGGAAGAGTACACTCATGTTTCTCAGGTTTCTTTGTGAGGGACTAATGGTCAGGATCATGGTTCAAATCTGGCAGAGAGACCCAAGTTCACTTGGAGCGTTTGTGTCCATGTGTTTGGCCGTCCTCAGACTCAGTGAATCCGAGTCCTGGGGAAGGTGCCCGGATGTGTGGTGGGTAAGGTACAAGTCCTTTCAACTTTCTTCCTTAGGAGGAGTCAGATGTCAGAGCTCTCCTTTAGAAAGTTAAATCAGGTGATGATGAATAAGATGGTTGGAGAGAAAAAGAGGTGGCTGGGGAGTGAGTTAATAGTAAGCTCCGTGAAAACTGAGCTGGAAGGAGGCCAGCAGTGGGAGTGAGTCCAGGGTGGGAGAAAAGGAGATTGGTGGGATTGGGTGGCAGCTTGGGGTAGAGTTTTCTGTGCTAAAGAGGGTGGAGAATGAACTGTCAGGGGGTTTGGAAAGGCAAGCCTGTGGTTGTGATAGGATTGAGCCTGAGAGTGCAGGACCTGGGGTGCAGCCAGGAAAGGGCGCAGCAGGGAGAGCAGGGTCCCCTCACCTGGTATTCAGGGAGCAGGAGGTGACTGGCATGCCAGGTGTTGCTCGTACAAGTCAAGTAAGGGGACCAAGATCCGCGGTTGCCATTACCCAGGTGGGAGGCATGGGTTATGTGATTGGAAGCTAGGACAGGTGGGAATTTCAGAGACACTTTTGGTGAAGCCATAAAATGAGGAAAGAGGTCATGGCCTGACTTGCTAGCACTTAGGGAGTGGCTGCCCTGGTGCTGGTATGGGGTGATGTCCAGGCATTTTTACTAGAGGCACTTGATTGGAAGAAACAAATCAGCTGAAGTCAAGATTAAGAAAAGCAAGAAGAATTAATTATAAGTCTGGAATGCAGAAGCCCTGGGACAGGACAGGAGCCGTGGGGAGTGTGCCCCTCCTGTGTGTCCATGTTGTTCGTCTTTTTGCTGCTTAGTCCAAGCTGTGGTGGGTGGGCTGCCACAGGCCTCAAGTTCATGTCTCACTTGCTGCTTCTATTTCCACAGCATCAGGGGACACAGTTTGGTCTGACATTGGCTGGAGGGTACTTGTCCTTGGTGTGGTCAGCTCTGACTGGGGTGACGGGGAGCCTGGGACAGTCCTGAGACCAGGTTTTGGAGGAGGAGCAGTTAGGGCAGCTCTTAGGAACTCGGTTTGTAAGCTGACAGGCCCCTTCCCTCTAGAACAGCTGTGAACGCTTGGCACCATCCAAGGTACTGCCTCTTGGGGTCAGCGCGGTAGTGGTCAGAGAACTGGACGAGCCAGGTGGCTGGGGAGCGTGGTGGTCAGGGAGGTGTGATCAGCTCTGTCTCGAGGTCTAGTGCTGTTTCCTGGCAGAGGGGAAGAGAGGGCAAGGACATTCTGAGCAGAGGAACACATTTAATTTTTTATCTGATTTTCTTTTAAAAATTGCACACAGACTTGTTTTTAAATGACAGTAAGTATTGTGACTCTCCTTCAACTGTTAAACAAATAAATAAAACTAGGTGTCTCAGTGGTCAAGATTTTGCCTGCCAATGCAAGTTCAATCCCTGGTGCAGGATGATCCCACACACCTTGGAGCAACTAAGCCTGTGTGCCACAACTACTGAAGCCTGCGCCCTAGAGCCCGTGCTAAGCAGCAAGAGAAGCCACTGCGATGAGAAGTGGCTGGGCTCAAATCCAGGTGCCGGGTGTCATACCAGCTCTGCCCCTTGGTCTTAGCTTTGAGCCCAGTTACTGACCTTCCTCTGCCTTAGGTATCTTTTCTGTAATTTTGTAGAATTGAAATGCCAAGGAAGGATGATAGCAGTACGCACTTGTTAGACCCAGTGTTTCTGTTGGGAAGTAAGATGCTGCTGACTCTTGATCTGTGTAGCACATTTGTTCCATCTGGAAACTTTGAGGGTCCTGCCTTTGGTGTTCTGAAACATGATGTATCTTGATAGTGGTGTCTTTCCATTCATTATGCTTGGCCCATGGTGTGTCTTTTCCACCTGGAGATTGAGATAGTTCCAGGAGGAAATGATCAATGCCAGGAAGAGGTGGTGGTGTAGTTGTGCTCCGAGCATATTGCTGTTTTTATTCATTTTTCCACACTGATGTATCCCTGGCTATATATTTCCATAGCTCGTCGTCCAAGAATGTGTTAAATGCTCTGTAGTTACTGCTCTGCTTGATGGTAAAGTTACTCTTTTATTGCAAACATTTGAGCTATTCTCCTAGGCAGACCTAAATTGGGAGAAAGTTGGAGCTCTTTGCAGGTCATATTGCACAGGTTACCACCCTTCTGCAAAAAATAAGTACTTTCCCTTATAACTTTTCCCCAAGAGATTTATTGTCACATGTGGAAACCACATGCATGGTTTTGAAGTGTGACTTTTTTTAAAGCTTTAATGAACGCAAGAAAAGATAGGATAATTTTAAAAACAACTGAACTTGGTTAGAAGTTTTTTATTCGACAGCTGAAGTTAGCCAGAACTGTTTCTGGTTGGAGCATCACAGGCATTCCTGGGCGCCCCTTGCACCTTCACACGGAGCTGGCTCACCCCAGACTGTGATGGTGGGAATGGCAGACCAACGCGTTCTTTCATTTTCACACTGCTCAAGAATGATGGTGCAGACATGAGACTCCTGACATGTCACTGTACCACGTCACCACGACGTGTGGCTTGATAATGTTCTACAGGCTGGTCAGACTTGGAAAGGACCCAGCGGTTGGAGCTGTCAGGGGCTTTACAGTGGAGTTAAACTAGCGACCAGTAACAGAACACTGTCTGGAAAGTCCCCAAATATTTGTAAATTCAACAAAGATTACATCATAAGGGAAACTTGAAAGTATTTTAATTTGAATGAAAGCAAAAACAAAGCATACCAGCATTTGTGGAGCATAGTGAAAGCAGTGGTTATAGGGAAATATAAAGAATTAAATGCTGACTACAGAAAACAGTGGTCTTACAGGTCTTAACTTCTACTGTAAGAAGCTAAAAGAAGAGCAGATTGATTTTAAAACAAGCAGGAGGAGGACAATAATGACAAGAACAGAATTATGTGGAACTGAACGTAGAAACACAGATAAAATCAGTAAAACTGAATATTGGTTCTTTGAAAAAATCAAATTGATAAACCTCTAGCCAGCCTGAGAAAAATAGCACTTAAAACACTGTTAAAATGAAGAAAAATTAATGAAATATGAAAAACTAAAATTTAAGTATTAATTCATCTTTTAAAAAATGTACTCTTAAAATGCATTGATTGAGCTGTTAAATCATGAACATATTATTGTGCCAAGTTTTCCAGCTACTACAGAAGCTCTTTCTTACTATATTGGTCAGTGAAAAAAAATTTTTCCTTTTAATCTTTAAAATTAGTTATAAAATGTTATTTTCTGACTTTATCTTCAAGTAATCTCATCTTTTATTTGATCACTGCAAGGGTGTGTTTTTAAATCTATGTTTGCTGTTGGTTGGCCATATTATTTCCCTCCCCTAGTTTTTTTTTTTTTTTTTTTTTAATGTTATTTTTATTCATTTATTTTTGGCTGTGTTGGGTCTTTGTTGCTGCGCAGGCTTTTCTGTAGTGGCAAGTGGACTATCTAGTTGCAATGCTCTGGCTTCTTTCTCATCGCAGTGGCTTCTCTTGCTGCTTAGCACGGGCTCTAGGGCGCAGGCTTCAGTAGTTGTGGCACACGGGCTTAGTTGCTCCAAGGTGTGTGGGATCATCCTGCACCAGGGATTGAACTTGCATTGGCAGGCAAAATCTTGACCACTGAGACACCTAGTTTTATTTATTTGTTTAACAGTTGAAGGAGAGTTTTTATTTTTGCATCCTGCTAAATATTGGGGAGGGAGTTTAAGCTGATCACTTGAGCACTCTATGTATTAGTTGCTCAGTCATGTCTGAACTTTGCAACCCCATGAACTGTAGCCCTCCAGGTTTCTCTGTCCATGGGGTTCTCCAGTCAAGAGTGCTGGAGTGGGTAGCCATTTTCTTCTCTAGGGGATCTTCCCAACCCAGGAATTGAACCCGGGTCTGTTGCTTTGCAGGCAGGTTCTTTACCATCTGGGCCACCAGGGAAGCCCTTGAATAATTCAAATACATGTTTATTAAATCCCTTGCTTGAAGTTTTTCCATAATAAATGTCGATTGTATTATACACGTAGTTTTGAATAACTTTTGAAGCTAAATGGAGCAGTGAACATTCTGTACTTTGACCAAGATTTAGTAATTTCTAACATTTTCTTTCTCTGTGTGCTTTTTGGTGAACCATTTGGTTGTTGTAGGTGTCATGATACTGTATCTTTACAACTTCAGCCTGTCCCAAGAACAAGGATGTTCTTTTACACTTATCCCAAAATCTGAACATGGATTCAGTGATGCCAAATCCAGTCCACATTTAAATTTCCTCAGTTTTCTTCAGAATGTCTTCATACCCTTTTTTAAATTCAGGGTTTAACCAAGTTCAAGTGTACATTTTGTTGTCATGTCTCCTGAGGGCTGCTACATTTTGTAGTCTCCTGTAAAAAGCTTTACCTCTTCTTCTTTCTGTCTTATTTATCTGTTATTTGAGTATTATTGTGTGTGTGTGTGTGTGTGTGTGTTGTTTTTCCAGTAAGATATATTCTGTTATAGTTATTATTCCTTTTTACCCTCAGACTTACTCCTAAATTTGGTTAGAGTACCTTCTTCACATTATCATTTCCCACTCTTAAGAACAGTTTTGCGCTAAAGAATTAATCAGAACTGAGAAGTTTACTTTGTCTCGTACATATGCCCAGTCCTTTATGCAGAACTGTTAGGATTGGATTGTTCTGGAATTCAACACTTTTCAGGTTTTAGAAAGATGAAGGTGTGTGTGTGTGTCATATTTTCAGTGCCACCAGTAGGACTTAGACACCTCAAAGTTTGTGACAGAATACACGACTGTTCACATTGAGCAGGGACACACTGATCAGTGTCCTCATGCCTGCTCTGGCCAGGTATGGGTAATTCAGAACTGCAGAGAAGAAACCGGGCACCTGCGTGCTCTTGCTGTCTTGGGGTTGTGTTGGATATAGGAGGAGTCATTCCCAGGACCTTTCCTTGATCTGAAATTTTAACGTCATCAGTAAAGGAATTCTCTAGGTGTGTCTGTATAGAGGGTTTGGGTTTTAGATTTTGAAAAATACTGAAAAACAAACAATAATCATACAATTACTAGTATTTGGTACTTAAAATCTCATGATGTACTAGAATATGTACAAAGAAGTTCATCACAGAGATATTTAATATTGCTAAATTAACAACTACACTGAATCAAAACATTGGCTTAGTTGATCTTATCAAGACTGTTTAAGTGCCTAATCTTTGACATAATAATAATAATAATTGCCTTTTTGAAAATCTGCTCTGAGGATATTAGCCTAGTACACTTGGCAGTCAAGCACCTTGACTAAGGGAACCAGGTGTCTGTGGCCCTGAGAACGGCTGAGTACCCCGCCCCTCGCTTTTGTGCAGTGGCCTCTCTGCTCTGGACTGTGTTAGTCTGGTTGTCTTGGTCCTCTTCCTCCCGGGATAGTTTCTCATGCTTTGTCCTCCGCATTGTAGCAGGACCCAGGCAGGTGGCACACACATTGGTTTTGTTGCCTTGTGTTTTCAGCGTCTGGCACACTGTCTCACATTATAGGCATGGAAATTATTTGAGTGAATGGATGTTCAAGGGATTTGACTTCCAAGACCAGAGCTGGGAGGGGTGTGGTATGCAGCTGTGTGTCCCTGCGAGGGAGTGGTCTGGAAACTTCGTGCTGCACAGGTTTACCTAGCTGGACCATCCATAGAGGACCAGAGGGAGGGACACAGGGCTCACACCCCTCTTCCTGGAGGCGCGCCACTGGTCAGAGGAAGACTGTCTAAAAGCAGTGTCAGGATCGGCAAAGCGTTGTTTATTTGGGGTATTAAAAATGTTTGGTTTGCTTGTAAAATTGACTTTACAGTTGTGTGGTTTACCCTGTTGAATCTATGATTTGAATTTTATTTTACATACTTTAAATTTGACTAAAAGTTGATCTTTAAATGTTGGAGCCTTTTCTTGAAGTTTATGTTTGTATTTTCCTCCAACTTCTCTTTCTAACTGGATTGCTTTCTAAGAAGATTAAAGAAGAAATACTCAGCATGTGCTCATACCACCCTTTACCTCCCCTCTGTAGCCGCACCCTCCTGGTGGGCTTCAGGGTAACTGGAGTGTCCGCACGCCCGCCTGCTGCCCAGGGGCCATGCTTCCTTCTGACTGTGCTGTGCGCTGCAGACTCCCCTGTGAGCCAGTCAGCCAGGCTCAGTGGAGCAGTCTGAGGTACTGGGCTCTGAGGGGTCCAAGGTGTGGCTCACCCGCCACTGTGCTTTTGCCTCTGGTCAGTGTGGTGGCTTCGTAAAATGTAGGCTTTGGGTTTTTAAATCCCTGTTTGTCTGATTCCCTGTAAAAGTGGTGCTTCTGGTTTAGGATCACGTAGTCATGTATGGATGTGAGAGTTGGACTATAAGGAAAGCTGAGGGCCAAAGAATTGATGCTTTTGAACTGTGGTGTTGGAGAAGACTCTTGAGAGTCCCTTAGACTGCAAGGAGATCCAACCAGTCCATCCTAAAGGAGATCAGTCCTGAATATTAATTGGAAGGACTGGCCCTGAAGTTGAAACTCCAAAACTTTGGCCACCTGATGTGAAGAATTGACTCATTGGAAAAGACCCTGATGCTGGGAAAGATTGAAGGTGGAAGGAGAAGGGGACGACAGAGGATGAGATGGTTGGATGGCATCACCAGCTCAATGGACATGAGTTTGAATAAGCTCTGGGAGTTGGTGATGGACAGAGAAGCCTGACGTGCCACAGTCCAAGGGATCACAAAGAGTTGAACATGACTGAGCGACTGAACTGAATATATACTGCTGTCTGAGACTGTGATCTTGTTCTTTCTACTGGGTTCTATGGGCTGGGCAGTCAGAAGAAGAACCACAGTTGGGTCTTGTATTCAGCCAGAAATGAGTCTGGGCAGGACTCCCTGTGAATCTTGGGCAGTGGGGTGGGAATGGGAGGGGTTTGGAGGTGCTCTCAGCACCCTCTGTAGCTAGAGGGTAAACGCTCTTGGCTCCCACAGAATAGGCAACTTGAACTGCTTCATGCCTTGGGCCACAAGACAGTCTAGGCCTTTGAATTAGATCAAACTGTGATACATTTTTCTGACTTTTATACTTTTGTGTTCCTGTCTCTTGATGTGAAAAATCCCTGAAAGGACTTGCATTTGGAGATCCAGTTGAGGGCAGCAGTCAGCTTGAAGGAGTGGAGTGACTGTCACCTGGGGCCAGTATTGCTCTCCCCATGGAATGACTAGTGGTGTCTGGAGATTGGGGATTGTCACAGCTGGGGAAGGGGTGCTGGGGCCAGCCAACGGCTGAATACCTCCCAGGAGATGGGGCAGCCCCACCACAGAGAACAAGCTGGTCTCTAAAGTCAGCTGTGCCAAGACTGGGTTCCCCTCTTTTAAATTTGATGTCTGGGTGAAGCCTTCAGTGCCCACTCCTCAGAGCTCCGCTCAATAGGTTTGTGAGGGTGAGCCATAGTCTACCCTGCCTCCCTCTTATTCCATACCTGCTGGTTTGGGTTTTGTTTTTTTTTTCTTTTCCTTCTCTGTGATCTTTTGGCCTCCAAGACATGTGGGACCTTTGTTCCCTCACCAGAGATCAACCCCTGCCTCCTGTATCCGCAGTGCGAAGTCTCCACCACTGGACCACCAGGGAAGTCCCTGGTTTTTTTTTCCATGCACCTTTAACAGCACTTTTTCCTCCTCCCATCCAAGGTAAAATTCTTAAAACCATTTTGAAGTGGACTATCAGTGGCATTTTAGTAATTCACAGAGCTGTGCAGCTGCTGCATCTCCCTAACTCCAAAACACCTTCATCTTCTCAGGAGGAGCCTCTGTCCTTGTTATTGTGCAGAGTCCCTGCAACCCCTGCCTTCTGTCTTCGTTGGTTTGCCTGTTTTGGGTGTTTCACATAAACAGAATCATACAGTATGTGACCTTTTGTGCCTGGCTTTTTGACATAGCATAATGTTTTCAAGGTGTTGTCCATGTATCAGCACTTCATTCTGTTCTATGGACGAACAAGATTCCATTGTGTGGCTGGGCCTCGTTTTGTTTACCTGTTCATCTGCCGATATTTGGGCTGTTGCCACCTTTTGGCAGTTGTGACTAGTGCTGCTGTGAACATTTATGTGTGGGGACTGAGTACCTATTTTCAGTTCTTTCAGGTGTATAACTACACCTGAAAGTAGAATTGCTGGGTCATGTGGTGGGTCTGTGATTAACTTTTTGAGGAATCCCCACTCTGTTTCTTCCCTACTTTTATTGCCAGATAAGTAGTATGTGCTTGCTTATAACATATGCAGCATAATTCTACAATAAAACTATTTTGTTAAATAAATGCCTTAGAATTCACAGTTCAGCTGGGGGACATTTCAGCTTGTTGATGCCAACAAGTGATTGGCATCATCTGTTCCAACGCCCAGATTAGATGCATGTATGGGAGTTTCTAAACATAATGGTGAATTGATCACTAGGCAGGAGGTAGATAACCTGTGAAACATCCCAAAGTGGCCCTTCCAGGTAGAGTGTCATTTGGAGAGATTACCAGAGCATTTTAAAATGTATTGAAACTTAGTTTCTGGGAAAGAACAAGCATGTATTTCCAAAGAAATCTAGAATGAAATTTATTTTTGTGCTGGCTGCAGTATGATGAGAGGCAGGTCCAGAGGCTTATTGCCATGTCTTCTCTGGCATCCTGGACAGGAGGTCCGTTTTGTACAGTACCGAGGCAGCTGGAGGGGTGGGCAGGGTGTCTGTCTAGGTGGACTTGCCTGCTCTGAGGGGACACTCACATAAGATCTTCTGGGGGAGGTTACTCTTAGAAGTGTGTTGAATTACAGTGATTTTTCTGTTTTTGTTGTTGCTGTAATTTTTCTGGTAATACCCCTTCCCCCTGATTCTTTCCAGTTTAATTCAAAGTGTTTTCCCTGAGGCATTTTTAAGGTTTTTTTTTTTTCTTTTTTTTTTACGAAATTGAGATCATCTTTCTTCTTCTGCACATTGAAGAACTTAATGATATTAATACAAAGTACTGTTCAGTGATTTGGGGGAAAGAAATGGTGACAGGGAAGGGGTGAATTCATGGCTTCTTAAAGTGTATGGAATATTGTGTCTCACAACCTTAATCAATGCAAATACAGCCTTTTCTCTGTTGCAGACAATTTTACATGTGTGGGAGAACAGACCAGCAGCACTTCTGAATTAAGGTAATTTTGATATAATTTGATTTTATCAGTTTTTAAAGTAGAATGTTTACATTTCCTCAGGGTTTCTTCTTTTTAAGAACCGAGTTTTTGTGAGTTTTGCCCGTCTTTAAACCAGTGTTGGTTTTCAGAATAGACTGATCCAGAGAAAGGTGTTTTCTTCCAAGGCTCCCTCCGTTGTTCAGCATGGAGGGGTAAGGTTCTGGAGATGATGGTCCACATTCTGGACAAAAGCAGTATTTCTCCAGCTTCTTCCAGGAGAAAGCTGGAGAGCCCGTTTGTAATCAAGTCTTACTTGGAGTACCAGCTGATGATACAGATTGAAGGTGAAGGCATGAAATCCAGAAAAAACTCCAGTATGTTTGTACGAGGTGGGAGAGAGAAAGCAAAAGTGTCCCAGTTGTTAGGGGTGACTAGGTGAGGGCATCCAGTTCTTTGTTTTTCTTCCGACTCTTTGTAAGTTGAAATAATTTAAAATTGGAAAGCAAAACTAAATTGAATGAGTTAGGTGCTCGGACAGTTGGGAATCCTTATATAAAAGGTGAACTGGACACCACAGACAGGAATTAACCCAAGATGAATCATAGAACTTAACGTAAAGCCTAATACTAGAAAACCTCTAAACGAAAACATAGAAAATCACTGAGACTTCAGGTTAAGCAAGGATTTCTTTTCCTTTTTTCTTTTTGGCCACCATGCAACTTGTGGGGTCTTGGTTCCCCAGCCAGGGATCAGACCCTGTCCTCAGCAGTGAAAGTATGGAGTGCTAATCACTGTACTGCCGGGGAATTCTGAGGCAAAGATTTCTTAGTGACATCAAAGACACAGTCCATTAAAGAGAACATTTTTAAATTGGACATGGTGACAAATTTTTAAATGCCTGCTCCTTAGAATGAAAAGACAAGCCACAGAAATTATTAACAGATCGCATGTCTTCTAGGTAACCTGTATCCAGAATAAGTAAAGCACTCTTAAAATTCATTATTAAGAAAACAAACAACCTAGTACAAAAGCAAGTGATTTGAGCAAACACTTCACCAGAGAATATAATGAGATAGCAGGTGAGCACATGAAAAGATGGTCAGAATTATTAGCCATTGGGGAAATGCAAATTAAAACCACATCAAGACACCACTAACCACCTACGCCAGTGGCTAAAGTGCAGAAGACTGCCCGCACCAAGTGCTACCGAGGTGTGCCGCATCAGGCTCCAGGGCACGGATGGTGGGCGTGGAAAATGGTGCAGCCGTGTTGAAAACAGCTCAGCAGTTTCTGAATATGTTAAGTACATGCTTGTTATATATGATCCCGGCGTTCCACTTCTGGTGCTTACCCAGGAGAGATGAGGGCAGGTGTCCATGTAGAGACCATGCTGAGGGCGCACAGCCAGAGCACGGGAGGGTGCGTCCTGTGGGATTCACGTGTGTAAAGTGACAGAAAGCAGACTTGTGATTGCTGGGGGTGGGGGCAGTTACAGAGGGGCACAGGAGGCAGGGTGTGGCCATGTTGGTTGTCTTCAGGGAGGTGTGGTTTCAGAGGTGTGTTAATCTTTCAGAATGTATCAAACTATCTGTTTTGTTGTGTTACTTACTTTCAGAAAATATTTTTTAAACCGAAGGAACTGTTAGCATGTGAGCTGATGAGCTGCCCCGGCCTCAGTCTGATGAGTCCCTGGTTGGTTACCCTGGCAGCCACTGTTATGCATAGTTCCACCTCTGGAGAGACCTATTTCACTGGCTGGGTAGGAAGTGCAGCAGGTGAAGGAAGAGGTGGTTTTCTGTTACTAAAGCATTTCAGGTGGAAAATCCTGTTAACTGCTTTTGTAACAAGTTCTATTTAGTGAAACTTTGCTGTGGTTCAGTCAGGTGTTAAAGACCTTTTGTGGATCCTCATTGAGTCCTTGTGGCCTGTGAGGTAGGGATTGTTTGTGTCTCCATTTTCAGACCAAAAGCCAGACTCAGTGGGATTACACCTGCTGACGAGTGTCAGGCCTGGGGGATGAATGTGCAACCCCTGCCACATGCAGCCGCACTGCCTCCACCAGCAAGGCCTGCTAAGGCACGTGGGACACCCAGTGGAGTTCATCGTAGTTTGCCAGAAGTGAGTGTAAAGACAGATTATCTGCACAGTGGTGTGCATGTGGCACGGTGGAGAGCAGTCTTCCCCCAGCCTGAGGGTGGCAACCTCTCAGAGGGGCCTCTGTCACGTGTGGCTGACTTCCAGTCCCACCACCTTTCCCGTTTAGCCCTTCCTTCCTTCTGGGTGCGGGCGTCTTAGATGGCGTCCATTGTGTATTAAACTTGGCTGTGAAATCATTAAAGCGGAACTTCCTGACTCTCACAGGGCGTCTGGGGAGACCTGAGTACTGGGGTGGGGGTCTCCCCATGAACCATTGAGCATTTGGAAGCTGCAGAGGCTTCCTGGATGCTCAGGTTGTGGGGGCGACAGCCTGCAAAGGTGGGCTCTGGGCAGCAGGTCGGCTCTCCCCTTTTGGAACCTGCCCGCTGCACCCTGCAGCCCTGCCTTCTTGGGCTCCTCGGCTCCCACTGTGCAGTGCTGCCAGGGCCCTGGGGTCTCCTAGGTCTGCTCCGATGCTGTTATGTATAAATGCAAGGTGAACTGAGATGCATGTTCCTTTCTGGTTCAAGAATTTTCTTAACAGGCACAAAATAGTATTCATGTGCTAGGTTAAATAAGTCTGAGTTTTAAATTATTCAGTACAATAGCAGTATGTTGGCAACTTTTTAAAAGCTTTCTATAACATGCTTCTTATTAGATGTTTTAATATTATGAAATGTAAATTCTTCATTTGCATTTTACTATTTTGAAGATAGAAAAACTACTATTTCCAAATGTGACATTGCATAGGAGCCATAATTACCTTCTGTGGTGGTAAAACTAGATAGTGCTTTCTGAGTGATGGGCTTTAGTAAACAAAATAGGGAATGGGCAGTACTTGATACCATCTCTGTGTAGGGAGGATGGAGCAGCCTTACAAAAGGTACTTTTTTACTTTCTTTGTGCTCTGCAGTCTGTCCATGGAGCTGGAGTATTTTCCTACTGTCTCCAGGTATATGGTTGGTTTTTTTAAAGAAATTATTTTGGTGGGAGGAGGTGGCTTTGTGCAGCTTGTGGGATTTCAGTTCCCCAGCCAAGGAGCAAACATGAGCCTGACAAGCAAAGTGCCAAGCCCTGACCACTGGAGTGCTGGGGAGTTCCTGGTGTGTGGTTAGTTTTTGTTACACAGTAAACCCCTCTGGGTGCTTTTAGCCCTGTGATGGTCCCTCTCACTCAAGGACTGGTGCCAGGTCTTGAGAAACCAGGGAAGTATGTGCTGGAGGGTGTGGGAGCCACTTCCAGGCAGCAGACCAGATGCCTACATGGCACCAGGGGCTTTTCCTCTGCCCTGATGTCTGGGTTTGTGTGGATTTCTTAAGTTGATACACAGGTTCTCTGAAATTGTTTGCGTGGAAGTGGCTTTTAGCTGTCAGTGACTTTGTGAATTTATCTGTGTACGTTTTATTATGATTTGAAAGTATAAGAACATTTATTTTCAAAAGGTAGTAAGCTGAAAGGACTTCCTATGTGGCGCTAGTGGTAAAGAACCTCCTTGCCAATGCAGGAGATATAAGAGATGTAGTTTCAGTCCCTGGGTCAGGAAGATTCCCTGGAGGAGGGCATGGCAACCCACTCCAGTATTCTTGCACGGAGAATCCCATGGACAGAGGAACCTGACGGACTGCAATTCATGGGGTCGCAGTTCATGGGGTCGCAAAGAGTAGGACAGGACTGAAGTGATTCAGCACACACTGAGACTCCTCTTCCTGCTTAGAGAACATCAGCTGGGGGCCTGGAGCCAATCAGACCTTTGTAGCACTGATAGGTAAATTCACTTTCCCTATAGAGTCTATCTTGTATCTTTTTTTTTCTATTTACAGAACTAATATACTATCATTGTATCAATTGATTTCTGGTGAGAATGGTTACATTTTTACGTTGTACTGGTGCTTCAGGGAATATGCTTAAATTGGCCTTAGATAGTAGATTGAGAAGGAGGCTATGCTACATTGTTGTAAATGTAAAGTATGAGAAGCAAGTCTTCCCTGTATGCATTGTCTAGCAGTAAACACTAAGTGGGGGTTGTGCTTTTTCTTTAAAAACTTGTATTTGGGGGACTTCCCTGGCAATCCAGCAGTTAAGACTCTGTACTTAAGACTCTGCACTTCTAATGCAGGGTTTGTGGATTTGATCCCTGATCGGGGAATTAAGATCTCATATCTGCCGTGTGGTTTGACTAAAAAATAAATAAAATTTACATCAGAAAATTGAGAAACAGGAAAATCTCATGAGATAGCTTAGATGTTGGGGGCAGACTATTTAAATCATTGCATTCTTTTAAAAATATTTTATTATTTTTGGCTGCTCTGAGTCTTCATTACTGTGTGGGCTTTCTGCAGTCGGGAAGAGCAGGGACTGCTTTCTAGTTGTGCTGGCTTCTCTTGTTGCAGTTCATGGGCTCAGTTGACTTGTGGCATGTGGGATCTTCCCATACCAGGCAGGCATATTCCTATCCCCTGGACCACCAGGGGTGTCCTAAGTCATTGCATTCTAAGAAAATGTAACACAGTGTCAAAGAACATGTGTAACAATTTTCTTGGATGCTTTTTAAATCCAGAGCCAGATGAGAATTCTAGATGTAATGGGATCTCCTATCTTAGTCTTCATTACCATCTTTTACTTATATAAAGGCTAGTTATGGCTTACTGAGTGTTGAATATGTTGATATCTGCTACTTCTTAGAAGATAATGTAATGAATGTTTCATCAAAACTTACTTTTTATCACTGTTGAATCATATAAGCCTCCAGGGTCAACCATTGAGTTGTTCAGACAAATTTGGGCATTATTGGGACTGACTCTCACGAACAACTAGCTAACATGGCAGTGTAATCCATGTCAAAATACAACAGAATCTGCTTGAGGAATACCTATGTGTATATATTTTTAAAACAAGATACATGACAAATTTCATATATAATTGGAGTCAAACAGTACCAAGAAATAATGACTGTTTAAAAAAATTTTTAAGAGAATGTTCAAACAGATTAAAAGAAGAATATTACCTAAAATCACGCAGCTCGAACAGAAGTCTCCTAGTTTTGTTTAACCTCCCTTCTTCCTATCAGAGTCTCATTTCCCTCAGAAGTAAGAAGCATATATAATAGTTACGGGTTTTAGCTTCATTCTGACAATAAACAGAAGAGCTGCCACTCCCTGTCATCGGATATCCAGACCATATTCAGGTTGTCCTGTTTTTTCCTGTACATTTGGATTTTAAATCGATTCAAGGGCTCTTGACATTTAAAAAGAAACTATTCTAATGGAAAATTGAAATAAAGAAAAAGTTAATAAATAGCATAAGGAACTCCTATTACCAGACTAAAGCAATTACCAACTTCTGGCCGAACATGTTTTTCTGTGCCCTCCCGTTTCCCTCCTCAGTTTTTTTAAATCAAATTTCAGACCCAGCATTTTATTCTTAACTCTGTCAGCATCATCCCCCACCCCCCGGGAAGCCTGGGGGTGCCCTGGGAGGAGGTGTCCTGTGCCCTGTCCCTCGCCCTGTGGAGTTGTGCCGCCTCAATTCCGGAGGATAACTTGGATTTGGGAATGAAGGAAAAAAACAGAAAAGCTGGTGAAATTGATTTAAATGCCTCACACAAAACTCTTCTCTCCAGATGCTGCTCTTTCTGGAGGTGAGGTGTGGAACCCGTTTGGCCGAGCAGGTCAGCAGACTCCTGCCCCTGCGGCACAGGATACCATCAGGGCTGCTGCTTCCTCAGGCAGTCAGGTGCAGCAGGGGCCCTAGTGGTTGGTGTCTTGGCCGCCTGCCCTTCAGTGGGCTGAGCCCCGCTGTTCTTTCTTGGCTGCTCTGTGGAGGGTGCACTTCGTGATTGATCGCTGATCACAGAAAGGCTTCTGGAGCCCTTTGCAGTGGTCTCGCTAGTGCTCTTTTCCACCCCAGCACTTGCACACCAGAGTGGAGAGTGAGTGGGTGGACGTCACCTTCCTTGTCTGTGCAGAACCAGAACCCAAATTATACTTTGATACAGTGGAGAGGACTGGGCTCTTGCTAGGCTGTGAAGCTGCTCGAAGCCGCTGCTGGACATGTCATTTCACAGTACTTACTTTTATGTCACATTTCTGTGGAAAATGTTTCCTAAACAGGTGAAAGCTAGTGGCAGATGTGGGTCACAAAGAACAGAAGTGAGGCTCTCAGCAGGTCCTGTCTTAGTGGATTAGACTGATCAGGGCGCTGAGTCAGCGTGGTCAGTACTTAGTTGTGACTTTGGCCCTGGAGGAGAGAAGGAGCCTAGGCCACGTAATCGATGGTGGGCTTCCTGGAGGCTCTGGGGGACTGAGGACAGTGAAGAGAGCAGCAGAGGCGTCACATGTAAGTGAAACCTTCAGTGTTCATTCGTCTTTGTCATCGAAGGAATATGAATGGCATGTCCAGCCTTTGGAAAAAAGAGGAAAGTATGACCAGTAATTCTAACAAAAATGCTGTTCTTATGTTTTGGTCTTAAAATAGCTAAAATTATTACACACACATTTGTTTTTCATTTCACATATAATGAGCATTTTTCGGGGTTTTTATGCTGTCTTCGTTATTGTTATTAGTGATAGTTAATAGTTCATCCAGTAAAAAGTTAATATCAATTAGTTTGCTTTTTTTTTTTAATTGAAAAATGGAGGAAAAATTGTGAGTGCTTTTTGGTTCAAGGCCCAGATAACTGGTTAACTTACGTATATACATATTATATAAATATATATATAATTTTTCTTTTCCCCTTATCCATCCATATATATATGATAATGTGAAAAATCAGAACTGTCCACTATTCCTGTGTTTCTCCAAAAATAACCATTAAAATTTTCTCATGTATGTAGAAAAAAGATTGCTTACTTATATGAGCATAGATGTGTATTCTTTTTATAGACACAAAAGGAGAAGTTTCATCATTTATGTACATTCCTGTACCCCATTTATTTCATTTGTTGTCTCTTCACAGAAGAGCATTTGGGGTGAACTTTCAGTTTGTGGGAGTTCAGAGTTGTTCTGCTTCCTGTCAGTTTGCTCTGCATGTGTGTGCGTGCTCCTTGCTGTCCTTGGGGTGCCGGCTTCTCTTTGGGGGAGCCCTGACTGCCTGGTCCTTTCATGCACATCCTGTGAGGCCAGTTCAGTGTCCATTAACCCAGGAAGGAGGAGGCCCTGGATGGTGCCAGGTCAGAGTGAACCCCAGGGCCCCTGGGTGCCCCTTCATCAGGGAAAGTCCCTCTACAGACAACTTCTTCAACATGCAGAATGTAGAATGTGGTTGAATTTTGTTTTAAATGTCTGCCAATAGATTTCTCTTTCTCACCAGACTGTGAGATAAAAAATTTTGGACCTTTCTGGGCTCTTTTTATTGGTAGTAGCCTGGTCGCTTAGTTGGTTAAAGAATCTTCCTGCAACGCCGGAGACCCAGGTTTTAGCCCTGGGTGGGGAAGATTCTCTTGGAGAAGGAAATGGCGACCCACTCCAGTATTCTTGCCTGGAAAATCCAGTGGACAGAGGAGCCTGGCAGGCTGCAGTCCACAAGGTCGCAAAGAGTGGGACATTACTGAGCACCTTTTCTTTAAATATTAACAAATACGAATTTTGGGTCTCTTGAGATTTAACTGTGGCCACTGATCATAGAGCTGTAATCAAAAGGCAATATTAATAATTTAATGATGAAAGAAATAGATCTGGTTTTCTTCTCTTTGCTTGTGGCTGAAGGTTGAAGTCAGCAAGTAGTTACTGCTTCTGAAATTTTGTGAGGTGACTGAGTTGGAGTTTGTCATTTTAAAGATATTTAGGTTTTCAATAAATTAATAAATTTCAATAAATTAATTTCTCTAGTTTGAAGCAATACATCTGGATGATTATCATGTATATATTCTTTTATAATATGTAAAAAAAATCATCTAGTTACAAGAAATATTTAATTTTAAGATCTCAAGAGCGATTCCACCTAATACTAGAATTTGGGTCTTGACCTGTTTATCTTGATCCTAGGAGTTTATTGGTTTTTTCTTACTTTAAAAACTAGCTCAGCTTTTTAGTGTTTAAACTAAGATCAGAATGTATGGTTTATTGATTAAAACTCACCATTTAGTTCAGTGTACCTCATGATAATGTTAGCTGTTTTCTTCATGCGGATTTTGGACGGATTGAAGGAAGTCGCTTATCCACAGACTAAGAACAGTTATTTACTGATGGCGGCGGGGGTGTCACTGGGGCAAAACTACCCCCGACTCAGCGGACTGTTCCTTATAATAATAACTGATCACATGTGGATGCACGTGCTCAAGAGGGTGGGGTGTGCAGCACAGTCTGGAAGCTCAGGGGTGCATCAGCACAGCTTTCTATTTTAAAATGATTTCGTGTTCTCTTGGCCCTGTTATTTCACACATTAATATTCATCAGCTGCAGTCCTTTGAGTTTACATGTGAAGACGAGAGAATCAGCCCAGTTATCGTGGAGGGTAACTTCAGGCAGGCTCTGCTTGTCCAGGGAGATGCGGGGGTCTGCAAGAGTGAAACTTACAGCACCCCCTTGAAGCAACGCCTCTCTTGTCACTGGACTTGCCTCCCCTGTCTTTTACTGACCGAGATGCCTCAGCCCCACGTCCTGGCCCCACGTTAGTGCTTTCCTGGCAGTGGTGCGGACCTCCTTTTAGGGTCAGTGCTAGGGCCTTGCTCTCTGTGGAAGCCCAGCACTTCTGTGCTTCCTGCGCGGTGCGCCCAGCAGCCAGAGAGATTTGTTCTGTGAATAGACCAGGGCTGCAGGGGCAGGTGAGGGCAGCACCCAGGATGTAACATGTGCTTTTCAAAGGTGCTTTTTACTGGGGAAAGTATTCTTATTTTCTCAATAAATGTACATCAATACAAACCATATCACAATTACTTTGAATGCTTTTGTGAGGAAAAAGAAAGTCTAACGACTATCTAGATTGGGAACTAACAACTGTGTTTCTTGGATCATCCAGATAATTTCCCCCAGATGTGCTCCAGTCTCAAGAAAATAAAGAAGGGACCACTGTTAATTAAATATCTGATGTATATTATAATAACCCTGTGACTTTCACACAAAATCTAGGATGGAAGAATCTTCCCCTTTGTATTTGCATAGGAAATTGAGGCCCTTGAAATATGCTGTGCTTGCAGGTGGGAGCTAATTGTGTTCTTAAGTGATTAAAAGATGTTTGTATTTGTTTCTTTGGCTTTGTGATATGTTGGTCACAGTTAGGATGGACTTAACGGCTGTGTTCTTGGTCAGAAATGCAACCCCCAACTATGGCATTCCCCCGGGAAAATACAGCTCTTGTTTAACAGGTAATTTTGTTTTCACAGTGATTTCAAGAATAATGTCTCATGAGCCTAGGGGTGGGGCTGGGACAGGAGTGGGCAGCAGGGTTGCTTGTACCGAGCCCTCTTGGGCCTTTGCCTGGAAGGGCTGTGGTGTTGCTTCTGAGTCTCCTGGGATCCCAGAGCCCATTTTGGTGGGAGAGTAAGTTGTTCTGAATCAAAGGCCTGCTGGACACCAAGCTGAGTCCTTCTGGGATTGTTGTGTGACCTGATGATGTCCTTTGGGCAGTCATAGGTTCAGGGTCATCGATATGCCTTTGAGGTGCTAGGTTGCCAGGTGGCCACTGTGCCCCATCCTGAACTAACTGCCCTGAGTTTTCACGTGACAGCTGCTCTAAATATCACTCGTAGGTTCTTGAGTTCATAGTGAGGTCCAGATCCTCCATGAAAACTGCTTCTAGACAGACTTTCTCTCTTTCAGCCCACTTCTGCACTGTCTGCTGGACACTGTCATTTTTTGAAGCTCATGTACAACAGTAGTTACACTCTGTTGACCCAGCCCTTGTGGGCATTTTACATGTTCTGATGAAGGCTAAAGAAAAGTTCTCTGACTTGTAATGAAACCACAGCTCTCAAAAATTTCAATTCCTTTTTCTCACCAGCTTCGTTAAGTGACTCAGTCATTGTTTATTCATTTTGTTACTTGTTTTTCTCTTTCAGATCTCAGATTCTTTGAGGTGGCTTTGAAGAGCACTAACATTAGAAGATGAGTGAACTTGACCAGTTACGGCAGGAGGCCGAACAGCTTAAAAACCAAATTAGAGTACGTAAACTATCTGTGTGCTTCATTTTGTTCATCATTTGAATTTCAGGTGTGATGTTACCGTTTTAAGGAAAGATGGGTTTCAGAATGGCTATTCCTTGTTTTGGATTGAAATTGAGTCTTAATTGGCCCAGGATGTAGAAACTATAGATCCAGAGGTTTGGCCTAGTACCTTATTTTCAGGATTTTTTTCTAGTATATTGTTACTTGAGTACACATAGAATGTTTTCATAGAAATTATAGACATCTTTCAGAACCTCTTTTCTTAACCTTGGGAATTAGCTTTGGGACCTTCTTTTGGTCACCATACAGAGTGTGGTGTCTGTTTCCCCACTGTGGCCTCTGAGTTGAGGGCAGGAAACTTGTTTAAGAAAGCAAGAGTGTCAACAACAACAATAGAGGTATTCTAGGTGTGGGTGATTTGTTCTTGAGTGCTCTTTAGGGAGGGTTTTGACTGTTAGAACAGAGACACTGACTTGAAGATAAAAATGGCTGGGTCCTGTCCAGCTGCCTGTTGGAAAGAAGGACAGTTGCAGAGTTGTCCAGAACCTCCTCACCACCCCTCCATGCAGTCTGCTGGTGGGTTTGCAGAGGCGTGCTGCAAAGCCACGGGTATTTCAAGGGGGAATCTAATTATTTCCTTTTAAATGACCAGTTATATGCTCCAAAGGCCTGATGGTAATTGGAAGGAAAGACCAGTGTCATTTTAGCCAGCTTCTTAACTGAGCTTTAGAAAAGATAAGGAGATTATCTGAGATATGCACCAAAGAGGAGACAGAAGAGATCCTTCTACTGTAAGAATTTACAGTCTCAACGTTTAAAAGATACAATGTAGCTCAGTAAGAATAAGGAAGACTTAGCAGATTTGTTTAATACGTCCAGCCACACTCTGGAATATAGAAATCAGAACTTTGATTTTCTGACAAGAAGTTGTTGTTCATAAATAGTGGGTTCAGAGCTATTTGTAGCAAATAAAGTTTGTATAGGTTAAAAAAAAAAATCCAAATATTGTGGGAAAAAAATAAAGGTTTTGGAAAGTGAGTGTTGCATCTCAACCCATTTTCTGTGAAGCACGTGCCACCCTCCTCATAGGGGGACAGGTCTGTCCTCTGAGCCACATATGGACTTGAAATCAGTACAGGGAAACCAGTAGGATTAATTTTTAACAACTGTATCTAAACCAGTGTATATAAAAGATTACCATATTGACACATAATTAATAAGTACGTTTATTGCATTACGTTCTGTTGGTGCTCAGTCTTGCCAGTTCAGTGTCCCTGGCACAAAACTGCCTCACTGTGCACCTCTGGCATCTCCGTGGCGTCCGCTTCCAATGGACCATCCCCAGGAGAGCTGACGAGCTGAACAGCCCTGCCTTTGAAGCCCTGCTGGTTTCTTTTTCTTTGCACAAAACAGAATTGGCTGTACACCAAACAGGAATGGAAGACTTTCTCTAACAAAGGAAAACCTTTTTTCCTGCTTGCCCAAGAAACACATATTGTTAAAGAAAGCAGACACAGTGAGTCCAACAGATGGTGGATGACGCTAGGAGGGTCTCTTTTTCCTAGCTTGGTATTTCAGCTGAGAGACCCCAAGGCACCATCTCATCTGACCTGTGGTAGTATCTGTGAGGAATGCTGACTGAAACGTGATGTGTCTTAGACATGAGAGCTTCTGACAGATGAAGGAGAGCTCCAAAGCTAACCTTGCCTGTGAGCACCCCAGGCCGTGTGGCATGTGCAGGCACTGCGGTTACTGTGGCCTGAGTGGACGGCCTCCCCACGTGCTGTCCTGTGCCAGCGGGACATCCACCCAGATACGGCCTAACTGACTGCGGGCCAGGGTGTGCTCCTCTGCGGAGGGGCAGGGTGGTGATTTTTCTCAGCACAGACAGACAGGAGCCTTGGCTAAACAATAAGGCATTGTGAACAAAGCCCCAGGCCGTTTAGTTGGAATTGAGTCTGAAGGGTGCTGGGCAGCGCTGTCAGTCTTAAGCAGCTGCAGGGATGGCTCCCATGAGAAGGCTGTCTCCACAGTGTAGATGCTTATCCTGAGGAGTGCTGCAGACTTTTACACCAGCACTTGTGGGTCCTGTGTTTAGTTTCTAAAATGATTTTTTTCTGTTCTCTTGTGTCACCACAGTCTGCTATGGACGTTACAAAATCCATTTTAATCTCTGGACACTAACCAGGGCAAAGCTGCTTATGTCCTTGGTTTGCTTTTTCTTTTAAAATAATTCTTGTCTAGAGTCCCGACCAGGGCCTTCCCTGGTGTCTGGTAGTCAGGACTCTAGGCTTTCACTGCGGTGGTCTGGGTTCAGTCCCTGCTCATGGAACTAAGATCCCACAGGCCACATATGACATGGCCAAAAACTTTTAAAAATTCTTGTTATTTTTTAAAATTGAAAGCCATGTATAACATCAGTAAGAACAGTATTCAGAAGTTAATACTGAACGTAGGGACTGTAACAAAACCACCCATGGGAGACCTGCTTGGGATCGCCCTTCTGCCTGGTCCTGACACACCAGAATAGGTGCTGGCACAGAAATACTCAATTATATAATTTTCCTGTTTTAATTGTGTAATTAAATATTCGGAATTAACTGAGCAGAATGGCTTCTAATAGAATAATTTAAGTTGAATTTGGAATCTAGCTATTTGGTACATTTATAATAGCAATCTCTTTGAGTATATCTCCATGTTCTAGGTTGACAAATACTACCACCAGCTTCATGAAGTAAAAATAATTAGCAGTGAGGTTGTTTGCCCCTGGAGAAGGTCTCCTGGACGCCTTCAGGAGTGTTCACATGAGCCTTCAGATGTGTATCAGTGAGCGCGGGTGGGCAGATGGCTACACAATGGCAGAGTTTTATGAGAAATTGTCAGTTTCCTTTGAAATTATTCCTACACCCAATTTTCTTCTTAGGCCCCACTCCTACATTCAGAGTCTTATCCTTTCAAAGCCAGTGTCTCATTTCCCTTCATAATGTATGACTTTCTGTTTGTAAAAGTCATATCCAGATTTGAGATTTCCAGATTTATTTTCTAGCAGCTTGGATCACTTAGGAACAACAAGGACATCTTCATTAGCTTGAGGAACATCCTTTTGTATTACATTTCTTGCCTGTTTCACAAAGTGTTTTCACAGATAAGAAAGCAAGCAGCAGGATGTGACCAGCCAGAGATTTGGTTGCCTTGACTCCAGACCCTTTGCTCCTTTCCATAGAGGTCAGCATCAGGATTGTTTGGCTTGAAAACACAGTCCTGAGTTAATGCATTCTAGAAGAAAGATTCCCTGGGCTGGCCATTCACTGCTTTCTAGACATTGTTTCTCTTGGCCCCACGACTCAGGACGCCGGTGCAGTGCTGTGGGAAGGTGCTGGAGGCTGCGGGCAGGAGTGTGGGCACGGGGGTGTTGTACATTAGGGGGGTGATCTGCAGGCTGAGACATGTCCGTGTGTGGTTGGTTCTGTGTCCAGCATGCCCTGGGCTCAAGGCAGGGTGGGGCGACTCTTGGTAGAGGCTCTGAGACTGCTTCCCTTGTGTAGCTCAGCTGGTAAAGAATCCACCTGCAATGCAGGACACCCTGATTCCTGAGTCAGGAAGGTCCCCTGGAGAAGGCATAGGCTACTCACTTCAGTATTTCCTGGGCTTCCCTGGTGACTCAGCTGGTAAAGAATCCGCCTGTATCACAGGAGACCTGGGTTCGATCCCTGAATTGGAAGATCACTTGGAGAAAGGAACGACTACCCACTCTAGTATTCTGGCCTGGAGAATTCCATGGACTGTATATCCATGGGGTCACAAAGAGTTGGACATGACTGAGCGACTTTCACTTTGATTGAAGCTGCAGCCTGGGTCTGGGGGAGCCTGTACTGGGAGCAGCACTAATGTCTCATTGTCCTTGTCATTTCCCAGGATGCTCGGAAGGCGTGTGCAGATGCGACTCTCTCTCAGGTAAGGACCATTGACGCAGTCACTGATTTGCTATAGAGGCTGGTGCTTGTGGGGCCTGCTCTGGGCCTCGGAAGGAGCTGCTCTGACTTTGTGCACAGTAAGGGTGGGGCCCCTGTTTGAAGGTTCTCATTTTCAGGTCATTGTCAATGCTGGGCATAGGCTGTGGTGAGTTTTAGATAAAAAATAAATATCTCTCTAGCCTTAAGTAATTATGTCCTCTTACAGAGGTCAGAGTCCTAAATATTATTACAGTTTCAATATGGATGTTTTGAAGTTCCTCTCCCTAATTAGGTCTGCCTTAGAACCTTAATTTCTAAGGTCCAGTTTGGCACATTCTCAGAGATTGAAACCCGAGTTATGACCCATGGCTCCACTCCTGGGTATGCACCCAGAGAGACTAGAGCTGATGCTCAGACCAGCCCGTGTCCAAATGCTCCTGGAGGCACTGCTCCCAGCAGCTGTGTGCCCTCGGGGGATGAGATCAGGGCCAGGCACAGCCTGTCCACACAGTGGGACTTACTCAGCCATAGAAGGGTGAACCTTGAGACACGTGTGCTCAGTGAGAGGAGGTCACGTCGTGTGATTCTGTGTACATGAACTGTCCAGAACAGGTCACCCTGAAGAGACAGAAAATAAATTCATGCTTGCCCGGGGTTGAGGAGGAGGCTGTAGGGAGTGACTGCTTAGTGGATGAGGGGCTTCCTCTGGGGGTAACGATGAAGATGGTTTGAAACCAGATACCACTGATAGTGGAACAATGTTGTGAATATACCAAATATTGCTAAATTATATCCTTTCAGATAGTGAATTTCACCTCATTGAAAAAAAAATTTTTTGTCTCAAACACTGAACAGAAATGTGAAAGAAAAATTATATTCCTTCTGTTGAGGATGATTACATTCTTTATTTTATTTTTTATTTTTTTAAATTTTTTTTAATTTTTCAGTGGGTTTTGTCATACATTGATATGAATCAGCCATAGAGTTACACGTATTCCCCATCCCGGTCCCCCATCCCAAATCTTTATATCATCTCAGTGCCTTAGAAGCTACCGTTTATGGAGTTAAACAATAAGTTAAAAGTTAGAATGCCGGGATCACCTACATTTGAATTCTCAGATGTACTTTGGACTCTACGTTTTTTAAAGCCCACTGTTGTGACACACTTACTCCATTTGTAAACCCAGAGTCATGAACATCAGGTTCTTGTGTGTTGGGTGAACAGTAGGTGTGCACATGCAGTTTTGTGCCTTAAACTCCAGAGTGCAGAAGAGATGACCACTGTTGTCCAGCTCAGCACATACAGCACCAAGCAGTCTATGTTCCTGGAGCCCTGTTAGATGGTGAGCCCTGTTAGGAGGAAGAGCAGCCTTCCAGGGCCGAACAGAGGCAGGAGGAGCTGGAGTTGGATGGCCAGTTAGCGTGCTGATGGGGGTGGGGAGAGGAGGCTCTGGGCCAGCACTAAGCTGCTGCGCCTGAGGTGGGCCTCACGATGGAGCAAGGTTGACTTGCTACATGATGGGCTGACTGGCAGGAGCCAGGCAGGCACAGCCATCCAGGGCTGAGCAGGGTGGGCATGAAGGAGACTTTGGTGGAGGGGGGTGGCAGGGGGAGAGTGTGCCTCCCATGGAGTTAATTCTTGGTAACTTTTATTTTTAAGATCACAAACAACATTGACCCTGTGGGAAGAATCCAGATGCGTACCAGGAGGACGCTGAGGGGACACTTGGCCAAGATCTATGCCATGCACTGGGGCACCGACTCCAGGTGTGTGGGCGGGAACATGGGCATTCATGGTGGGGGGGTGGAGCCAGAGCTCACAGGCTGGGATTGGTAAAAAAAAAAAAACTGGGCACTGCTGTCAGACGTGTAGCAGGCAGGACAGCTGGCCATGCTGCCATTCCCTTGTCACCACCCTCCCCTCACCTTTGTCTTCCCAGCTCCATGGCACAGTGCCCGTGCCACCTCAGGGCGGTGGTACCTGTCCTCTGTGTCCCCTGGGGGGGGGTGACCTGTCCCCTCTGTGTCACCTTGAGGTGTGACCTGTCCTCTCTGTGTTACCGGGGGGGGCTGACCTGTCCCCTCTGTGCCATCTTGAGGGGTGACCTGCCCACTGTGCTGTGGCTCTTCTTTTCAGCCCATTCCTTGTGACCTCATGGCCATACCCTCTCGTGGTTTTGGTTATCTGGTTCAGGGATCAGAAGCCAGTCCATGTGGTGTCGGGAGAGTTAAAACAGTGATGCGTGTGTCCTGAGGGCTGCACTGGGGCACAGAGCATGTACATGAGAGGTGTTGTCTCTGCCTCTCCCTGGCCTGCCCGCCCCACCCCCTTTTCTCTAGCGATCCCTCTGTTCCTTGAATTCTGCCTGTGTTCACACCTCTTTCTAAATGACTAGTCACCATTGCTCTCTGGGCCTCCTTCCCCTTCCTCATCCTTTTTCCCTTCACCTGCAGCATTGCTGAAATGAAATCCATCCAACTCCTTCTGTCTTCCTGTTGGAGGGTACTGGGTAATCTTTCTCCATTTTTCCTCTCAAATAATTAAAAAGCCATGTGATGTTGTGACTGTAATGTGTTTTTTCAAATAACTAACATGTTATACTTTGAGGATTAGATGCTTTTCTCTGAGTTGCATTTTTTTCATGTTTTAATTGTCAGAGAGGAATTTTCTGCTTGGTATTTTTTTCTTTGTTCGTGAAATTGGCTGCTTTAGTGTGTCAACAGCTATGGAACAAAAGATTCTATTTTTAGTTTGTTCTGTACAGTATCCCATATAATTCCAAATGCAAATGAGAGCTAACTTAGATCCTGTTAATGATGGCAATGATCAGAAAGAATAGAAGAGGAAAAAAGGAAAATTGCCCTTACTAATCCATCCATCTTAGATTCTATTCTCAAAAAGTAGACGGTAATCATATAGTGTCTCACCTTTGGGGTCTTTCCTGATCTTTGGGAACATCAGTGTCCTGGTTAGACAGGAAGTTGGATGGACAGTGATGTGTCACTTGTGTCCTGAGAGGTGACTGAGCGCTATGTTTGAAGAACTATGGTAAGTGTGTGGCCAGAGCTGTGACGATGAAGAGAGGGCCTTAGGGGCAGGGAGCCCATAGATAATGCAGGTGTCCTGAGTACATCCTCAAGGCTCTGCATGCCCTCTGGTTCGAACACAAACTGTGCTCGGGGATCCAGTGGTGGAAGGTGCAAACATGAGGAAGCAGCAGCACCGGTTCAGGGTCGTGGTGCCCACAGAGCAGGGTGAGGCAGAGTACTGGGGAGGCTGCTGGGCACCACCTGGCTTGTTCACTTTCTTGGACGGTGTAGGGTACATGGACATGTGTTGTACAGCTGCTCTTCAAATGGCAATTACTGGTATAATGTCCTTACACGAGGGCTGTCTTATAAACCAGGGAAAGAAAAAATGATACCAAGGAGAACTCCTGCTCTCCAGAGCCCTTTGGAGATTTTTTTCCCCTAGGTAGCCATGTTTTCTGGAGACTAAAATTTTCTTCATTAACATCAGAAATTTTTTTTTTTTTAATGTTTTGGATGTACATTTTGTTTATGGAATCTTCATAGACATCAAAGTTTATTATACAACTTCTTTTCATGACTCAAGGTTAATGAGTCATAATAATAATTTGGGAATACCAGTTATTTTATTATGTTTGTGTGGTTCATGGATATTCTCAGACTATCACAGTGGTTAGCTGGTTGTATTTTAAAACTATAGGAGAGGGACTTGCCTGGTGGTCCAGTAGGTAAGACTCCATGTTCCCAGTGCAGGGGCCTGTATTTGATTCCTGGTTGGGAAACTAGATCCCACATGCCAAAACTAAGAGTTCACATGTCCCAACAAAGCTTGGAGATCCTGCATGCCATAGCTAAGACCCGGCACAGCCAAATAAATACTTTAAAAACAAGTGAATAAATTTAGAAAATTTTCAGGGAGAGATAAAGCTCTAGGAGGTGCCTGCAGTGAGGCTTATGGGTGTGCTTGTGTCAGTACATATTATATGTGCATTTATGATATGTTTATCAATATATTTTAATTTTTATACATAAAGTCTACTTTTTATAATGTTTGAGAGTCTCTTTCAATCATGTGAATTAATGTTAAACCTTTTCTCCCTTTTCTAAAATCTGCCAAAGTGATACAGTTGAGAGGGAAACACTGCTAGTCCATCCATGTCTGTGAGTGTGCAGGAAGGGGGAGGCCTTGGGACCTGGACTGGGGCTTTGGGCCTTCTCCTAGCTCTGCCTCTGTGCTCCGAGGAGGTGGGAGACAGGAGGAGCCAGGTCCTCATGGCATTCCTCTTGGGGATTAAGAGGTGTGTCTTCTCTCACCTTCTGGGGGATCAGTGCTGCTTATAGGTTCTCCATCCCTGGGCACGTCAGCAAATATTAAGCTTTCTGATGAGGAGACCTTTGTAGAGGTGACCTTTCCAGGGGATGAGCTTCTTTACGTTGGCTCTGATATTCCAGCCAACACGTACTTAGAGGGGCCTGAAAGTAATAGAGCCGCCAAGTGACCCTTGATCTGACACACAGGGTCTTTCAAGTGCCTGATGTGTTTATAACTGCATTTCAAGGCAGGGATTTGCTCTAAGAAATTGCATCCCCAAAATAATAAAGTTGGAGCCTGCACTGGAATTAGTGTTGTCATGCAGAGCTGAACATGTATGTGTTCCTACCAGACTCCACGTGATGGAGTCTGTGCATCAGAACATAAGGTCACTTGTCAGAGTGACTCAAGTGATAATACCTCCAGGTTTGAGCTGTTCAAGAAGCCAAATGCACTTGTGTCTGAGATGGTTGAGACCATATTTTGATGCAGTCTCTGAAACAGCAGACCCTTCTCCTTGTCCACCCCACTGACATAGGTCTCTCCATGAATACCTTCTCGCCCATCCCGGACAGCGTCGCCTGTAGGGCAGAGTCCCCAGGATGTCCAGGAGGGGCTGGTTCCTGGAGTACTTGTGTTTGCAGTTCGTTTGCTTTCCTTTGGCAATATCCTTGTACCTCTCTGCAAATGCAGACAAAGCACCTCTTCAACACACAGGGTCCACACTTAGCCCAACTGACCAGAGCAAGAAACTTGGCACAAAAAATGTTCATTAGGCTCTTCTGTGGGACAAGCACAGCTGTGCTTTAGATTGGCATCTCTTTTCAAGGCAGGTAGGAAGGCAGTTCTTCATGGTTCTAGGAGACCTGGATTCCCTTTTTGGTGAGAAATGGCTTATAAATTCTGAGTATCTAAAAGCTTATTAGTCCTTTATGTTTATGCTTTTTATGTGTCAGAATGGAACATAAAATTATATACTAAATATTTCCTACCACCTTTGACTCATGAAATATCTTTGGGCATCAGATCTGGTGTATGGTGACCAGAAACCCTGAGAGAGCAGCGCTAGGCAACCAGTGTGTCTTGTCTGAATAGCTGAGGGGCTGCGGCTGGGGCTGCACCTGAAGACAGGCACCATCAGGCCTGCACTCTTACCTGTGAAGGTGTTTTCTTTTCATGCTTTCAGAGTTGGTCTAACAATTAGAATTTTGCTGGGGATTATCTCAAGCGAATGTAACATTGAAGTCTGTGTTAGTTGTTGTGAGAATTTAGTTTTCATTTGCTGTCTTTGGGGAGGCTCCTGTGTTGCTGACGGGTTTGCTTTTGTCTCTTTGCTCCAGGCTTCTAGTCAGTGCCTCGCAGGATGGTAAACTTATTATCTGGGACAGCTACACCACAAACAAGGTAGGCACTGCAGACCATGCCCTGAAGTCCAGCCCGGGCAAAGGCAGGTGTTTAAACTCTGGGTTCACTTATGCACAGTTTGTAAAGGAGAGGGCGGAGGAGCATGAGGTTGTCGCTTTTAGAGTAAAGTTGTTTGGGCCAAATGGAAACCTGGTCACGTAGCTGGCACGTCTGGCCTGTGCTGCCAGGCTGCACTTTTATGCCACGGTTGGTCTTCCTGCAAAGCAGGTGGAGGGAGGGCCTCCTCCATGTTTTTAGGAGTCAGGGATCCAATTTTAGCTCATGGGAAATCTCATGTTTTATTTAAAAATGCAGAGGTATAGCTTTCCATTAGTGACTGGTTTTCACAAGAAATAATCTGAAAGATACTGTACTTTATAAATTATTTTAAAAATTTAATCCAAGATTGTTCAATCCATACTGAATGAAAAAAGTATTGTCATTGGTCTAAATGTGTAAAACAGACAAAATTCAGTTATATTTTGCTGGAGAATACCAAATGTGTTTAAAAAGATTGCGGTACTTAAATCTCAGACCCAGGGAGGTGTGTGGTAGGATTAATTATAGTAATGTCTAGTTTGATTACTTCACTAAAAATACTTGAGTTTGTGAATTAATTTTATAGTCATTTTGATAGGCAAATGAAATGTTTTCCTCTTAATATGTAATTTCAGTTTGGGGGCTTTGCTGGTATTCCTGAAGTGCCTGCCTGACTGTAATAAATCTGCATTTGGGATTCTCTGGTGGGCCAGTGGTTATGACTCCACATTTTCACTGCCAAGGGCCAGGGTTTGATCCCTGGTCAGGAAACTAATCCTAAAAGCCAAGCAGTGCAGCAGTTAAAACAAAAACTCTACATTAAATTGTTGTGCAGCACTGAATTTCTAATTAAATTTTACCTTCATTTGGCCACCCATAAAAATTATTTTTAAACTAATTTTGGCCAGTGTCTTGCTGTGTCACCTCTGGGGCAGTGACAGTTGAAGACAAGAAGCAGGATCACAGTGTCACTAGGTGATGTGTCTGACCTGCGTGCTCACATCATGTGTGTTCTGCCCTTCAGGTCCATGCCATCCCTCTGCGCTCCTCGTGGGTCATGACATGCGCTTATGCCCCTTCTGGGAACTACGTGGCCTGCGGAGGCCTGGATAACATCTGCTCCATTTACAATCTGAAAACTCGTGAAGGGAATGTACGTGTGAGTCGTGAGCTGGCTGGACACACAGGTACACATTCTCATCAATAAAGTCACAGTCATGTGTGCTGTGGCCAGGCATTAGTACTGTGCTGTGGACACTTGTCTCTTCTCAGTAGTTGTTTTATGAGATTGGCTACAGTAATGGCCGGAGATACTCTGAAAGTGAAATCAAAGACAGGCCTTGATATACTTTTACCAGTTGGAAGCCTTTTGGTTTAAGTCACTATAGTGTCTGGTTTTCAAGGATCCTGGGTACTTGGGTCACTGTGTAGTAGCTGGTGGACAATTTCTTTCCATGTTAGCATGACATAATTCATTCTCTTGAGCACTTTTCCACAATGGTTTCCTAATCTAAACATGCATGTTACACATACCTATCTCCACATGTACACACATATGCACACCCTGACTCCAAGTACACACAACTATCTCCATGTGTGCACACACATGCACCCTGACTCCATGTACATACACCTGTGTCCACTTGTGCACACACACACACGCATCCTGATTACTTACCAGCACTCATGCTGCACAGGGCAGAACATTCCTATAGGCCCAAGTCTCCTGAACAGAGCCTGCTGGAACTGTTAGATAGTGGGTTGTTTTGCCAAGTTCAATTTACCTGTGACAGTTATTATTTATTACCAAAGACATAACGTTTCTGGAAAAGAAGGTCTCACCCCAGTATTTTACTTCTCTTGCTGTATTCTTTTTCAAAACTACGCCCTCTGCTCATGTACTTCACATGCAACCAGAGAATTATCATAGTTACTGGTGTCCTTTTGACTTCTTTCAGGCAGTCTGTTAAATTTATTCTGGCTGGTTAATTGTATATCTTTAAACTTTTAAAGATACACTGCCTGTATTGCACTGATTTCTGTCCTGTGTCATTTCCTGCCTTTTGTTGGCTTTGGGGTTGCTTCCTTCTTAACTCTCTAGCTTCTTATTAAGGTGGAACCTTAGGCCTTCCTTCTTTTTCAAATTGAGCCTTTAAAGCTGTAAACTCCCCTCCAAGTGTGGCTTTAGCTATGTTGTCATTCAGTGGGAAACATTTTTAACACCATTTTGATAACATGTTGTGGTTTCTGATTAAATGCAGTTATGTTCAGAAACAGTGTTCTGTATTGGTTGAGTTTTTCTCATTTGTGGAGGTTCACTTCCTGAGGAGCAGGTGGTCTGATAAGGACACGCTGCATGTGCTCAGGAGGCCAGGCTGTGGGGCAGCAGTTCTCAGTGTGTTTGTCAGAGCAGGACTTTGACACTATTCACATTTTCTGAGTCTTTAGTTTCTAAGTTGCTGAGGTGGGATGGATTTCTCTCTTTCTTCCTTCATTCTGGAAATTTCTGCTTCTTGTATTCTGACTTCTTTCAGTGGAAGCAGTTATGTTCGTGACTGTCATTTCTTCCTGATGAACTGACCCTCTTTCTGTCTCAGAACCTCTGCTGGAAAGTGGGCTTTATCTGATGTTCTTGCAGCCATTCCAGCCTTCTTAGGCTGTTTGCATGGTGTATTTCTTCCGACTGTGTAACTGTATTTATAAACACAGTCCCTTGTCTACTGTACATGTCTCTGCCTCTCTAATTGTGTGAGCTTCGTGTCTGCTTCCTGCATTGCACATGCACTGGGGTTTGTGATGACCTCTCCTTTCCCGCCTTCTTTTGGGTTACCTGATTGTTTAGAGTAATATTTTATAGTTTTATCTGTTGGCTTTTGGTTACCTCTTTGAATTATATTTTAGGGTTTATGTAGGGATTACAGCGTACGTTCACAATTCTTAAGGAAGGTTCGGCCAGGTATGTTGTATCCATTTATGTGAAAGATAAGAATCTTGTAGCCATAAATGTCCCATTTCCTGCCCTTCCTCATCCTTTACAAAGTTTTCTTTTTCTAGGTCTTGCATCCTTGAGTGTTATAAGCCCCCAATATATTGTTACACTTTTTTCTTTAAACGTGCTTAGCCATTTGAAGAAAATTGAATAGTCTTTTACATTTACTCAAGTCTGTACCATTTCTGGTGCTCATTTCTTCCTGAAGACATGCGCTTTCTCCTGGGTGCCCTTCAGACTGAGGGGCTTGCTTTAGCAAGCTTCCTGCAGTTGGTGTGGATCTCACCAAGGAATTCTGTCTGTCCTCACCTGAAAATACTGACTATCCTTCATCTCTGAAGAATATTTTTGCTGATATATTTAATTTTGGGTTGGTATTATTTTCTTTTAGCATTTTAAAGATTTTTCTTTATTTTTCAGCTGTTTGACTGACATGCCTTGGAGTGATTTTCTTTGTTTATTGTGCTTTAACACCTTGACTTCGTAAAGTTCTGTCTTTCACTAAATTGGGGAAATTTTAGAGGTCCACTTTCTGTTCTTGGTGCTCTCTTCTTTTGTGCATTCACTTCATCTCTTAGATTCCATCTCCCGCTTCCCCAGAGCCGTCCTCTAGGGCATGTGACTTCTGTCACCTCCATGGTGTAAGACCACCCAGCAAGCCATTTAAGTCAGATGTTCACTTCAGTTCTAGAATTCATTTGCTTTTTAAAAAATAGTTCTTGTTTCTCTGCTGAGATTTCTTGTCTTTTTTTTATTTATAACAAGCATAGTTAGGATCCTTGTGAGCAGTTCCAAGAGCTGCCTTTAAAATTCTTGTCTGCCAGTTCTAGCAGTCAGTCCCTTGAGGTTGGTCTTGGTGGCTCGTTCCTCTTGAATGTAGATGACATTTTCCTGCTTGTTGGTGCATCTAGTGATTTGACTTGCATCCTGGGCTTTTGTGGCTGTTGTGTTGTGCAGACTACTCTCCTGGAATCCTGCTGTGTGGTCCTGTGGGGAGCAGCCATGCTGTGTGGGCTCAGCTGTCTTGCCTGTGTGTGGTTTGGACAGATGTGTGGGAGTTGGTGCGTGATTTTTTTTTAGGGCCTTGTATGGCTTTCTCCTTTCTAGGTTTTCTTCTTTCACTTTTTGGCTGTGGTTGCCCAGAACCCTTTACTGGATGCTCAGGAAAGTTGGCCCACAGATGTGCTGTCTGAGGTGTGGCTGCGTGGTTGTGGCTGTCACAGGAGGGGACATGCCTGCAGGCACAGCACCTGAAAAATAAGGTCCCCCAGTGCCTCCAAGTGCAGGTTCCCCTTCAGTTTGTCTGCTGCTGCTTCCAGTGTTTGTAGGAGTTTGTTTTTATATTTGTCCAGCCCTCATAGTAGTTTTCTGTGGGAAGGCTACTCCTGGGGGTGGAACTCAGCCTGGCCTGCCTGCCCCATCCTTGTGAACAGGGCTTCTGTCCAGTGAGCACCCTTCATAAGCCACTTTGCTTCCAGCATCAGCGAACTCGCAACACTTAAAAAACATTCTTACTGTTTATCAATCTCTTATATCCAGTTCAGTGTATGGACTTCCATTTTTTAATTAAATCTTTTACATTTTTTAGCACTTGTTTGCTGAAAGAAAAAATAAAACTAGTATTAGAATGCATTAGAAATTGTGTTTCCTTCATGCATTGTGAACTCTTACTTCTTGAGAGCTGAGTGGTGTGTTTTAAACATTCTACATCTTAAGGGTATTTGTAACTTTTCAGACATGATGCTTCATATCAATAAAGGTTAACGTTCGATGAGCTTCACCTAGCCTCCCTTTAGTCAGGCGAGGGTGTGAAAGATCAGTGGACTCAGCAGATTGGAGCACGTGTGGTCTGTCTCGTCTCTGTCATTCCTAACTTCATCTGAGGGCATTGGTACCCCTCATTCGGGCGTCTCAGGCCTGAGCATTAACTGAGAACTCTCTGTTAAGCTGGTGTTGGGACATTTTCTCGGAGGATCTTAGAACTCAGTTGCAATAAACCCATCTGGGTGCTATTGTCAGCAGACCCTCATCCTTAGTGGTGTCTGTAGAGTCGGGGCGGGCATCAAGCTTATGCAGCCTCGGGAAGGAGGCTCCTGTGATCAGTTTCGTGTTGTTGTTGTTTCCATGAGATACAGGGCCCACTTGGAGCAAGCCGAGGTTCCTTCTCTCGAGTTGGCCTCCCGGGCTGTGGGAGTGCTTGCGGAGCTGAGGGAGCACCTGTCAGATGGTGCTCTGTTCACCTTTCCTTCTAAGTTGTCTGTCCTGCAGAGTGCAAGGTGCCCTCTGGAAATGGCTCAGGGACTGAGCTTCCAGCCTTGAGACGGAGCATTTGTTGTTGTTGTGACTACATTACATACAGAATAACCTTTAGAGTGCTGTTTTGGCAAAAAGGCATTATTAGATCGTGTATTTGGGAAATCGGTAAGGCCCTGAAAGTGCCGCCTTCTTCCCTGAACCTCCCATCCCAGTGCAGACATGGTGTCTTCCTGGGATCACCTGGTCAGGCGTTTAGCCAGAACTTCCTTGGGGCCGTGATGGCCTGCCCCTCCTGAGGTGGCTAGCGCTTCATGTTTTTGGGCTGGGCTGGGCTGTCCTTGCTGTCCGGGGCCCCCAGCCTGTTCTTTTTCCCTTGATAGGAGCTAGCAGGCTGGACTGTAGGAGGAAAGAGGGCCTGTCTTGCTTCATTCCAGGCCTCTTCCCTCTGGGCTGTGGCCTGCTCGTCCCTGCACCAGGCCATCCCACTGCCACTTGTGGTCTCAAAGAGGCCTTGGCACACCCGCATTTGGTGCCATGTTTGTCTGACCCTCTGGGGCTCTGGAAAGGCACCAGTGCCTGGGCCAGCCACCTTTCTGCTGAGGACACACACAGGGACACACGTGCACACACAAACTGGGGAAGAGGTCCTGCTGAGGGCACACAGGCACACTCACGTGCACACACCCACACTCTAGGGAAAGGGGTTCTACTTAGGGTGCACACACATGCACAAACACACACACCCGTGAGGAAGGGGTTCTGATGAGGGCGCACACATACAGGTGCACATAAACTCATATACACCTATGAGGAAGGGATTTTTGTTAAGGGCACGCACACATACACACACGCACACAGGATGGGAAGGAGTTCTGCTGAGGGCACCTACACGCACACATCTCCACAGGCAAGGGGTTCTGGTGAGGGCACACATAGCCTGCCTGGTTCCTAAGGATCCACCAGCTGATGTGTGCTGACCTTCTGGGCCCTGAAGAGGCCAGAGCTCGTTGCCGGTGCTCGAAGGCCGTGGCCGTAACATTCAGCTGCTGGTTCTTGGGGTAGGAAACTCATGGGCTCCGTGTGACCACCACCTGCAGGAAATGGACAGAGGTCATCTTTGAGGGCGTGTTTCTTTGTGGCATTGACCTAGGAGTGCCTATGTCTGACCCTGTGTGCAATGCCGGTGGGACTGGGGTCTCCACAGTGCTGTTTCCAGTCGGCTGTGCTCACCAGTCGGACAGGGTAGTGCTGGAGGCTCCAGGACTGGATCCTGGAAGACTGGCTTGTATGAGGGTGGCAGTGTGCCAGGAAGTGAGTGCTGTTCTTGGAGAGGAGCAGCTCGGGGACCTTGGGAGGAACCCCTGGGGGAGGCTGAGGGTGGCAGCCATGTGGTCCCCGATGTCCTGTGGACATGATGTGGGCTCTAGGGAGCACTTGACCACATGTCCTTATCTAGGCACAGAACTGATATTCTGAAACTGTCGTCTCTGTTTCTTCTGTGGGAGACAGTGAGGTAATATGTTAGGTATAGGCTTTGTTTTCCCAACAGCCTTATGCTTTCCACATCAGCAGCTGTCAGTGGGCTCCTCCTCTCTTGGTGTGTATTTTGTCTTCGGTTTTACTGAGTAACACAGCATCACACGTGGCTCTGTGTGGCCTGGGAAACTTGGTAGGAGCCCGGCCGGCTGGGGTCAGGGGCTGCCCTGACACTGTCCCTGGGCCTCCCGGGTGGGGTGCTCACTCCGTACGTGCAGTCCTTAGAGTCACTTGTGCTAAGAAAACAGAGATGGTGGTGAACAGGGCTTATTCAGGAGAAATCAAATGTAGGCTCTACAGAATGGACCTTCTTTGTATTTGCCCTTCCTTATTCCAAAAGGGGATGCAGGCTGGGGCCTCTCATGCTGGTGGGGGGTGCGGAACTGAGTGACACACAGCAGTTTCCACGCTGACCACACACTTGTCCCACAGAAAACAAGTCTGCCCCCAGCCCTGCACCTCAGTCTCTTGCCCCTGCAGACCCACCATCCTGGCTCCTCCTGCCATGTCAAGGGCCGGCAGGACGTGCGTGTGCTCAGAGTGCCTCCTTCCTCCTGGTGCCCAGTCCTGTGGCTCTGCTCTTGCCCGCATTGCCTGCAGTCTGTGTGGCTTTGTTCTCTTTCCAGCACACAGGGCAGGGCCAGAGGTGGTGGACATGGCATTTCCCTCACCTTGCCTGGGCCTTCCCACTGTGGCCACTCCATTTACAAGATGTAGAGTCAGGTGCTGAGGCCATTGTTGGGTCTATTTTCCAGGTTACCTGTCCTGCTGCCGTTTTCTGGATGACAATCAGATCGTTACCAGCTCTGGAGACACCACCTGGTGAGTCCCAGTGCGCTGAACCTGTCTCACATTGCCCTCCCCGCCGCACAGCTGAGCCACAGGGAAGCCCTCAGCTAAGCCACTGTGACTGGACGTGGCCCCGGGGCTTCAGACACAGGTGCCGAGAGGCAGACCAGTTCATGGTGCTCTGTGTAGATGGGAAGGTTCAGTTTTGAACAACTAAGAACTGATTTTGAAACTAGAACTCTGTGAAACACCGGCTTGTCTCTTCCTCACAGTTCGCCTTCCTGGGCCACAGTTACTAGCCTTGGGGGGTGCGCGTCAGCCCCCCTCAGGTGAGCGCTGCCTCCCTGTGGACTCTGAGCACAGCTTCAAAGTAGCAGGTGTCATAGGAGTTTCACCTTATTGGTGAAAGACACTGAAACTCTGTGAAGTGTTCACTTGTGGCACCAAAACATATCCTCTAAAATCATCGAGAAGTTCAGTCATTTCAGGCTTAAACTGTCCCTGTGGGTTTTTCTGACTCTTTGAGGCAAGATGTGGTGGCCGAGAGCCAGCAAGCCACACGGGAGGGGCAGGTGCACCCTGGCCAGCCCTGCCTGGTGAGGTGTCCTTTGTGTGTGCGCTCACTGAAGATTTGCAGTCTGTCTTGACTGCCAGTTTGGGAAGAACCTCTGTATTAGAAGGTACTTTTGGAAGCTTTTTCACTTGGGAAGGATGTTTTTTGGACTGGGGTTGGGGGAGGTTGTCTTCCTTCCTTCCTGCTTGTCCTTCAGGCCCTAGAGAGGGGTCCCCCATGCTTGGATGTGGGGGCTGAGTTGAGCTGGTTTTCTGTGAGGCTGACAGGGGACGAGTAGCATCTGATGGCCTTGCTTCTGTGGGTGAAGCACAGAAACCGCACATGTGTCCTCACCACACTGCCGTGTCTCCCCTTTCTCTGGCCTGGAGTAGCCTCTCAAGCTGATGGTCATGGGCCCCACGCTTGGCTCTGCCCCACGGAGTGACCCAGCCTCTGGGCTCTGGCGGGCATGGAGCTGTCCAGCAGGGGCACCAACTGGAGGCCTTCTGCTGCCCCTCATGAGTCCTTGTGGGGCCCAAGTGTGCGGCCCAGTACACAAGTGTCCCCGCTGGACAGGGACTCGGCTCCCTCTTCTGCTGATGTGTGAACTGGTGTGAGAATCAGAAGCCCCGGGTGGACTCATCCATGTCATGTGTGTGCTTGGCTCTGTAACAACCCATTTGAGCAAAGTCACTACTGGATGTGGATCTGTCTTAGGTGAAGTGTGGATGCTTGCTGCAGGCCTGGGGGTTTGAGGGAGTTTGTTTGTGTATCTGGTCTTCCAAGCAAGGGGATAACCCCTGTCATTGCTCTGTCCCAGTGCCCTGTGGGACATCGAGACTGGCCAGCAGACCACCACGTTCACTGGACACACCGGGGACGTCATGAGCCTTTCGCTCGCTCCGGACACCAGACTGTTTGTCTCTGGTGCTTGTGACGCTTCAGCCAAACTCTGGGACGTGCGAGAAGGGATGTGCCGGCAAACCTTCACCGGCCACGAGTCTGACATCAACGCCATCTGTGTGAGTTGAGGTCACAGGTGTGGGTCAGGGCCCCTGGCTGGCAGTCAGCAGGTTAGAGTCCTCAGGAGCTGCAGCTGTGTCAGCCAGTTGGAAAATGTTTTCAGGGTTAGGTGTTCTCTCTTTTCTATGCAAATACAGTCGAATGGACAAAATCTCCCTGTGGGAGACTTGACTGTGATTCGCTCTGTCCCAGTGAGGCCCACATGTGTCCCACTCCCAGGGTGACCAGTGACTGACCGTGAGGCTTCCTCCCGTTGGGGGCAAATAGTCCTGTAACTGACCCTGTCAGCCCAGCCTCCGCGGGGCTCTGGGGGCACAGCAGTGGAGGGAGCCTACCCTTGTCCACGTTGCCCTGACAGGAGGGCCTGGCCATCTGAGGAGCCGGAGGTGGGGAGGGGGAGAAAGTGTCTGCTTGCTGAGTCGTCCTCCACGCAGGAAGCCTGACTCCAGTGCCTATGGGCACCCAGCCATGGGTGACAGCCACACTCCTGCTGTTCCCTTGGGACCATGGTGGTGACGGGAAGCCAACTCTTCGCCGAGGTCTGGTCCCTCCTGGTCCCTGCGCAGCATCTGCTGTTCCAGCCAGAGCCTGGTCCTAGCTGGTCTTCATCTCCTGTGCCCATAGTACCCTGCATCGGGCAGTCTGCATTTCCAGTGTGTCTTTCTGTCCGTTGGCAAACTGTCTTGGCTTGCTTGCTCTTTCCAGTTCTTCCCGAATGGCAACGCATTTGCCACCGGCTCAGACGACGCCACCTGCCGGCTGTTCGACCTCCGTGCGGACCAGGAGCTCATGACGTACTCCCATGACAACATCATCTGCGGGATCACCTCCGTCTCCTTCTCCAAGAGCGGACGCCTCCTTCTCGCAGGGTACGACGACTTCAACTGCAACGTCTGGGACGCCCTCAAGGCCGACAGGGCAGGTAGGCAGTTGCCGGGCCTCACCAGGTCTGCAGAGGGATAGGGTACACATCACCTGCGACATGTGGGCTGGCAGAGGGACAGGAGCCAGGCCCCAGCACGAGAAGCTCTTCGCAGTACCATGTGGCTCACTCAGGCAGGACCGGGCCAGCTGTGTCCTCATAGCACCCTCCCATTGTAGAGCTCCTGCTCTGGGGGGGGCTCCTCTTCCTCTCCTGCTCCCCCGAGTGCCTCCAGGTCTGCGGCCTCTGTCCTGACAGCACAGGGTGCTCTGAGATACAGCCTCAGGTCCCTCTGGAAAGATGTGGCTGATGATTCTCCAAGCACTGACCACTGACTGTCACGGGGTGCCCTGTTTTGGGGGGAGGGGGATCACTGTGCCTGTCCTAAAGGACCACCCTCTGCGTCCGTCACGAGCCCTCTGTGTTGGGATCCTTTCCTCACCACCAAGGCCTGGCAGGGACTGCAAGTGGGGGTTTCTGGGTCCACTTCAGCAAGTGGTTGGACCCCAGGCTGACCACACTGTCCTCGGTCCCCAGGGGTCTTGGCCGGGCATGACAACCGCGTGAGCTGCCTGGGGGTAACTGATGACGGGATGGCCGTGGCGACGGGGTCCTGGGACAGCTTCCTCAAAATCTGGAACTAACCCTGACAGGTAAGAGGCAGCCCACACCCTTCCCTGCTTGCAACTCCATGTTTCTTACAACATGGAGGGAGCTGTGGGTTGGAGCTCCTGGGGTCATTTGGACGTGGCTGCTCTGGGCTCTCAGGCAGGTGAGCTCTGCAGTTAGCCTGAGTACTCGCTGTGCCCCCATCCTGAGCGGGTGCAGCTACCATGCCACTCTGCACCTGGGCCAGGTGCTGCGTTTCTCTTCATGGTCTCTCAATTCTGTTTAAAGCAGCAGGTGGACGCCACAGTGACTGGAAGACCATTCCAGCCTTGGAGCGTTGCAGATAGCATTTCCCATCCACCCCTACTAACGCGGACGCCCTGCACCCCTCAGAACTTCAAAAGGGCAAGACCTTCCCCTCACTTATTGCTGAAACCAAGAGCACAATTCCCACTGAGAGAAGAATCTCTGTGCTGTAACTAAAACGAATCGTGCATTCCTTCCGGGACCATTGTCTTTGTTTTCTTTTTTTTGTTTGTTTGTTTTGAATGAATTTAAAAGGAAATACTATAATAAAAATGTTAACGAGAAGGTAAACTTGAGTGTAATTGTGAGACAGACACAACTTTTTACTAGTTTATTTGAAATATTGATCAGTAATCCTGTTTGGTGATGTTCATGCAAACCAAGTTGAGGACTTCATCTTGTAATTGACTCTGAATTCTAGATTGTGTTTGTAACAGGATTTTGCAGACATGATTCATATTTCCTTCTTAAAATACATTTCTTTCTGCTTGTAGTTAAACAGAGAAGGAGGGTCTGGTGTGGCCTCTCTCAGATTGTTAATGATGTAAATTTAGTCCCTGGTTTTTTTACTTCTTGTCTCGTGTCACATGACTGTCGTGCGCATGGTGTAGAAGGATGATGCTGAGAAGTCAAGGAACTGAGCACGCGGACAAACAGTGACCGCGTCAGGCGCCTTTCCCCTGACCCACCCTCTCCCCCCAGTTCGGTTTTAGTCTCACCCGGTCTCCTTGTGAAGTTGGAGAGAGGCCGACAGAACAGCGCGACACTACCCTGTGCCCCACCCGGCCATCACGAGCCTCCGTCCTCAAGAGCGGTGCCGTCCTGTGCGTGGAGAGTCAGTCAGTCATTTGTGTATGAAACAATGTACAAATCAATGTTTTGAAAATAATGATCTCAAACTTTCTAAGTTAAATTTTAAAAAACCTGATCGTTTGCCATATGGGGTGGGTTTGCTCTTAGAACCGCATGCTGTAGAAATGCTCACAGTGCATATAGGACTCAGTCCTTAGATGTTCTTTTTCTTTTAAGAAATAACCTCTTTGAAGTTGTGACGTCGCGCTCTGTCCACTTCGCGTCGCTCCTCTGTGCACACGCATCGCATTGGAGGCCGTGCAGTTAGCGGCTCTACACGCTCGCCTGGCGAGATGTCACTGTTTTCTTTCTTTCTTTAAAAAACAAGTCCTGTTCCAAAATCGTTGTTGGATGGGGTGGGGGGTGTACAGGGAACGGAGTCCCCGGCCTCCCTTGTGGATTCCTCACAGCCCGCCTCTCCCGGGAACCAGCCTTTGTGCTGAGGCAGACCACTTTTCTAACATGCAGATGTCCCTGGTTCCGTGCGCGTCCAGTGTTGGGCAGCAGTGCTGGGACAACGCGGGCCTCCTCCCCGCACCAGCGCCCCCGTAGCGGCAGCAGTGGCTTCTCCACCTGTGTTTGCACCATCCTGTGCGCCCTGTGCCCTGGACCCGCAGAGAGTGGGATGAGCCCCCGCCCCCGTCGGCACCTCTGTAGAGCTCTCTGCACCCTGTCCCTCACCTTTTGTATTTAATTTTAAAGTCAATGTACTGCAAGGAAGCTGGATGCAAGATAGATCCTATATTCAACTGTACTGTTATTTAAGATGTAATAAAGCAGTTTGACATGAGGGATCTTGGCGTGACTGCTCATTTGTGGGGCTGTTTCAGTGTCTGGAGGCAGTTGCTTCCCCTGCTGCCCACTCTTCTGTCCATGTCCCTTGTCCCCATCACAGTTCAGCTCAGTTCAGTCGTTCAGTCGTGTCTGACTCTGGGACCCCATGAACCGTAGCACGCCAGGCCTCCCTGTCCATCACCAACTCCCGGAGTTTACCCATGAAAAGTGGCTGGCCCTCAGATGGCCCTGCAGAGCAGTGGTGTCCTGTGAGCCCTGGCCCTTCATCCCTGGGTAGCAGTCTGTCCTTTCCTCTTCTGAGCCTGAGCCACATCCCCCCTTCCCTCCGCTCCCCAAGAATACTTAGGACCTTACTCAATAGACAATACTTCTCTTCACATCAGACCGTTTTCATCTTTGAAGAGAACTGCGTCTTAGAAGAAAGAATGAGCATCAGCCCCCCACATGTGAGAGAAAGTGCACTTCAGTGAGGAGAACCCCTCACTCCACCCTTTGCCCCCGCCACAGGATCCAGACCTGCTTCTGCTGCAGGAAACAGCTTTCCTTCAGCCCTCGGTGTTCCATAACGTTATGAAGGCTGCCTCAGTATTCCCCTGGGTCAGGTTCATAAATAAGCGCAGACTAAAAAAAAAAAAGTGAAGACTGCTCTCAGTGGGAAGCGTTCCCGCCTGAATCTCCCATTTCCAAGGATCAGGAAGACACAGGCATCAGGTCCACACCGACCCCCACCCCCAGCTTTGCCCCTGGGGAGGGATGGCTGGGACTGGCACCTTCTCGGCTTGCTTCTGCAAGGACCATGGGTGCAGTTTCTGGGTGACTGACAGCCTGAACAGTGGGTTCGCCTGGTTTCAACCTCCGCCCCCACTTCTCTCTGGAATAAATCTGTTACTTGAATGTTTTAACTGCCAACTGCCTCACAGAATGCCAGAGAGCATCTGAGGTGCTCCCTGAGCTGGCAGCCTGAGGTGGGGGAGGGAGGGTCTCCTGGGGTCAGGAAGCAAGCCTTTATTCTGGCACAGGGCACACCTGCTGCTGGCCACCTGCAGAGGGAGCAGGTGGGCACAGGAGCCTCTGCGAGGGCCAGCTCACCCAGGGATCCTCTGAGCTGGGGCGGGGGATGCTGAGACTGAGCCCTATGCTGCCTTGACACCACTGGCCCACCTCAGGAAAGTGGTCACTGAAAATGGGTGTTGGGGACGCTGAGGGCAGGCAGCCAGAGGTGTTAAGTGACACCACTGGCACTGTGCTGCCCGGAGTGAACCTTGGACTTGATGCTGGAAGCCCAGGACCCTTGGGAGGCGCAAGCACGTGGCTCCCAGGGCCTGGATGCACCTGGGAAGTGACATCCTCCTGTCCCACCTCCCCTCCAAGGCGCCTGTTCTTTCTTCCTCCAGCCTCATCCCACAACCTCCGTCCCTAGCAGTCCCTAGCCGCTCCGCTGACTCTGGAGGGCATTCCTGTATCCCCTGTGATGTCCATACTCTGCCCCGGACCCTCAGTTGCTGGACACAAACTGAGTCCTTGCAGGGAGCCTGGGATTACCTGGGCCCCCACCTTGGTTCTCAAGTGCACGCGTGGTGCCCACCCCACCCAGCACCAGCACCCACACAATTCCTGACCCTCCACGGGGAGCACATAGGGAGGTCCACCTGACCTGTGAGAGCAGGAAAAGGCTGCCCTGCCCCTGCCACTCTTGCTCCAACTCCCCCACATCTCCACCATTCCCAACTCCTGGAGTCCAGCCAAATGGAAGGGGCAGAAAATCCTGTTCTTTCACATCCTTCTGGTGTGACCTGGGGCCAGTTACTTGACCTCTGTGTGCCTGAGATTTCCTGTGAGAAAGCACCTGCTTTGAGAGGCCCTGTGAGAACCTGGCATGTCCCACACGTGTGAGGTGCTGGAGCGGCTGTCAGAGAATCCCCGCCCCCACCGCAGGCCCGTGCTGTCTGTTCCCTCTGCTAGTGCTCTTCTGGGCTCTTGGCAGGGCACGCCCCCCCCCCACACACACACACGCCCCTGCACCTGAAGGTTTGGTTCCCTGCAGTATTGTGTTCCAAGTGGGCAGTTCTGGACACTGGTCCCTGGGGAGGACTGGGAAGGGTGGGACAGGAGAGGTCAGCAACCAGGGCCTGTTGCCTGAAGGCCAGCACTGGGGGACACCCCCTGTCCACAGGGAGACCCCATGTCTCTCAGCCACTTACCCCTTCAGGTGTTTGGCAACCTCCCTCCACTCTGTCCCCCGCAGCCAGGCAGAGCTGAGGCCTACTTCCCCAAGAGCTTGGAGCAGGACCCCAAAGAGAAGTGCTGTCTCCAGACCCTGCACCCCAATCCAAATGTGCTTCCTGCCTGAGTGAGTCCAGCTCTGGGCAGGCAGCCCTGTCTGCTCCCTCTATAGCCCCACTTCCTCCATTTCCATCCCCCACCCTTGCTGTCCCCCATCTTTCCACCCTTGGAAGAGGAGGAGTCCAGGTTTGGGGTATCTAAAGCTTACATGGTAGGGGAGCCATGTTTACAGAAAAGAACACAAACATTAGAGTCCTGCAGTGTGGCACTGCGAAAGGTCACGCCCATGGCCTTTCCTGAACCCTCAGCCCCTCTGAGGTGCACCAGCATCCTTGCCCAGCCCACGTGGGCCTGACTGGCATCAATCCCCCATCCCTACACCTGCCTGCATTCCTGCTGCTCCTTCCCTCTGCCCCCTGGCCCAGCTCATTTCAGCTCAGCCCTGCTCTCAGCCCAAGCAAGATCTCCTCTAGGAACCTTCCAGAGGCCTAAAGTGCCCCTCCCTGCACTGTCCTTCTGGACCACAGGGTGTAAGCCGGAGGCTCCGAGGTCACAGGGCAGCCTCAGGGCCTGCTGGGAGAAATTGCACAACAGGTTCAGTTGAGGGAAGCCACAGCCCCATCTTCTCATCTCTGAAATGCGGAAGCGCTCCTGCCTGAGGTCCTGAGTGGACAGACCTCCATGGTCACAAACACAACACCACACAAGTTCCCTTTAGAGAAGGGAGCACAGGAAGGGTGCCTGCTGGGTGACCTTGGCTAGTTACCAGGCCAGAGCTTCCTTCTCTGCATACTCTGCTTGCTCTAGAAGGTTCCTGGGGGGCCTAGCCAAGCATTCAGTATTATTATGCTAATAATATCCAAAAAATGCAACTCAAGAGGCTTTTCTTTTCTGTGGGTGTGGCTGGGGGTCACTTTGAGGACGTGGTTGGGTTTACAAAATAACCAGATATGGGGAAGTTTGGAGCTTGAGAAATCCTCCCAAATTCCCGCCATCCTTGCCCCACTTGCCATTCACCCTTGATGACCCCATGGTCTCGTGGTCATGTAAGAGGTGTCCTTTGCTGTGCCCAGGTGTGTTCGAGGTCTCTGAATACACGGCCAGGAGTTCCCAGCCAAAGAAGATGTCAGTAGCAGGTATGGAGATGCAGAAATTTAGAGGCCAGGCTGTTGCAAAGGACGTCGTTGTCTGCACATGGCCTGGGCCAGGAGCTCTGTCCAGGAGGCCTAGTGGGAGAGGAAAAAGGTGGCTCACCCGGGCTCATTTACAGAGGCCCTGCATCATCGCATCCAGGAACCCAGCACACCACTGGGACACTTGACTCACTGCCCTGGTGGTGTCAATTCAGCAAGACTTGGGTAACCCACCGTGCCTGGACTTGGGGGTGCAGTAGAGCAGTTCCCTCTTGGCCCCTTCCTCCCTCCTCTCTAGGTCCTCCAGTGAGAAAGCATAGTGTTGGCAGGTCACCCTCGAGGGGCCCCGCTTGAGACCTTGCCCAGAGTCCCTCAGGTCCTGGGAGTGTGCAAGGACAAGCCGGGATGCTTGGGGTGGGCCAGGCCCACGACGGCACGACTGGGCCGCTGCCTCCACCTGTGCCCTGTGCTGGCAGCCAAGGGCCGCAGTTCTATTCCACAGTACTTTCCTTCTAAGCAGTGGTTAAGGAGTCCGCGGCAGGTCGTGTCGGCACTCGCTGGGCCGCAGTCAGCCCACCGGGAGGGATGCGGGAGGGGCGGGGGGCCCGGGTTGGCGAACGTGCTTAGGACACAGCGAGGTGAGTGGGCAGCTAGGGTAGCCCTGAGGTCCCCGCTCCTCCCCAGACGGCAACACCTAGCCCGCGCGCACTCTGCGCACAGTGTCCCCTACCCAGGCCTCAGTCCCGCCCCCTGTCCGGGTTCAGCGTCAAAGAGGGGCTCCCCACCTGCGAGGGACGGGACGAGCGCGCAGCGCATGCGTAGAGCGCAGGGCGCGCACGCGCAGAGCGCGGAGCGCGCGTGCGCACTGGCGGCGCGGCGGCATTGCTGCTCGGCGGGCCGGGTGGCCGTGGGGCCGGAGGCGGCCATGGGGCAGGGGGCGGCCGCGGCTCCAGGGGCCGGCTAGTGACGGCGAGCGGCGGCGGGGTGCCGGGACCCGCGGGTGCGGCCTGGCGAGGAGACGGCCCCGCAGGCGCTCGGGGCAGCGAACGGTGAGCCCAGCCCTCTGCCCGGGGTCGTGGGGTCAGGGTCGTGGGGGCGGGGCGGGAACGACCCTGCCCACTGACTGGCCACACCCTGCCCCGGACGCCGGCGCAGGTGTCCGGGTGGCCAGACCTCGATCTCCGCGACCGCGCTGTGAACAAGGTGGCGGGCCTGGCCCTCACGCGGAGCGGTCAGTTAGGGGTCCAAGTCGCGGTATTCATTCTCGGAAAGCGCCTCTGTGCTCGGAACCCAGCGCCCAGCCGACGACCCCTGAGGCCGGCGGCTGGCCCGCCTGAGCCGGGTCCGAGCCCCCGGTCTTTCTGCTTCTGTGTCCGGCGCGCTCTGGTTCTCGTGGAGCCTCTTCACCCGCCGGGGACCGGGCCTGAGCCCAGGCGTACGCACTTCCTGCTGGACGGCGCCCTGGTCTCTGGCCGTGACCTTTGCCCCGTTGCGGGAACTCGAGAACGAGGACAGGGATCCGCAGGTGCGGCAGGCGGGCTACGGCCCTGGGGCTCGGGTGGCCAGGTGTCCTGGGCCTGCCATTTAGGTGGGTGTGGGATGGGCCCGAGTCGGCTTCGGGGGTGGACGGGCCGGGCTGGAAGGGAGGCCGGGTTCGCCCGCAGGATGACGAGAGGGGTCTGTTCTTTGCGGGGGCTGCGGCCGCCCCACAGGCGCTGACCGACAGTCCACGGGGCCCAGTCCTGCGGGTGGGGCTGCCGGCTCGTCGTTTGCGATGTCTCCCCGACCCGCGGTCTCACAGCCCCGGGTTCAGTGCGTGGGGCCGGGCAAATGCGTGTGTAGACTGTTGGTGAAAAGAGGAACTGGGTGACGGTGGCCCGGAGGCGGGCTGTTGTGCAGGGAGCCAGGTGTGCAAATACCTGCCTCAGTCCAAGCGCGTCCTCTCCCGGGGGAGGGGTCTGCCACCTTGGAGCCCCCCTGGCGTCTCTGATCCTGTTCTTCCGCCCACCAGGCTCTGCCCCTCTGCGGGCTGAGTTCTGTCAGGTCCTGGCCAGCACTGGGCATCACCTACCGGCGGGAGAGGGGAGATTTAATAGGTGCGTTTTATCGCCTCAGTGTTAAGGAGGGATAAACTTTGGTTTTTCATTCAGTATTTCAGCAGGTGTATGTTGAGAGCTCGCACTGGGCATCATGTTGTTATGTTTTATTTGTGTGTGTGACTTTTACTTAGGGGCATCACGGTGTGTCTCCTTTCCTTCTGGGGAAGTTCTTTATCTTGGTTATTATGCTCCAACACTTTTCTGTTGCGGATGTTTTTTGAAAATGAACTGAAATAATTCTAGACTCCCAGAAAGTTGTGAAAAACAATACAGAGGAACTCCTGCACTTACACAGTGATGTGAACCCTGGCACCTCTGTCACACCCCTTACTGGGGTTCACCACTTTCCTGGGGCACAGCTGTGTGTCCGCCACCACAGACTCAGAGCTGGTGTCACCTAGGGAACCCACACCAGGCTCCCCACACTCCCTGGCCACCAGTGATCTGTTCTCCATGCGCTTGTGTTTTGTCATTTCAAGAAAGTTGTGTAAGGGACTTCCCTGGTGGTCCAGTGCTTAGGACTCTGAGCTTCCACTTCACGGGGCCCTGGTGGAGAACTAAGATCTCACATGCTGTGTGGTATGCCCCAAAAAAGAAAGAAAGAAAGAATGAAAAGCAAGTTGTGTAAATAGGAACATTTATCACGTGACCTTCCTCGCCCTGCAGTCAGCCTGGGGTCACCCAGCTGGTTTCGGAGTCCGTGTCCACTCCCTCTGATGACGGGGCCCGCTCACCAGTGGGGACGCTTGGACTGTCTGTGGTGTTTGGCTGCTGCAAATAAAAAGCTGCTATGAATGTTGAGGTGCAGGTTTTTCTGTGAGCATCAGTGTTTCTCTGGGGTAAATGCCCAGGTTCACTTGCTAGACTGTCTGTTTAGTTTTTAGTTTTTATAAGAAGGCGTCAGCCCTTTCCAGAGTGTCTGAACGTGTTCTGGTCCTGGGTGGTGTGTGAGCAGGTGTTTCTCTGCAACCTCTCCAGCGCTGAATTGTTTGGCTGTTCTGGTCAGTGTGCAGTGGCATCTCATTGTGCTTTTAGTTCCTTCTGGCCCATTGCATGGAGCATCTTTTCACCTGCTTCTTTACCATGGGCACATCTCATCTGTCCAGTCATCTCTCGTCCACTTTCTAATTGGACTGTTTTTTACTGTTGAATTTTGAGTTTTGCTGTTTTATAGGTACAGATCTTCTGTTGGATATCTAGTTTGAAAATATTTTCGGTCTATAGCTTGATTTTTTTTTTTTTTTTTTGCTTTCTTAACAGGGTTCCACAGAGCAAGTTTCTAAGAAGCCCAGTTTACCAATTTTTTTAAACTTTATGAAGTGTGCTTTTTGAAGAGTCAGTGTGATGTAATTCTTAAACTGCACGCTGAGAGTCAGTGCGATGTAATTCTTAAACTGCAATCATGTACAAAAAAGATTCTGTCTAACTTTAGGTCCCCAAAACTTTCTCCTGCGTTTTATTTACTTGTGTATTTATTCATGGCCATGCCATGTAGCTTGCTGGATCTTAGTTCCCTGACCAGAGATCAAGGCTGTGCCCTCAACAGTGAAAGCTCACAGCCCTAACCACTGGGCCACCAGGGAATCCTCTCTTCTGTATTTTATTATCAAGGCTTTCTAGTTTATGTGGAGTTAATTTTTGTGTCAGGTGTGAAGGTTAGGCCAAGGTTTACTTTTTTTGCCTATAGATGTGAATGACTCCAGCACCCTTTGTTGAAAAAATTGTCTTTTCTTCCTTGAACTGATTGTGTACATTTGTCAAAAATTAATCAAGTGTGTTTGTGTGGTTGTGTTTATGGTCTCTCTGTTCTCCATTGACTTGTATCTGACCTCCCCCAAGGCCACAGTCTTGACTATTACAGCTAAAGAGAAGTCTTCAGAATCACTCATCTCCCTTTATCCTTCTTTAAAAAAAAAAATCTTAGTATGTTTGCTTTTTCCATATACATTTTAGAATAAACTTGGCCGTATCTGCCAAGAAATCTTGCTGGGATTTGTGTAGAAATTACACTAACCCTGTAAATCAATGTGGGGAAAACTGACATCTCTGCTGCATTGAGTCTTCTGATCCATGACGAAGGGCATCTCTCAGTTACATCTTCTTTGATTTCTTTCATCAGAGTGTTTAAAATACATTCAGCATACAAGTCCTCAGTGTATTTTGTTATATTTCATCCAAGTATTTTTTCAGTGACTGTAGATGATACTGTCTCTAACTGCAGACTCTACCTTCTTTGCCTGTTGCTGTGACTCAGACATGCAGAACCGTGCTGATTAAGGGTGGTCTGCATAGACATCCTTGCACAGACATCCTTGCACAGACATCCTTGCCTGGCTCCCAGTCATGTTTTCACCATCAAGTTAATAGCAGGGGTAGCTTTTTTGTAGGTGCTTCTTACCAAGATGAAGAAGTTACCCTTGATTCCTAATTGCTGAGAATTTTTACCACCGTCGGGTGTTGAATTTTTTCCACTTTCTTGCCCATCAGTTGGCGTATGTGATGGGTTACACTGACTGAGCCAACCTTGCGTTCCTGGGATACGCCCCATGTGGTGTTAAACATTCTGTGTTGTGTCCGTGTTGAGGATGTGTGAAATAACGCATTACGCTGAGAGTCAGTGTGATGTAATTCTTAAACTGCAAGTAGAAGCTGAGACAGCATCCCTGGCATACTTAGCTGCAGAAGAAATGACATCTCAGCACTTGTCCCAGAGTTGGTTGAGAGGCTACTGGAGAGATTTGGGCCCTGGTCAATGAGCAGCTCAGAAGGTTCTGCACTGCTTGTTGGTGGAGGTCCCTGGTGGGGATGGGAGCAGCATTTGAAACATTGTTAACAAACATAAATTCATCTCAGCCATTTAGATGAAAATTACTTTGGAGAATGATTTATTCTTTTGAATGAATATATTGCCCATAATAGCAAACAAAGAATGTAAAAATCCAATGATTATGTAATCAGCTATAAGACTTTTGAAAATTTCAGCATCGTAGGATTTAATTACTTCCTTGTCTGTATTTTTCCAGGTTTATAGTAATCTAACTGGATTATAGTAATCTAACTAGTTACTTCTGTGTCTCAATCTTGGGGTGGTAGAATTTTCCACACCTCCTAGGATTACCATATCATCTGCTTCTTCATCCATACCTTCTCAGGATTGTACTGTTCTAACTAGATAGTTATTTCTGTATTTTCTTGGGATGGTAGAGTTTTCCACACACTCCTAGGATTACCGCATCACCTACAGGCTCAGCTGACTTTAAGGCAGCCTGGTGACTCAGACAGTAAAGAATCTGCCTGCATTGCGGAAGACCTGGGTTCGATCCCTGGGTTGGGAAGCTCTCCTGGAGAAGGGAACAGCTACCCACTCCAGTATTCTGGCCTGGAGAATTCCATGAAGGAGCCTGGCAGGCTACAGTCCATGGGGTCGCAAAGAGTCAGACATAACTGAGCAGCTTTCACTTCTCACTTTCCTGGCAAGCAGGTTTCAGCTTCTTGCAGCTGGTGCAGCGCCAGGATAATGGTCCTCACGTTCTGTTTGGCCAGGTTTCTGACATCACTGCCTGTAATCATTGTCTCTTGATCTTACGTGTTACTGGAGCCTGGGATGTGTGCCCTGAGAGAACCTTATTGTCATTCAGGACGGGCTACGACAAAGGCCTCTTTTCCAGAACATGAGGCAGGAAGGGTCCTCTCTCCTTCCAGGACCCTGAGCCTTTCTGCTGGGTTCTGTCATCTGTGTCACTGAGGTCATGCCAGAGGCCCAGATACCGGCTCTGCCCTCCTCACTGTGTCACCTTGGGCTTTGGTCTGCTGGACATCCCCACGCAACTCCTTGCGAGGGCAAGTCAGGCAGCTTGAATCAAGGGCTTGGACAGGGCCCGGCAGTGTCGGCACTGGTTCTGCTGCTTGCTGGTCTTCCTGGCCTGGAGTGAGTGTTCACACTCCTACACTGTGATCCTGGCCTCCCTGGCCTGCTCCTCCCTGTGGCTGGTCGTCCCAGTCTGGGGTAAGCGTCTACACTCCTACACTGTGACAGCTATTCTTCATGTTATTCTTGTTCAGTGGCTAAGTTATATCTGACTCTGTGACCCCATGGACTGCCGAATGCCAGGTTCTTCTATCCTCCAGTATCTCCCGGAGTTTGCTCAGATTCATGTCCACTGAGTTGGTAATGCTATCCAACCATCTCATCCTCTGCAACCCCCTAGAGTGAAGCCACTACCAGGCCTCTTAGTAACAGCTTAAAGCAAGTTTTTTGTTTTTGTTAAAACAATGTTTCCTCTTTAAGTTGTGAATTCACGGTCCATCACAGCAGTTTTGTGGGGTCCTCGTGGGGATTAAGTGATATAGTGAGGCAGTCAGGGCATGGCCAGCACGAGAAGGCAAGCAGTGAGGTTAGTGATTGCATTTTTATTTTGGGCAGCTTTTACTGAAATGAGGGAAATGTGTACATAGCTTTTGTATTTTAACTGAGCCCAAACCTGCCTTCTTGTGTTACTTGCAAATTTGTCCTGTGTCCTTTCAGGCCTCGTGACCTTTCTGTGTAGCCAGACTCGTGAACTCACTCTGCCCCCTCCCCAACCCACCCCACAACTGGTGGTCTTGTCCTCATCTCCTAGCACTTGGGGCTGCCTCGGGCTCTCCATCCCAGCACCCTGGCACTTTTGCGTTCTCCACTAAGCATTCCAGGATTCCCCCAGACTCTTATCCAGACCCATCCATTTGGCATGCCCCGGGTTCAGTCCTGAGAGCCTGTCTGGTTCTGTGGTTGTCAGTGTTACCGTGTGCTGACAGACCCCAGCCCCACATGTCCCCAAACTCTAGGCTTGAACTGTTAGCTGCCAGCACGTCATCTCCCCTTGGCCAGTAGTGATCACGTGAAGTCAGGCCCAAGAGATGCAGAATTTCTGCAGCGTCCCTCCTCGGGCTGCAAGGGAGTCAGATCCCTGTGAAGAGGAACTCGATAGCAGGTGGTGGTCAGGGTTGCAGAGAAAAGGAACTGGGCACCGGTGGATAGGAGTGGGAGGTACAGATGTTCTCTTGAGCAGGTGGCATCTGAGCACAGATCCGAGGGACAGTCGTGTCACGGCTGAGGTGTCTCAACAAGTCATGTGGCCTTGCTTTCTTTTTTGTTGGGTAAATGTCTCAGAGTGGAAGGGCTGTAGCAGATGGCAGAACCATGCTTCAGTAGTTGCTCAGTTGTGTCGACTCTTTGCAACCCCATGAATCGCAGCACGCCAGGCCTCCCTGTCCATCACCAACTCCCGGAGTTTACTCAGACTCATGTCCATCGAGTCGGTGATGCCATCCAGCCATCTCATCCTCTGTCATCCCCTTCTCCTCCTGCCCCCAATCCCTCCCAGCATCAGGGTCTTTTCCAATGAGTCAGCTCTTCGCATGAGGTGGCCTAAGTGTTGCGAGTTTCAGCTTCAGCATCAGTCCTTCCAATGAACACCCAGAACTGATCTCCTTTAGGATGGACCCTGCTTAATTAACATTTTAAGAAACCACCAAACTGTTTTCCAAACTGATTGCCTCGTTTTCATTCCACCAGTGCTGTCTGAGTGTTCCGTTTCCTCCTCAGGCTCCGCGACACTTGACGTGGTCAGTTTTCTTATATTTCAGCCATTCTCTGTAGGTGTGAGATGACGTCTCCTGGTTTTAATTTGCATTTCTCCAGTGACTAAGGATGTTGAGCATCTTTTCATGTGCTTTTCATGATGCAATCAATGTATCTTTGGGGAAGTTGCCCAAAGTTGCTATCTTTTGCCTGTCTTTTAATTGAGTTGTTTTCTTACTAAGCTTTAAGAATTCTTTATATATTTTGGAAGCAAGTCCTGTGTCATATATACATTTAGCAAATATTTTTTGTCAATCTCATATTTTCATTGAGATTTTTGTCATCTCATATTTCCATTTTCTAAACAGTGTCTTATGAAGGGTACAAGATTTGAATTTTAGTGAAATTCAGTTTGTCAGGTTTTAAACTTTGTACTTTTTTTATCGTATTTAAGAAATCTTTGCCAAATCCATGGCCATGAAGATTTTCTCTACTGCTTTTTTTGAAAGTTTTATACCTTTTATTCTTACATTTAGGTGTATAATCCATCATGAGCTGATCTTTGGCAACTTGTGAGGAGAACTGAACTTCATAGTGTTAGGTGTGGCTGTGGAATTTACCTGGAATGGTCGGAGGAAAGATTGTCCTCTCCCTGTTGACTCTCCTCAGCACCTCTGTTGAGAAGCCCTGACTGTCATCTGGGTCCTTTGTCTATGTGTATGTCTCTGTGTCAGTACCTCACAGTCTGGTTGCAGCAGCTTTATAGCAGGTCATCAGATCAGGTAGCATTTGTCCTCCAGCAGGGCTTTTTTTTTTTTTTTGAGCTATTCTCAGTCCTTTTAAGTTTCCAGTTTCCAGCTAAATTTTAGAATCAGCTTGTTACTTCTGATAGAAAAGGCTGGGGTTGAAAGAATTGAGATCTTAACAATATCGTGTTCTCTGGTCTATGAACATGGTATGTCTCTCCACCAACTTGTTTCCTTTCAGTTCTGTCCACGGTGCTTTAAAACTGAGGTAGAGTTGACATACGACCCTCAGTTACATGAAGCCCAGTGATTCAGTATTTGTATGTGTTGTGAAGTAAGTCTGTCACCACGTTTAATCACCAGGCTTTTTTCTCATGGGAACTTTGACGACTTCCCCTCTCAGCACCTTTCAGATAAGCACGACAGTGTCACTGACCGGAGCCTCCACAGTGTGTGCTACACTCCGTGACTGCCTGAGTTTACAGCTGGAAGTAAGGCTTACTCTCTTTTTTGCCAACTGCATCCCTACATGTGTTATATCTTAGTGCTACTGTAAATGGCATATTTAAGCTTCAGTTTCTTTCATTTTTCTTCTTTTTTTGGCCACATCACAAAGCTTGTGGGATCTTAGTTCCCTAACCAGGGATCGAACCTGAGCCCTGGCAGTGAAAACACAGAGCCCCCTGGGAACACCCTGTCTCAGGAGCTTTTAATGACTGCTGGAGCCTTTGGTCTGGGTTGGGTGTGGGAGTTAGTATTTCACAAGCTCCTGGTGTGATTGTGAAGTGCAGGTGGAGGCAGGGGACTCAGGGACCCTCACCTTTAACCTCGTCGTAGAGGCCCCAGGCTTCTCTGTGGCCCCTGCACTGTCCCTTCTGATGCCAGCACCTACCTTGTGGTCCCGCCCCATTCCCCTTCCTTGTCCTCAGGGCATCGTGAGCCATGAGGCAGGATGAGCTGCTGGGCCTTTGTGAGCGCGGAGGACGGGCAGGTCCCATGGCCCCAGCAGCAAGGCCAGGCCTCTCCTGTTAGCGCTTTCCTAAGAAAATGACCTTTTGGGCCAAATTCTCAGAGTCATCCAAACTGGCTTCTTCATGTGGTTTCTGCCCAAGCTCTGCTCTGCTCTTTCTACTTGTCATCGCTCTGGATTCTGCCATATTTCTGTCACTTCTCTTACGCTTGTTTGGTTCCTGCTCCGGCTCTCTGACTAGGCCTCCGCTGCTGACCGCTGTTCTCAAGGACCTGGGGGCAGCTCAGTGGGTGTGTGGACCCGGCCCGCACTCCCTCTTTGCTGTAACATCACGTGGGTCTGGATGGGCGCGTGGACCAGGCTTGTGCTCCCTCTTAGACTGCAGCGTCACATGAGTATGGGTGCGGTTGTGTGCCCTCAGTGGCTTAGGAGGAAGTTGACATGTTCCCAGGTGGTTGAGGACTGTTGTTTTGCGTCTGCTTCCATCTTTTCCTGCTTTACTGCGTGTGGTTGGGAGATGAAGCTCTTGAAAATTGAAGTTTTCTATGAGGACCAAATAAGTCAGTTTGGGCAAGTGTTTTTTTGGCACTGGAGGAAAGTGTGGCTTTGTTTGCAGGACGAGGGTGCAGTGTTTGCCCATGGTTGGTCTTCAGTCGTGTTCACCCAGACTTTTTTGGGTGAGAGGTACCGCATGACCATTAATTCTCTCATCAAAGTCCCAGCATGTGGCTGCGTGCTAGGCTACTGGTTGTTTCTTCACTCTTGGACTCCCAACCCTTCTGGATTCATGGAAAACTACAGGTAGATTCCGGAGTTGTTAAGTGCCTTTGGGACGAAAACAGACTTCCCAGACTGGGTAGGCTGGACTTCAGCCATTTTCCCTGATGAGGGGTATAGGTGTGTGTGTACATTGCTTTATTTTATTAAAACAATAATAATAATATTTATTTTATTAAATCAAGGCATCCTGGGTTTTCGGGCCAAAGTCCTCCACATCCATCAATTGCAGAAATGGAACAAGAAAAAGTCAATGGGAACAAGGAGCCGAGTGCAGAGGCGTCCTCGTACCGCTGTTCCGCGTGCCATGGGGACGAGGACTGGGCCCCGGGCCACCCACTCCGGGGCCGCGCCAAGTCCCGCAGCCTGTCGGCCGCGCCTGTCCTGGCCAGCGCCCGCGAGTTCAGGTACTGGCCTCCTGGGCCTGTGGGGGCGTTCAGGAGGCAGGAGGGGGTTGTGCTTGCTGGCATGGCCTCCCAGAGGGCACTCCCAGCCGACCTCCCCCCGGCTAGTGCCCATCCTCACTGTGGAGGCTGAGGTGTGGGGGTGCTGCCCAGTGTGGCCCCAGGCCCTGGGCACACAGTGGGCAGTGGGGAAGCTGTGCCGGCCTTGGTCATGTGAATGTCACTCAAGTCCAGGGCGAAGCTGTCCTAGCCAGCACTGCCATGGGTGCAGGGCCCGAGGATGATAGAAGCTTCCATGTGGACAGCTGGTCACCCTCCTGTGTCAGAGTCCCAGTGGGCGGGTGGGTGACCTTGGCTGCCGGTTCTGTGAGGTGGGGCATTCCCGCCCTTTCCCTTCAGAGAACGTTGAACTTGGTGTAGTGGCAGCAGGTCAGAGGTGGCTGCTCTCAAAGGTTGACTGTGATGCAGACTTAGAGAAACCTGCCGTGAACAGCATTTCCCCAGAGGCCAGGCCATGGCCCGCGGCCACTCCTGCACGTTCTTGAGCTGGGGAGTTGGGGGAGCCCTTGACCAGACCGACTCTCCTGGGCTCGGTTGCCCTTCACGAGACAGTAGGAAATCTGCCTTGTCCATGTGGGGATTTGGCGTTTGTTGAGCCTTGAGATGGGCAGAGACAAAAGCAAGTTTGCCATCTGTTTGGCTGTCTTTGTGCCAGTATTTTTGGTGCAGAAAGGGACCATGAGGGGACTTCCCTGTGGTCCAGTGGGGAGGTGGCATACATCCCTGGTCAGGGAACTAAAATTGCACAAGTCATGTGGTGTGGCCAAAAATTAACAAAAAATAACCAAAGGGACCACGAAGCCTCTGGAGCTGGCACTCTGAGGATGAACACACCTCCATCCTGTCACTGTGGGGCATCCACATGGCTCCCAAGGACCGGCGCTGGACCCTGAGGGGAGGACAGGGAAGGCCACTGAGCGGTGTCGTCCCTAGGACGTGTGCTGGCCACGGTGCCCTGTGATTCAGTTGTGGCTGGAAATGCTGAGCCACTCAAGTGCTGTCTTCTTTGTTGACAGTACAACTCAGAATGGGCGTTTTGTTAGAACCTGGATGGCTGGGGGCTGGTATCTGAGGTCTTGATTCCCAAGGACAAGCCCAACAACTGGTCCTCAAGTAGACTTGCCTGGACAAGAATTCAGAGCCGCAGGCCCGTGCCCCATGGTACATCCCCTTGTTCTGGGGTGGGGCCCGGGTGCCTGCCCTGGTTTGGGTCATTTGTTGTGAGGAGTTTCTGGGAACCCCCTCTGAGGGCAGTGCCATAGCATGTGACCCTCAGGGCGTCTCTGGGGATCAGGTGAGTGTTCTGGGACCGTTGCTTGGGTGCTGGCAGAGGGCAGTGCTCAGGCTGTTGGAGTGAAGATGGCAGAGTCTGAGCTAGTGCCTCGTCTACATGCGTGTCTCTCAGTGACTGAGGGCCCGTCCTGCGTCCTCTCCCACAGGAGGACCCGCTCCCTGCATGGGCCGTGCCCAGTGACCACATTTGGACCAAAGGCCTGCGTGCTACAGAATCCCCAGACCATCATGTGAGTCAGCGGGGGGCTACACGGGGAGGGGGAGCTATGGGAGGTTCTGATGCTCCAGGGAGCAGGGCATGGGCCTGGCAGCCACGTGGCAATGTCCCCGACTCCCACAGGTGAGAAGGTGGTGGGGCCTCCTCCTTGGGCACAGTGGGACATAGGAGCTTCGACAGGAAAAACTCAAGGAGAAAAAACATCATATTGCATGCTGATGCATTTGGTGACTCACATATGTTTCTCTTCATTACTATCGAAATGCAGAGATGTCAGTTGGTGTTTTTTGAAAATCTGAGTTGACTTGTTTGAATCCCGCCTTGTGGGCATGGCTTTTTTTTTTTTTTTTTAAGATAAGCCTGCATTTTAGCAACAGCTGCCACCTGAGAAACTAGTTAAAAACTAAGCAGTTTGGGTTATTTCAAACAGCTGCCACCTGAGAAACTAGTTAAAAACTAAGCAGTTTGGGTTATTTCACAGACACTTAGACCTAGGCTGTCTTCTCCACCGTCCAGTGCCGCCTCCTAGCGCTGGACACTGCCAAAGAGGGGCTGTTGTTGTCTGTTGTCTCTGTGCGGTCTGTCTTGGGGAGAAGACGCGCAAATGGCCCTGGCCACCAGAGCTTGGTGAGGAAACTGTAGAGTTCCAACCAGCTCTGCTGTCAGGCCTGGCGGTGGGCTGCCTGCTGCATGGACCATCCGTCCCCCCTCCTCGGGGGAGCTGTGGAATGTTGACTTCTATGGGGGGCAGGCTAAGGGCCACACCCAGCACAGCAGCCACACTGGCAGCTGGCCCCCCAAACCCCTCGCCTGGCTGCGCTCTGCTGTGTGCCCGCCCTGTGTGGCCTTCGCTGGCTGCCCAGACCCCTCCCTGCGTCCCAGCCCTGCACTGCCGCGCCCGCCTCATCACTCACAGCCCGGCCTCCGTGCACCCTGGTGGCCCTTGGCCATCCAACCATAACTGGCCGTTGCCGCCCTGCCCAGCCCACAGCAGCCCAGGTGTGTGTGCTTTGCCCTCACAGGCCTTGGGTGGGGTCTCAGGGCGGCATCTGAGCTGCTCCCCAAGGTCAGGTGGGGTTGTGGGGTGCTCCAAGCAGAGGAGCAGGTGCCCCAGAAGTGTCGAGGGCTGAGCAAGCAACTTTCTCTGCTCCCTGGCCCTGGCTCAGCCCAGTCAGATAGGCTGAGCACCCTGGTAGGGTGGGATCCCTTCCCCTACTGGTCCCTGCCCCTCCTACAGCCTGGCCAGGGGCAGGGGTTGTGTGCTAACCTAACTTCTCCCCTGACAGTGTAGAGGAGCTGATTACGAGAGTCTTATCTTCTACTTGGTTGTCTCATATCCCACCAATGAGTGCGTGTTTTCTGTTATGTTGAAACGTGTGGAATTACCAGCATCTGATGCCTTCGGCTTTTGAAACTGTGGCTCACATGGGTGTCTGGCCATGCTGCCCTGCGCCCAGAGCCTCCTTGGGAGGCTCCCAAGCATCCCTCTTTGCAGTGACCCAGCAGGAAGTTGAGTAACCAGTTGGCGCCTAAGACTGAGCCGATGGCGCTGCAGTGGCTAGGCGTGGCCAACTCACAGGTCTGGAGGGGCTGTGAGCCTCACCTGCCTGCTTAGTGGGGAGGGGGCTTCAACGTCTACCTCAGCAACCAGGCAGACTTCCACCTGCCTTCCTTCTAGGCCCAGGGCCAGGTGGAGTGACGAGAGGCCTGCAAGTGCCCGCCCTCCACGTGTAGGCCCCTCCCATGGGCCAAGCCGGTTCTGCAGCCCAGTGCTGTTGTCTGCAGCTGGACAGGGCCCGTCCTGACTGCCGAGGGCGGCAAAGCTCAGCGGCCAGCTGGTGAGGAGCAGTTGTCTGAGGTCTGGCCCCTTTGCTGTTAGAGGCGATTGGACAAGAGGATGGTGTGAGCAGTAAGATCAGATACAGTTTGTTTAGTTTGAGTTTTCATTTTAGGAAGTTCTGCACTTGTTTTATGCAGCCTTTAGCAAGTCACTTTACTTTATGTTTTGCTTTCAGTTATGAGGAGACAGACAGCGGGGTTATGGTGCACACTTGGGGAGTCTTGGGGGGGCTGGGGTGCATCGCACTCCCGCCATTAGTGAAGCATGACTGAGATGCTGGGCACCCAGCACCACCCTCCGCCAAGCTCTGCGTGTGACCCAGGCTGGCGGAGACGCCGGCAGAGGGTCATGAGTGACCCACTCCTTTGCGGAAACGCCTGGAGAGGGTGAGTGATGGTCAGTCAGTTACAGCCTGCAGCCAGGGACCCACCACCTGTTTAGTGGTTCTCATCATGGTGTGGAAAGTTGCTGGTGGGGCCATCAGGTTCTCAGGGAGGCACCGGCCATGGGGCATGATCTGGAGCAGGTGTCTTGGTTGGGGAACTTGCATCAGAAGGGCCGTTCCCATGGCCTGCAGCCCTCAGGGCTGTTTCCCAACAGGGGGAGGTGCTGCTTGGGGGCCCGCCCCCATATGAGGGCTCTGCCTCGGACACCCCTGCCCCTGGGGGAGGACCTAACTGCCCACAGACCGTACCAGGCCCTACAACACCAGTGACCAAGGTTGGACGCCACAGGACTCTTGGAGCTGTTGTCAGCAGGCAGGCCCAGCTGACTTCTTTTGGTTTTTGTTTTTTAATTTTTTGAGGAGTTTTGGGTTCGCAGCAAAAGTGAGAAGAAGGTGCGGAGCTCCCTGTTGCACTCCTCCTAGCCTCCCCACCGTCATCATCCCCGAAGCCGGTGCATTTGTGACAAACAATGAACTTGTGCTGACGCGTCATCGTCACCAGAGTCCTTTTTCACATCAGGGTCGTGGACGCGCGTGGTGACATGTCCTCGCCATTGAAATGACACGGCACAGTCTCACTGCTCCAGATCCTGCCACTGGCTTTAAAAGAGGCTTTTACTGTAGAAGTAAAGGTCCACTGAGTTTTACCTGTGGAGGCAAAGGTCCTCTGAGTTGCTCACACAGTGGTGTGGACCTGGGTCAGCGGGAAGCCCAAGTCTCTATTGGCTAGTCTGGGTGCACGTGGGACGTCCTCTAAGCAGGTCCCTGTGTGAGCCTTGTCCCAAAGGAACCTCGGGCAGGGACACGGCTGGGCATGGGGAGGGTCTCCACATTGTGCAGGTACCAGCGGGTCAGCCTGGGGCCCATGTGAGTGCTCCTCTCCTCTCAAAGGCACATCCAAGACCCTGCCAGCCAGCGGTTGACATGGAACAAGTCCCCAAAGAGTGTCCTCGTCATCAAGAAGATCCGGGACGCCAGCCTGCTGCAGCCCTTCAAGGAGCTCTGCGCGTACCTGATGGAGGTGAGTGGGGCGGACTCTGGGCTCTCCTCCCATCTGCTCAAGTCAGGAGGCTTCATAAGCCAGGCGCAGGAGCTCAGAAGCGTGTACCTTGAGCACAACAAAGGCACTTTGCCTCCGAGAAACAGAGGAATCGTGCCCCTCTCCCCCACCCCCATCAGAAAAGCCTGAGATGCAGAAGGAGGCTTCTAGAAGACTGGCGCCCTAACCTGTCTTCCTGGCGGGAATGATGCCGCCATGTCCTTCCAGGAGAACAACATGGTTGTGTATGTGGAGAAGAAGGTTCTGGAAGACCCCGCCCTCCTGAGCGATGACCACTTCGGGCCAGTGAAGAGGAAGTTCTGCACCTTCAGAGAAGGCAAGTTGTCCCTGGGTGGCAGGGTGCTGCCCCCAACCCGTGGGACCTCTGGTACCCCTGCCTCGCCCTGTGCCCAGCCTTTGGGGTGCTTGACGTCTCCTGTGTCTTCCAGATTACGATGACATCTCCAATCAGATTGACCTCATCATCTGCCTGGGGGGTGATGGGACCCTGCTGTACGCCTCCTCCCTCTTCCAGGTGAGGCCCCCAGTACCTGAGGCCGTAGGGCTGCAGGCGATAGGACACAGAACTGGGACTGCTGCGGGTGTTGGAAGCTGTGCCAGGCCAGCTGATGGTGCATGGGGGCCCAAGGGCTCGACTGGGAAGAGGGCGACCCCTGAGAGAGCTGGCATGCAGGCTGAGTAAGGGGGCCAAGAGTCAGAAGCAGATGAGAGCAGCAGCCCCAGGCCAACTGGGAGGTGTGGTGGGGGAGGGACTGTGGAGGCTGCAGACGGCAGAGATCTGCTGGAGAGGGACCTTGCTAGGGTGTGTTAGGAGGTTGGGTGGGCACTCAGAGCGACACCTGGGAGTGGGAGGGAGCCACTGGGGCAGGAGGGTGGGGTCCAGCAGGGCCTGTGGCAGCAGCGACTGGCAGAGGCCAAGGTTGAAGGTCCTGGGGTGTCCCACCTGCTCAGAGCTCTCGTTCTCCCTTGGGAGCCTCCTCAGCGGAAGTGGCTGCAGAGCCACCTGGTGGGACCTGAGTCCCACCCTAGGCTTCCTGCCCCGGCTGCCCATGCTCTTCCCTGGCATCTCTATGGGGGCCCACTGCCCTCCCAAGCCTGCTGGGCATGACCTCTGTGTGTCAGAGCCCCCATATCCTGCCCTGCCGCGCCTTCCTGTCCTCTGTGGCCAGTCCCTCTGCCCCCGTTTCTTGTCGGCTCTCCAGCTGTCCTTCTTCTGGCTCCCCGGCGTTTGGCTGACCCTGTGCCCGTGTGTCAGCAGCGCTCCGCTCCCCCAACCCCCAGCTCTCCCAGGGACCGTCCGGGCGCAGGTCCATCTGGGCTGGTGCTCATGTGCCTTGCGTGTGGACTGGCCAATGAGTGACCTGCCTCATTGGCTCGCAGGGTAGCGTGCCTCCAGTCATGGCATTCCATCTGGGCTCCCTGGGCTTCCTGACCCCCTTCAACTTCGAGAACTTTCAGTCGCAAGTTACTCAAGTGATACAGGGTGAGTTGGAATGTTCCTGAGCCCGAGAGCAGTTCCCATGTGGGATAGTCATCCTGCTTGGTTTGGGAGGTTTTTAATGATGCTGAGAGTAGCGCTGAGTATTTGGGACTCAGAGGATTCTGATTCTGAGGGTCAGACGCCTTGTCCTCACAGAGAGGAGCTGAAGCCACCACAGTTCAGCTGCAAGCTGTGTCGGGCGGCAATGGATTGATTTCCACAGGAGCCCAGGGTGTCGACCTCCATTTGTGTGAAGATGGGAGGGGGTCCCTGGTTGGGGGAGTGGGGAGCTCTCCTGTGGCATGACTGTCCCCACCTGCTGACTTCCCTGGGCGTGACCCCTGCTGGCCTCCAGGGAACGCAGCTGTTGTTCTCCGGAGCCGGCTGAAGGTCAGGGTCGTGAAGGAGCCCCGAGGGAAGAAGGTGGCCGTCCCCAATGGCATCAGCGAGAACGGGTTGCTGGCTACAGGCCTGGACATGGAGGTTGGGAAGCAGGCTGTGCAGTACCAGGTCTGTGGGCCTGCCCCTCCCTCACCCGGTGCCGGCCTTGCCCTCAGGCAGGGGGTGCAGGGCGGGGACTTTGGGCCGGATCTCCTCGGGAGCCTGGGGGCAGCCCCTGTGCAGCCCTGCCTGCTCAGGGTGCTCTGGTCCCGCCCCCAGGTCCTGAACGAGGTGGTGATCGACAGAGGCCCCTCCTCTTACCTGTCCAACGTGGACGTCTACCTGGATGGGCACCTCATCACCACAGTACAGGGTGATGGTAGGTGGGCATCGGGCCTGCCCGGGGGTGGGCCGTGGGGGCGGTGCCCGAGCCTGACCTGCAGCCTGTCCCGCAGGCGTGATCGTCTCCACCCCGACGGGCAGCACGGCGTATGCGGCCGCCGCGGGGGCATCCATGATCCACCCCAACGTGCCCGCCATCATGGTCACGCCCATCTGCCCCCACTCGCTGTCCTTTCGGCCCATTGTGGTGCCCGCGGGGGTTGAGCTGAAGGTCAGAGCCCCCACCCTTGTCTGCTGGAGCCCTTGTGGGGCTGCCTACCTGCCCTGGTGGGGGCGGGAGGGACTTTGTCCACTCTGGCCTTTTGTCATGTGTCCTGCGCCCCAGAGGGTCTGGTTGGTGGGGCAGGGCGCTCAGCCTGAGTGGGTGGGGACAGTCTTGTGGTGGGAATGGGGTGGGGAGGCCCTCAGGCGATTAACCACTGCTGCCTGGCACACCCTTAGGGCCACATTCTGGTGTCTGACTGGCCTCACTGCCCTTCTACATCCACCTCTTCTTTCCCTGGTCCTAGCTCCCTGCTACAGGCCACCCTGGGCCAGCACGTCCTTGGTGTGAACCTTGGCGGGCAGGGCTACATCTGTCGGACACAGCTCCAGGCCTCTGTACCCTGTGGCTGGTGTCCACATAGTGCGGTCACTTCATGGCCTGGAGCTGACCTTGGCATGCAGTGGGCACTGTGTTGCCTATGAGTTGCTCCTGGCCAGTGCTGTGCCCCAGGGTGGGGTCCGTGGTACTTAGCTGTGCTCAGAATGCATCTGACCCTCAGAATCAGGGTCCTCTGAGCCCCCCACACATGTGCTGCTTGACCCTTCAGATCATGCTGTCACCAGAGGCAAGGAACACTGCATGGGTGTCTTTCGATGGACGAAAGAGACAGGAGATCCGCCACGGAGACAGGTGTGTGGACTGTGGGATGCAGCGGCCGGGGCAGGTGGGCCTAGGGTGGCTGTAAGTTGTGGACCTCTGCCTGGGTGATGGCACCCTGCCAGCTGCACCTGCTCCTCGTCTTCCCATCACCTTGCCTTGGGGGTCCCCTTCACGGACCTGGGTGGAGTGAGGGGGTCCACAGCTCTGTCCTGGGGAGCACAACAGCACCACTGAGCCCCTAGCCTGGCTGTCCTCAGGGCCAGACTGGAAAATGGCCAGGTGCCCATGACACCAGAGGACATGGGGCCAGGCCGCACGGCAGGTGGTGCAAGCAGAGCTGAGGTGGTCCACCTGCCAGGCTGAGGGTCCTGCTTAGTGGGCAGTGAGGGAGCTCAGTTCCATGAGGGGGGCTCAGTTCCAGGAGGGGCCACGTTCATCTCCTTTCTGCTGCAGCATTAGCATCACGACCTCTTGCTACCCCCTTCCCTCCATCTGTGTCCGCGACCCTGTGAGCGACTGGTTCGAGAGCCTGGCGCAATGTCTGCACTGGAATGTGCGGAAGAAGCAGGCCCACTTCCCGGAGGACGAGGAGGATGTGGAGGATGCGGACGAGGAGGGCGGGGAGGAGCGGGCGGGGAGCTAGGCCGGTGGCCTGTCTGCGCTCTGTGAATGTCACGGGCCCCGCGCCGCTTGTCTCTGACCAGAGGAAGGGCCTGCAGTCTGCCTTGTGTCGACCAGATCAGTTGTTTTTAACGTTTTAAATCTGACTTTTCTGCATTTCTAAACAAGCCAGTGAGCAGGCCACACAAGCTCTGAAGTCAGCCCAGGCACACCCACTAGGCAAGCAGTCAGAGCCCAGTCCAGTCAGGGATGGCCTAGCCGGGTGGTTATGGCTGAGCCAGGTGGTGGGCTCCTTGTGATTCTTTGTCAGGAAACTTCCACGAATCAGTCTATTGAAATTGAGAGGGGATCAGAATGAACCGGTCTATCCTACAGTCTTGAAAATAAACGTCTCACGGCCAAAAATCTCCCTTCAGCTTCACAACGTCCCTGAAAGCCACTGGGGGGAGTTTGTGCCGAGAGCCGCTCCCCAGCTCGGCATTCATCTTGAATGCCGGGCCTCCTGCCTCGGTCCCCAGGCCTGGTCTCCTCCCTGCTTCTGGTGATGCTGTGGCAGGCAGGGGCCGGACCACACACATTCCTCGGGAAGCAGGGGCATGCCTCCCCACCCTGGAAGGTGTTTTCAATCCTGTGTCTACTTTTTAGAGATTCTTTTAAACTTTTCTGAGAGTGCTTACGTACAGATTTTTTTGTACACACTATGAGATTTCTGCGGGAGGGCTTGTGCTTTGAAGTGGGACCATTCTGTGCTGCCCAAGTGGCCATCTAGAGAGCTGGGTGGCTCTGCTCAGAGGGTTTGGCGCTTGGTGGGCCGGGGAGGCACTGCTGCTGCTCTGGCTTTTCCCCAGGGGCCTGGCTTCAAGTGCACGTCTGTCATTCCAGCCCCTATGCCTCTATTGCTGGCTGACCAGCTGCCTGGGGCTGGGCCCACATGGAGTCTGGTGGGGGCTGTGGTCAGTGGGCCTCTGGTTACTGGTGCCTAATGGGCGTCCTGGTTTTGAGTAATTGATTTCTTTCTGAGCTGCATTTTCACCTGTGAAATTGGCCAGAAGGAATGGAGGGCCTGTACTTTCTCAAACTCATTTCTGGAGGGCTGGGGGCCGGGAGGTTGAGCTCTGTCTGTCTGGAACATGATGGTCTGATAGGAGGGCATCTGGGGTCTCTAGGGCTGGCCCTGCAGCCTGAACACTGTGGCCACGGTTCACATATCTGTTGGGTGCTATCCACCCAAGTGGCTGTCTGGACAGCTCGGCCAGTGCTGGGGATGGAGGTGGGCTCCTACCCTCTGCCCATGAGCTCCAGCACAGAGAGTGGCCCACCAGGCCTCCCACAGACTGAGGAGGTGACACCCCCAGCTTTAGGTCTAGAAGAGTGGTCAGAGCGCAGGTCACACATTCAGACAACAGAGCAGGTGCAGACCAAGTCCTGCAGAATGATGGGGAATGACCTAGGAAACTTTGGGTTTTTGAAGTAAATTCTTAATGTTTCATATTGTTAATATCTTGAAATTTGTTAAATGTTGAAAGCCTTATTACTATTTTCAGATTCTTTCAATAAACAGACTTGTTTAAAAATTGGGGTTTAGCGACAACTTTATTTGGTTCTTTGTAACCAACACCAAAACACGGAGTGGGTGGGCAGGCCTGGGGAGTCCAGATGCACTGAGGCTACCCCGGCACACCTGTAGGGTGTGGGGGGGTCACACTCCAGCAGCACCCCACCTGTCACATCCTGGGGACAGGCTTCCAGGCCTGTCCTGCAGGAGGAGCCCAAGCTCTGGGCCAAGGGTGCCCCATGGAGGCCAGTGGGAGCATGGTCCCCTCTCTGGTTCTGGGCCTCCCCGTCTTGGGCCTGGGGCCAGGCTTTGCCAAGAGCCTGAGCAGGTACTTTGGACGCAGACACAGCCTTGTGGGCTGGAGCCTGGGAACTGGGACAAGCACCCTGTGGGCACTGCTGTGAGGCCAGCACAGGACAGGCGCAGTGGGTGCCCCAGCTGTGGAGCAGCCCAGGGCCTGCCTGTCAGGGTCAGGGGCATGTGTGTGCGGTTGCCTCCCCGGCTCCCTTCACATCCAGGCGCACGTGGGAGCATGAGACCCGGGAGTCTCAGTGGCTGTGAGACCTCTGCTATCTCCTCTGCAGTGGGGCTCCGTGGCCAGCATGTCTGCCAGGAAGCCAGTGTGTCTGCAGGCAGTGGGGCAGGCGTGCTATCGGAGCCCGAGTTTCTGTGGACTTAGCTGAGCATGCGTGGACCCCAGGCTGGGCTCTGCTGCTCCCGGAGCAGAGAGTCTACTTGAGGGCAGGATTCAGCCCACTGCCTGGGGTCTCTGGACCGCAGGTGCAGGCTCTGTGGGCACAGGCACCACCTGCAGGGTCACCGTTCTTGCCAAAGGCTGTTGATCTCTGAACCTTGATCTTCCAGGCTTTGCGGAGCACATGGAAGGGGGCGGCGAGCTGGAGGCACAAAGGCCGCAGGACGGGAGGGCATTTCTGTGGGCTCAGGCCTTTGGTCCCGCAGACATCCCAGTTGTCAGGGTGGTGGCCTTTCCTGGCCTGTTTGACCTCCTCCCAGGCCTCAGTGCTGGGTACCCACCCAGCTGATTTCCCTTCTATCTCAGATCAGGCTCCACATCCAGCAGTTCCTGCCCTGGGGCAGACTGGGCCAGGCCTGTCCTGCTGAGGTTCCCACACCCAGAAGCCACTGGCGAGAAGGATGCTGGAAGTGCCAGGGTGCCAACCGGGAGGGAGAACTGCTGTGGAGATGGAGGCCCTGTGGGGGCAGGGGGGCCTATCGGAGGAGCCCAGAGAAGTTGGGAACGGGGTGTTGGGAACAGGGGTGGGGGTACTTGAGTCATCACATCAGGGAGTTGGCCACTGTTTGCACATTTCACCTCAGAAGGGCCAGGCTGGAGCTTGGGCTGCGTCCAAACCAGGAAACACCAGAATATTTGGTGAAAGAGGTGAGGTCAGGGTAGGCGAGGCCAAGGAGGGGGAGGAGCCCACAGAGGACTCAGGGCTGGTCTGGGCACGCTATGGGGAGGGCCTTTCGCCCCCAGAAGCTCCAGACAGGCAGCCTTGGGGACAGATGGACAGTCTGACCTCAGCTCAACTTCCTGGGAGCTTGGTGAGGACCATGGGTCCCCAGGACACTCCTGGACACTGGTCTGAAGCCGCAAGGGGCCACCTGCCACCCTGGGGTCCGGTGGGTGACTTTAAGATGTCCCCTCCCACCCCCATGGAGTTCAGAGGCTGAGCCCCAGGGTCAGGCCAAGGTGGGGACTGTGGGGGTCAGCCAGGGCAGGGGTCATGCCACTGGGCATGTGGAAAGGGTACCCAAAGGGCAGCCAAAGTGGTGCTGTCCCTGTTCCCCCACCTGCCAGTCAGGACGAGCCAGAGGCCCTAGCGGCTGCAGCTATGGCAGCCCCCACCTCCATATGCAAGGCACAGTGCCCATACTAGACGGAAACCTGGCTCCCCAGGAGCAACTGGCTGAGGTGATAACCAGGATGGCAGGTGAGTGGACCCACAGGACCAGGGGAAGCATCCAGAAGGGCTGCTTGGCCATCCCGAGGGAGCGTCCCAGAGCCTGGAAGGAAATACCCAGGAAGGTACCAGACGCCTCAACTCCCTCCAGTCAAGTGATTGGGGTGGCCAGGGGCCCAGTCCAGGCCCAGACAGACCTCAGTGGGCTCACCCGATGGTGGGCTCCCCTCCAGTCCCTACCCACTACCCGCTAGCTGGGCCTGAAGGCCCGCATGCTTGGGATGGTGCTTAAGATCTGTGAAGTCCTTTCCCAGGGCACCACGTCCTGGGATCCTGCCACCCTCAGACACCCAGAACAGACTCAAACCCCAATGCCTTGGGTGCCCAAGGGCTACCTGCCCCTGGTCTGAGCCTTCGCCACCTTCTGCCCTGGCAGCTCTGATGACCTCACACTGCTAACCACTCCACCTGCCCTCCTCCAGAATGTCTAATTAGGGGAGGCCAGCAGAGGTGCCCAGAAGCACTCCAAGATGTGGTGAGGCCTAACGAATGTGGATGGCGTGCAGCACAGAGACACCTTGAGGCCTAATGTGCAGTGATCAAAAATGGGCCTGGAGGGGCTGTGGTCAGGATGGGCGCCCTGGAAGCTACATCATATGGGTCAGTGCTGCAGTGGGCCTGGAGGTTCGAGGTGGGGGGGCCCATACCCTTTCTCCCACCCCCCGATCACGACCCAGTTCTCGGGACCCTGTGGGCTCCTGGGCCCAGGTCCATATCTGCTGCTATCTCATGTTTCCCTCGAAATATGGGCTCCTCTGGGCCCACCTGACTGCAGCCATCACTTCAGACCAACATATGGATACAGGCCGAGCCTGTGCAAGGGGGCAGGGGACCGGCTAGGCGGTGGGGAAGGACTGAGAGGGTCCAGCAGACACCAGCATGCCATGGGGGGATGCGGGGGAAGGGGCTGTGCAGGATGTTTCAGGGACCGGGGCCAGGGTAGGGGGGTCGGCTAGGGCTCCTTCATAAGAATAACTTCCTAACAGGTATTGTATTTAACTTGCAAATAAGCAAATAGGCTGAAACAGTCTTATTTGAAGATGACAAGGGTATGAAGAATCCTGGTTGGTCTACTGTCCTTTACCCCAAATTCTACTTGGCATCAAGTCAAAGAAGTAAGTCGAAACTCCAGCAAACGTCAGTAAAACCACTCAGATCCTTCCTGTGGCTTCTCTGATACTGGAAGTCACACACAGCCCTTCACAGGCAGCAAAGTCATGTCTCCTGCAAACATTTAGAGAAGAATTATCTGAAAATTAATCAAGGGACACCTCAACTAAAATGGAGTTGGGAGGCCACAAGGTAGAAGTCCTCAGGCATGTATCCCCGATGTCCACACAGAACCAGAGAGGAAGAGAGTCCCAGCACCTGTGGCCAGAGCAGCCACCTCACCGCCACTACCAGGCAGATCTTTTTGCCTGGCAACAGCTCAGCCAATGGGAAGCCACCTTATTTAAACTCCAATGTTTCCTTTAATGGAATGCTTGTTAATAACAACTTCCCTTCCTCCTCTATAAAAGAGTGTCCTCTCTGCTTTACCAGACTTGCATGTGGTTATCACAGTTTCATGTCCTGAGTTATAATTCTTTGCTGCTGCCAAACAAACCTGCAACAAAGTGAAAGTCGTGTCCGACTCTTTGCGACCCCATGGGCTATTCAGTCCATGCAATTCTCCAGGCCAGAATACTGGAGTGGGTAGCCTTTCCCTTCTCCAGGGGATCTTCCCAACCCAGGGATCAAACCCAGGTCTCCCACATTGCAGGCGGATTCTTTAACAGCTGAGCCACAAGGGAAACAAACCTGACTTTCTGGTAAAATAACTGGCTGTTTTATTGCTTTGTTTCAGGTGAAAAATCATTAACAAGACAAAGAAAAGGGGGCAGGATACAAACTCTGGAAGTGTGACCACGGAGCAAAGACTTCCTCCAGCCATGGTCAAAAGACTGGGTAACACTGTCCTCTGTGCTGGAGTGGCCAGCCCAAGAGGGGAAGGTGATTTGACACCCCGACGTCATTTCAGAATTGTTAAAAAGAACTGTCTCAGATAAAATGTAAGAAAGACTCAGCTATAAAGTTTTTGCTACTTTTCATACAATTGCTTTTGAAATTATTTGAGTACAAGTAACTCACTGACCAGCAACAACCAGTTCTGCTGGGCAGTCATCAAGCATCTCAGAGTTCTGTGCAAAGTAGGAAAATCTACCCCATAAATTGTTCAGGGTCCTGAATACTCACTTTCAGGGATGATGATGGTGTCATATTCTGCTCCAAGATACAGATGTTAAGAGAGCTTCACTTTTGCTTTCTTTTTTGCATTTTAGGCCCAGGACCCTGACCAACCCCTGGGGTGTCCAGGCCTTTCCTCCGGTCACACCCTCTGGAGGATCCCAAGGAAAACCCTTCCCCTATACCTTGTGGCCCAAACCCTGCCTGTAGACGCCACAAGTAGGCAGATACCACCATCCATTAACTGACCCTCTGGCCAAGCTATAAGGGAGAAACTTAATTTTAAAACACTATGAAGCAAAATATATGAAAGTCTGACAAGAAGAATAGGCCTTGGACTTCCCTAGTGGTACAGTGGATAATAATCCACCTGCCAGTGCAGGGGCACGTGTTTGATCCCTGGTCCAGACAGATTCTGCATGCCACAGAGCAACTAAAAACCGTGCACCCAACTACCGGAGCCCATGCTCCTGGCCCGTGTGTGCTCCGCAACAAGAAAAGCCACCACAATGAGAAGCCCACGCACTGCAACAGAGTAGCCCCTGCTCGCCACAACTAGAGAAAGCTCCAGGGCAGCAACACGTGCCCAGTGCAACCAAAATAATAAAAAGTAGGCCCTAAGAAGAGCCCATCAGAAACTTCTCTGGTGGCTGACTAGCCAAGACACCGAGCTTCCAGAGCAGACGGCATGGGTTCAATTCCTGGTCAGGGAACTAGGTCCCACATGCAGAAACTAACACCCAGGACAGACAAATAAAAATAAATATTAAAATGAAGAGGAAGAAGAGCCCATTAGCAGCAACCTCGCTCCTAAAAATTACCTTTAAAAGTAAGTGGAGAGAATTCCCTGGCAGCCCAGTGGCTAGGACTCCTAGCTTTCACTGCAAGAGCCTGGGTTCAATCCCTGTTCGGGAACTAAGATCCCACAGCAGTGAGGCACGACTTAAAATTTTTTTTTTTTAGCTAAAAGTTAATAATGTAAGCCAGAAGGAAAATCGGGCCAGGAAGATGCTGCGGATGGTGCCAGGAATGAGTCGGGGGTAGGGGCGCGTGCGCAGGCAAGACCATCCCACTGAAGCCCCTCACCCACTTGGTCCAAGGCCACGCCCCCTGGTGGAACTCCCCAAACTCAGCTAACCAGTGTCCTCGTCAGGGGCGTGGCCTCGGAATCGAGCTGCCCCTAGAGCACCTCCGTCGCTGGCTTTCTCAGCTAGGACAGTCCCTTTGTCTTTCCTCTTCTGATGGAGGCTCCTTGAGGCTGAAATTTCTGTCTCTTGAAACCAAAACTCAGAGCCAGCTTATAGGTCGGTTCCTCCACGAACTTGCCGCCTCTCCTGGGTCGCGGTGGTACGGCCCAGAAGGTATCAAGGGGAGGGCGGTTCCCAGAAGCACCACCCCTGACTGGGCTGAATTGGTATGGCCCGGAGGATACCAAGGGGACGACCGTGTGCCATTATCCAGAAGCACCTGCCCCGCTGGCCGAGATGGTATGGCCCGGAAGGTGCCAAGAGAACAACCGCGAGGGGGCGCCATCGCCCAGCAGCACCCCAGCCTGGGCCGAGGTGCTACAACCCGGAGGGGACCAAGACCGCGGGGGCCGCCAACGCCCAGCTGCACCACCCTCGCCTGGGCCACGCGTTACGGCCCGGAGGGTACCAAGGCCGCGCGCCGCCATCGCCCAACAGCACCACCTCCACCTGGGCTGATGAGGTACGGCCCGAAGGGTGCCAAGGGGATGACCACGGGGGTCGCCATCGCCCAACAGCACTATCCCCATGTGGGCTGATGTACGGCCCAGGGGGGTGCCAAGGGGACGACCACGACGGGAATCGCCTAGCAGGGAGTCCCCGCTCCCAGCACCCAAGCGGCAGCTGAGAAGCCCAGACCCTCAGGACACTGCGGAACGAGTCCCGTGGGATGGGTCACACGGGACGGCTAGGAGCCGCGGCGGACTTCAACGCGTCACTTCCGGCGCGTGGCTTCCGGGCCAGTAGCGGCTTCTCCCCGCCTCTGGCCCCGCCCCGTCCCCGCCGGGACCTGCGGGTTTTCTCCGGGTCCGCCCACCCAGCCCGACCCGCAGCCTTCGGCTCCGTGAGCCGCAGTCAGCGGGATGAGGGCGGGTTGCTGTGTGGAGTAGGGGGCGGCGAGGCCCTGGATGACCGCTCTTTCCGTCCCAGCGCGCTGGGACCCCGCCCGGCTGCGGGACCGGGACCGGGGCCGGGCCCACGTCCCTGAGGCTGCGGGGCCCGCTCGGCATCTACCCGGGGGCTCCTTGGTGGGTGAAGGGCTAAATAAAGTTGGCGGGGCGGGTCACCCCCGGGGGTCGCCCTTTGAGTCCGTGCCGACCCCCCGCTTCCCCTTCCAACTCGGCCAACCCCGGGCCTTGGCACGCGCGCCTGGGCGTCCGAGGCCGCCCGGGGGTGGAAGGGAACCGTCCCTAGCACTTTCACTCCGGGTCCGCTCCTGCAGCGTCCACCATGTGGGCCCCCGCCACGCCTTACAGGCGTCCAAGTGGACTTTAGACCTCCGAGGCCGGCGCCACGTTCCCGCTCCAAATCTGCCCGCGGCGGGCGGGGCACAGGTGGGGCGGGAGCTGGGGGTCCGCGGGGCCCGCAGCGCCTGGATACCTGGGAGTACTGTCAGAGGCGGAGGTGGGGACACAGGGTCGGCGCCCTTGCGTTTTTTTTTTTTTGTTGTTTGTTTGTTTTTTGCCCTTGCGTTTTAACACCCGCCCCCCACCGATGCGCCCCGAGGTGGGCACGGCCCTGGAGCAGCAGGTGCAGCCGCTCCTGAAAGAACCGGCAAAGGTGCTCTGTCCGCTCCGGGCACAGTCGCCCGCAGCAAATTCATTGCAGTTGGTGTCTTCGCAGGATTTTAAAAAACTGGAAATTACATAATGACTGACGTCCTGCCAGGCGCCGGTCCTAGCGAACTGTTATTTTGTAAATTGGGTTGGGAAACTCCCAGTCAGGCCCAGAGCTAAGAGTTCATTGTCGTTCTCAGCCTACTTTCAGTACTGGTTTTTATGGGGCCTGCAGTGCCGCCCCCTCCTCCCCCAGCGCTCACGCTCTGAAGCCTTGAAAACCTTGCTCACCCGCCGCTGCTGTTTAAAAAAAAAAAAAGATTTAGAAGCAGACTCTTTGTTTAATGGCTTAAAGTTCTTTGTTTTTCAGTAGAGTGCAATGTTGTTTACTCAAAATCCTTTAACTTGCAAGTAACATTTTAAAGCAGAATGAAATAATACTAAACTGCCTGAAAAGGAACATTAAGAGAGGGAACAGGAAAAGTTTTTACATTAAAGAAATTATTTTTGTCTTAAAATTGAAGTATAGTTGATTTACAGAGTTGTGTTTGTTGCTGGTGTATGGTAAAGTGATTCGGTTGTACATACGTAACATTCTTTGTCATTCTTTTCCATCCTGTCATAGGTTATTATAAGATACTGGCTAGGGTTCCCTGTTTTTATATAGTAGGTCTTGTTAAAAAATCCATTTTCAATGCAAATAAATTAGAAAATGGAGAGAACGCAAAAAAAAAAAAAAGGAAGGATCTGAGATTCTGCCTCTGAGAGTTGATCACAGTTGTTACCTTGGGCTGTGTTCTTCTGAACTGTTGGCACTTTTTAAACCTGAACACATGTACAGAGAGCTTGTAACTCTGCTCTCACTTTCTGTATGACAAATATATTTTTGTCACAACTGGTAGGGTTACAGTGTCCCATTATGTGACAGAGTTTGTTACAGTTTTTTTAATCTGACACTTGGCCAGTGTCAGCTTCTCAGTCTTAAAAACAAAGCTTTTGAACATCTTTGTATGTACATGCCTGGGCCTTTGTTGGATTATTTCTTTAGGATAAAGCCCTAGAGGTGGAATTTCTGAATTAAGAGTATGAAATTTGTAGACTTTCAGTGTGTTTTATCTAAACTGCCCTGCTGACAATGTGAACCGACCTAGATTTCCTCACCAGGTGTTTTAGAGCATCCTGAGTTGCTTGTTGTAGAACAGATACTCTTGACCTCTGACTCAAGGGCCTCAGAATTCAGGGTTCTGCAAAATTGGATGGGAAAGTTGACAACTTCCTTTCAGTAACTTCCACCCCGAGCTTCCCTTCAGTGGTTAATATGCCCTGGTGGTCCTGGCCGCCCACATTTCAGAACCAGGCAGCCTCACCAGGGTCTAGAGCCCTTGTTGCAGGGTTGGTGGAGGCTGGGAGGGTCTCAGTGCCTGCATGTGATGAAAACATCACGTGTGTGCTTTTTGCAACGTGATGCTGGTTTCCTTTCAGTGGCCCGCCTGGACCCTGTCCTGCGGAGACTTTGGACAGGAGCTCAGTGGAGTCAACCCCCGCCTCGTAGGCTGCTGGCTCCAAGCTGAGCGGAAGAGGCTACATTACAATTCTTGTCATTTGTGCTATAAGCCCAGAGGGCGGTAATTCAGACCTGTGTCACCAGGGGCCTGGAGGTGGGTGGCCCCATGAGCCCTGCGCTCAGCCTGGTCCACCCCATCTCCAGGCCACCCTGGGTGAGGTCAGTTTTCATTATCAGTTTGGGCTGCTGACCTTTGGCTTTTCACAGGATGAGAACCGCCTCTCGTGAAGGTGCCTTGAGTCACAGAGACGGATAAAGAAGACGGCGGTCAGAGCCAGGGAGGGCAGCTGGGGTCCCGGTGGGCCTGCCTGAGCCGGACCTGCTGGGTTCTGGGCCGCTGCCCCCAGCCTCCACACGCGATGCCAGTACAGCCGCTGAGGGGCTTCACTGTACCTGGGAGCAGGCCTTCTGCACAGGACTGCCGCTCTGGCCAGTGACCAGTGGTAAGTGCTATGTGCCCGCCTGCTGTCTGAGCAAGAGGACCTGGCTGACCGTCAGCTGTGGGTGCCACCAGGCATTTCTCACTCTTCGCGGGTGGATAGTTGTACCTCCTAGTGGTGGTGACCAGCAGTCCCGCCCTGGGCACTCCTGCTGGACATCTCTGGGGGACCCTCAAGGATGGAGGTTCTGGTTTGTAGGGTGTGTCGGTGTGTCTCTCTCAGCGTGGTACCCAGTCCTCTCCCAGGTTCCGTTACCAGCCCTCACTGTAGCCGTGTTCAGGCCTCTGGATCTGCACCTCCCAGCAGCTCTGGGTGTTGTCAGACCTGATGGCTTTTGGCAGTAGGGGTGGGTGGTGTGTCCATCTCCCTGACCATGGATGAGGTCAGCACCTTTGGTCAGCGACCTCCAAGGTAATACCTGTGACCCTGCCTCCTGGTGTTCTCACCCTCCGTAGCCCCCTTCCTTGAGGGTGGGCTTCTCATGAGCGCTGTCCAGCAAATGCTAAGGGGCCAAGGTTCCAAGAAGACTCGGCCTCCACGGGCGCTGACTCTCAGCCACCAGCCCACAGCCTGGAGCCTGTGCACGCAGCCCTGTGGAGGGTCTTCCCCTCATAGCCGCTGGAGCTGCATGTGTGGGCTTGGAGGTGAGACCCCAGCCCCTTCCGCCATCATGCTGGTCGACCGTCTGGACCACAGAATCTGTGGGGTCACGAGTGCTCTGAGCCTCCAGCTGGGTGCACGTTGTCCAGAGTTGCAGAGCTGACGGCTCCTCTCGTACTCATTGGGCGTGTGGACATCTTCTCCCTCCTGGTGTGTTACCCATGTTTCCTGCTGATTGTAGGGATCCCTCCTCTCTCCCTGTCGTGCTGTCATGACCCCTCCAGGTGTCACTTGTCATTTAACATGTTTAGTGTGTTGACGTTACATTGTGATCACTGTGAAAGCACAGGAGCTCTCCCTTTAGCAGCCTCATCGGATCGGTTATATTTGTGGGTAATGCTTTGGGGACTGGTTTAAGATGCTCTTTTCTGGGAATTCCCTGTGGTCCAGTGTAGGATTTGGCATTTTCACTGCTGGGCCTGCATTCAGCCCCTGTTGAGGGAACTAAGGTGCCACAGGCTGTGCAGCACAGCCAAAAAAACGGTACTCTTTTCTTACCCCAGGATCAGGAAGATACTCCCTATGTTTTCTTCTAAGTGTGAGGTTTCACACGGTTGCATTCCACAACCCAACCTCCCAGATTCAACTCTGGCCAGAAGCTGTGTCTCACACGGTGACAGCATGCCTCCCCAGGATTGTTGGGAGGAGCCATGGAGTCCTTATGTGTGCCCTGCTGGGTCAGACCCTGCCTGGTTCCTGGGAAGTGCCCTGTGGATGTTGTGAATTGGTAGCGTGTCTGGAGCTGTGAGGCCGGGATCCAGTCTCTCTTTACGGGCGTGGATGACAGCCATCCTGGTGTCAGGGAGCCGAGGCCACCTTCTCCCAGAAGCCACAGCCCCGCTCTGTCTTGGGCCAGGTCCTACCTGTGCATAGCCCCTGGGCCCTGCATCCCAGCTTGTTTACGTGTCTCTGCACCAGTGCAGCACGTGGCCCCATCCAGGTGTCTGGGGGCAGCCCCCCTTTCTCCAGGAGAGTCTCTCTTCCTTCTCCCTTTTCTGCCTCCATCATGCTTTTTGTAGTTGCCCAGTACCTTGTCAGGATGTAACTAAGACTGAACATCCTGTCACTGCTGAACTTTCACCAGCTTCCAGCCTCTGCTGGTGGGTCTCGCCAGGGGCTGCAGCAGGGGCCTGGTGGCACATCTAGTCACGTCAGTCATGTGACCCTGTACCTGAAGGAACAGCTTTTCCCATTTGTTGATCCTGGTGGTCGTCTGTGTGCTGACCCTTTGCGTGCCGGCCCTTTGCTGTTATTTACTTTCTCTCAATCTGCCTGGATTTTGCTAGCAGGCACCCCTCACATGGGCCTCATGCCATCCAGGAGCCCACCCTCCTCCCGGCCCAGCTGTGGCCCCAGCCCTGATCTCAGCCATCTCTGCAAGGAGACAGTTCAGCAGAGCAGAGGTTTGGAAACCAGCAACGCCCCTGCTGTGGGGGCGTCCCTGTTCCAGGCCTCCGCGTGGGCAGAGTCACAAGTGGATGTGGAAGCAGGCGCACTGTGCCTCCCCCCCCCCCCCTTTCGTGCATCCCACTCCCTTGTCTGCCCCTCCTTAAGTGCTGCCCCCCGACTCGCCCAGGTCTCATCTGGAACCTGCACTTGACCCCAGTGCCCATGCACAGGCTCCCCAGTCACTTCCTTCCCTTCGCTCCTCAATGGACTGAAGTTGTTCCTCTGAGATGTGCTTTGATTTAGGTATTTCTATCTGTATCGCACATTAGAGATTTTGTTTCTAGACGTTATTGATGTGGGCATTTTTGTTTTTTAAGCACGTGGAACATGGACCTGGTTCCCAAGGGCGTAAGTGTTTAGAAAGTGCTGGCATTGGCGGGATCCGGGGCATGGTTGCTGTGTGGACCTACAGCCTGGCCTGGCGCTCGTGCCTCTGCCGTCCAGCCTCCTCTGCTCAGCTTTCTTTCAAGACCCTAACTCTCTCACCGTCAGAGTTGCGCTCCTGGCAAGGAAACTGCAGTGGCACCAGGTTCAGCATGGTGGATCAGGACACATGGTGTCTGTCTCATCCCTGGGGGTTCCACTTTGGTGGCTCCATGGCAGGGCATCCGCTCGTTTCTCTGGGGAGTAAAGTTGTGATGGCCTCTGGTCACTGGTTAACACCCTGCTGGGAGATAGTCTGAGGCCACCATGGGGTTGAGGGGTTGTGGGGTCGTGGACGTTTCCTCTCTAGGCTTTCCGTTTTTTCATCCCACTGATGTGTTCCTGACAATTTCTTGTCTGTCTGCAGGACTGCGTCCTGCCTTCTGTCCCTCCTTGAGTTTACGTCTGTCTCTCCTTGAGTTTCCGGGAGGTGGCTCCTCCCCCACTGGCAGAGTGATCGCTGATCTTTGATCCTCACCCAGGAATGTCCTCAGACTGAGTTGGAATTGGTTCTCTAGGGCACCCGACCCCTCCCTCTCGGCTGGGCCGCTTCAGCGCCTACAGGCTGTGTCCAGAGGCAGGATCCTGGTCAGTGTGGTCCCTGCTGTCTGCTGCCTGCCCCCTGGCGCTCCTTGTGTGCTGCTGGGGGTCCTTGGAGCGCCCACGTCCAGGCCCGCCTGAGTCAAGCTCCCTGGAAGCCTGATGCCCTGGGTGAGGTTTCTGTCTCTCCTGCCCTGCTCTTTGTTCCCAGGGGACCCTCTTCTGGTGACTTTTAGAGCAGCACCTCCCGCTTTTCGATGGGTACTTGGCCCCTGCCATCTCCTCCTTGGCCTAGGTTTCAGGGCACTGAAGGGTGACCAGAAGCCCAGGGCTGCCCGTGGAGGTGCAGCTCCCAGCATGGTACTGTCCAGAAGGAAGGGGGCACAGGGCAGGAAGAGGAGGGAGGACGGGGTGTCAGTGGAGATCTGACCCCGGCAGTGCCAGAGGGGTCGAAGGCCTTGTGTGTCTGGTGGGGAAGTAGAGCCCACAGGAGGGCGGGGTGCATCCGTCCTGGTCTGGGCTGCTTCGGGACGGCTGTGGTGTCCCCCGCGTTGGTGTGCATGTGGAGGCTTGGGTGCCCGGCGAGACCAAGCATTGCTGAGCTTGTGGCGTGACTGAGGACACTGGTTGGACACTGGGAGCCGGGGGCATCTTAGCCAGGAGCCCTGCCCTGGGTGGGAGTCGGAGGTCATGAGTCCATCTGGCTCACATGAGCCTGAGCAGAACTGGGCCTGTGGCGGTAATGGTAGAGGAGCCAGCCCTTTTGGTGGGTGGCACAGCAAGCTAAATACCTGATGCCTCTTCTACATAAACCTGGCAGTTAGGTGAAAACACGATGGGCATCCCCCAAACGCCAGCATCTGAGGGATCAGGACATCGTCGACCGGCTTGGCTGCTTGGGGGAGGGGATGGCCAGGGGGCTGGGACCTCCTGTTTGGTGTCACTGGGGAGGAGCAGCCAGGCCTCCTGGGCTGGTGGTCGTCACTGGGACACTGCTTATAGCCCAAACTGGGAATTTCCTGGAGGTCCAGTGATTAGGACTCTGTGCTCTCATTGCTGGGGCTCAAGTTTAATCCCTGTTTGGGGAATTAATATCCCACAAGTTGTGTGGCACAGCGGGGGACAAAGCCAAAACTTGAAGCACCCACCCACCAGCGCACGTGAGAGGCTGGGTCTGACTGCGCGTGGTCTCAGGGCTGAGCGAGGCCTCTCTGGAGAAGCCAAGAGGTTTGAGTCTGTGGAGGAAGCAGCGTGCTTTCCTGGCTGCAAGACAGAGGCAGCCCCCTGCCCGCCCGCAGGCAGGCCCTCAGGTCCAAGAGGAGTCTCCTCCCAGGGTGTGTGCTCAGAAACTGCCCCCTCAAGCTGGAGGCGGCTGACCACTGAAGGATGAGGACTGTAAGGTCAGGTCCTGGGTGATGAACTGTTGGACCATGAAAGAGATGATGCAAAGGAGGAATGGAAAGTCAAAGGGAACAGGCTGGTTTGGTCAGCCCTCCCACCAAGGACAGCTCAAAACTCTGGATGAAACATCAAGGCGGGGGAGGGTGCTGTGCGCTGGAGAGCCAGCTGGGTGGGAGGGAGCTCAGGGCAGCCCCTTCTGGGCTCTGTCTGGTCCTGGTGGGTGGAGAGAAATGCAGAGCACTGGAGACAGCTTCTGAGGTGGGGGCAGGGGGCAGTGAAGACACAGGTCTCACTGAGCTGAGGGAGAGGCCGAGGGAGGAGGGCAGCTGGAGGAGGCCAGATCACCAGGTGCTTTAGAAAAGTTTGGGTGGAACTTACTGGAGGATCAGGTGTGTGGGGAGGGAAGGGAGGCTAGGCTGGTATAGGCCGTGGTCTCAGCGGGGCGCCCACTCCTGCTCCTTTGGGGCTCCTGGGTGCGTGGCCGACCATGGTCCTGGGTTTGTGCTTTAAGTTACTGTAAGGGGGTGATTGAACCTGGCAGGACCTTGGCCACTCAGGACAACCTCGTCCCGTCCTTTCCTTCAGCTCCAGCCCTCGCCCCGCCTGGTGTCACCATGGCTGCCACTTCTGTCCTTGGGTCCCTGACCCGAACCCTCTGCCACCCCTGAGATGTCGGCGTCTGCGAAGCCCCCAGCCCTGGTGGAGCTGGACCCGGGCCCTGGCGAGAAGCCTGGGGGACGGCCGCTCCTGGCCTGGGCCCCCGTGTTCAGCCACCGGAGTGAGAAGATTGCATTCGGCCAAAGCGATGGCAGCCCTGAGGAGCAGGTGCTCACAGTCACCGTCACGGAGACTACCGTCATCGAGGCAGACCTGGGCGTGTGGGGCGCCCGCGCCCTGACCTACCTCACGCTCTGGTTCTTCTTTAGCTTCTGCACCCTGTTTCTCAACAAGTACATCCTGTCCCTGCTGGAAGGGGAACCCAGCATGCTAGGTACCCGCCCAGGCTGGTGGGGACGGAGCCCCGGGGAACCCCTCTGCTCACTAGGTACCTGCCCGGGCTGGTGGGGACAGAGCCCCGGGGAACCCCTCTGCTTATGGGCCTCGTCTCCTCCAGGGGCTGTGCAGATGCTCTCAACCACGCTTATCGGCTGTGTTAAAATATTTGTTCCCTGCTGTTTGTATCAGCACAAAACTCGGCTTTCTTACCCACCCAATTTCATCATGACCATGCTGTTCGTAGGTCTGATGAGGTAAGCCCACTGACATTTCAGGTTGGGTGTCTGAGTTTTTTGTTTTTGTGAAATCTCTTCCCCCAGCTGGCTATTAGCATCAGGTGATCCTGGGAGTGGGGAGCAGGGTGGGGGTGGACCCTCCAGGCTGACTCCTGAGGGAGGGAATGCACTGATTTGTGATGCTTTTGATTGTCTTAGGTTTGCAACAGTGGTGTTGGGTCTAGTCAGCCTGAAAAATGTGGCGGTGTCCTTTGCTGAGACCGTGAAGAGCTCGGCTCCCATCTTCACTGTGATCCTGTCACGGACAGTCTTGGGGGAACACACTGGTGAGCAGCCCCCCACGCCCGGCCCTCATTGCGCCTTTTGTTCCCCCAAGGCTCAGCAGATGGGACGCAATCACAGATCTCTAAGCTGGGCCGGGGCAGGCACTGTCCAGCTGCACACATGTCCCTGACTGTCCTTCCAGCCTGTAGGGGGTGGGGTCCTGTGATGAGCAGACTCATCCTGTGACATATGTCTGCCCTGGGGGTAGGAGTGCTGCTCAGAGAGGGAGCTGAGTTGGCTTCAATTAGGAGATGACCAGAAGGTAAAACAAGGCAGTGCCCGGCACCCTGGGGAGGAGGTGGTGGGGAGAGGGCACAGCTGGCCTCTTGCAGACCGGCCCCTGGAGCCAGGCCGATGTGTAGGTGATGGTAAAGCAGTCAGATCAAAGTGAGACCGCAGGTCCTGCAATCCCACGCAGCAGGAAACAGTCTGCCCGCATGGCTGCCTTCACCACGCAGAGGGGACTTCAAAGGCCTTAAGAACATCGGGCCATGGAGAAGACAGTGTTTTGCTGGAACAATTAGGAAATCTTGATAAAATGCAATTTGTTGGGGAGAATGACTGAGATGCCCAGACTTGTGGGGCCAAGGTGTGGAGTCCCCAGAGGGGTGACCCCTGAAGGCACCCTAGCAGAGCAGCCTCACGGGGTCTGTAAAGGGGCACAGCCCCAGCAGAGTCCTGAACCCACCACCGCCCACAGTGCAGGCATCTGCCTCCTTGGCGGCCTCCCAGCCATGGCCCTGTGTGTGGTCCACGCCCAGCAGACACCTCCTTCCATGGTGACACTTGAGGCCTCATAGGCCCATGGATTTGCTGTGTGGACAGCACTGTCCTGGGCGGGGTAGTGGCCACGGTCTCAGGAGGTTACCAGATTGTCTGAGGGCTGCACTTCTGCTGTTTTGCTAAGTGTGAAAGGCTTGTTCCTTCATCTGCTTTGAATTTCAAGATTAATGAAATGCCATGTCTGAAATCAAAGTAGAGGCGTGGGGGGTAGGGGGAGCTGAAGGCCTTGTACCCAGTGACAAGGTTTTCTGTTGTCCCGAAAGGACTTTCTACCCTCCTGTCAAGACTGTTGGTTATGAAGGCAGGAGGGCTGGATGCCCTGAGGTATGGGGCCTCCTTCCTCCCCTGACCTTCCCTGGAGACCACCCTTCAGCCCCTTTGTTTCACAAGTGGGGTGCAGAAAGCGGGGCTTGGAGCTGGCGACTCCAGTGTGGAGCCCTCTGCCCCACGTGCTGGCCGGAGTGGGTGACACAGGCATGTGCTATTTTTTCCCTTCAGCGAGAAGTGAGCAAGCAGAGCACCCCTGGGGGGCAGCTGGGTCCACTGGGGGGCACTGCAGCCCAGCCATGTGCTCTCCCCCTGCAGGGCTACTGGTCAACCTTTCCCTCATCCCTGTCATGGGTGGCCTGGCACTGTGCACGGCCACTGAGATGAGCTTCAACTTCCTAGGGTTCTCAGCTGCCTTGTCCACCAACATCATGGACTGGTGAGTCTGTAGGGTGGGAGCTGGGCACGTGGGGCCCCGTGTCCCACTGCCGGAGTGCAGGCATCAGGCCCGATGGCTGACAGTTCCACGCAGCCTGCTCCTTGCGCGTCACCGTCTCTGAGGGGAGAAGGGAGGCGGCAGCGGCTCTTGTGTCTAAGCTTGTGTACTTCCAGAGAGACCACAGGGTTTCTGAGTGGTGCATGAGTAAAACGAGAAACAACCTTTCATTCCATCTGACACTTGCTGTGTTTCCTTTAGCCTTCTCTGCCTCTCTAATTCCCAGAAACATCACCCAGCTCAGTCCCAGTTTGCGTCTTACCTGTTAACTCCAGCACAGTATGGTCTCAGAGGCCTCCTCACTCACCTGCAGATGCTTCAGACCTCCTGGCCGCTATCCTGCAGGGACCATCCTCACACGAGTCCCACCAGGTTTCCCACTGGCCTGCAGTGTCAGCCTTAGAGGGGGTGGGGCTGTGAGTGTCTTCCCCAGCCTCACTTTGGTTCAAGTTCCCTTGGCCAGAGCTGGGAACAGTGTTGGTGGTGTGAAAGCTGGACACTGTCCTGTCTCCTCTCAGCCACCACTGGCCTTCCCAGCCAGGAGTTCTATCTCTGTTTCCCTGGGTCTTCCTGTGCTCATATTGTCTGTCCTGTGGCTACAGCTGATTTGTGGGAGCTCTGGGTGCCAAGAGGGGTTCTGTGCAGAGCTGGGTAACCCCAGGCATGCCCTCCACCTCCGAGACCTCAGCTTACCCACCTGTGAAAGGGGCAGCTCAGCCTGGCTCATGGATGCCCAGGGCTGTCTTCAAGGACCTCCATGTGTACCCATTTCCAGAGGACAGGGCACTTTGTATAAGGTGGCCTCTGAGCTCACATAATCTTTTCTCTTCTTTCTTCTAGTTTGCAGAATGTTTTCTCCAAAAAACTCCTCAGTGGGGACAAATATAGATTCTCGTAAGTGTCACTGCCCCACAGAGACCAGAGCACCCTGGACCCCAGCCCCAACCCTCCCAGAGAGCCCTGGACCCCAGCCCCAACCCTCCCAGAGAGCCCTGGACCCCAGCCCCAACACTCCCAGAGTGTCCTAGACCCCAGCCCCGAACCTCCCAGAGCTCCCTGTGCCCCAGCCCTGACCCTCCCATTTCCCCGGTTCTTTTAAAAGAACCTTGTTGAAACTGGGGAACCCACCTGTTTCCAGTTGCCCTCTGCCAGGGATGCTGTCATTGTCCCGTAGCAGGGGAGAAGGGGGTAGCGAGGCTGGGGGCAGGGTAGGGTAGGCCGGGGTGAGGCTGCAGGGCATGGGAGGCTCAGACACCTGCCCTGTCCCGCAGGGCTGCGGAGCTGCAGTTCTACACTAGCACAGCAGCCGTGGCTATGCTCGTCCCAGCCTGGATCTTCTTCATGGTGAGTCCCACCATCACAGTCACCTTCAAGGGGGTGAGCCTGGCACTGTATGGCTGCCACGCGCCCGAGGGGGCCTGACCGATGCAAACCCAAGCAGGTCTGGTGCCCGTGAGGGCCAGGCTACAGCCCCAGTTCTGGAAACTTTGGCAGGAGGGTGTTAGGCACACTCCTGTGTTGTTGCTTTTTGGCTGCACCTCATGGCTTGCAGGATCTTTGTTCCCCAACCAGGGATTGAACCCTGGGCATAGCAGTGGAAGAGCTGAGTCCCAACCACCAGGCCAACAGGGAACTCCTGCAGTTGTTTCTTATTTCTTCTCTTACTTAAAAACATTGTGACCACCATAGAATGCGTCACAGGACAGAAACATGTAAAACAGAGTGGCCTGTCCCCAGCCCCTCGCAGGCCCCCTCCTAGTGGAGCTGCTCCCTCAGTGTGTCTGCATGGCCACAAACCTGCTTACGTGTGTCGTGAGTCCCGTAGGGGTGCAGATGTGCATCTGTGTGGACCTGTCTTCTCAACACAGCGGTGCTGGGCTGTCCAGTCCAAGCTCTGCCCTGACCCACCGGATGTGGTGGTCTGGCCCTGCCACTGCTCTGTACATGCAGCACATAACAGGGAACTCCTTGTGTCATGTCTTTAGTGGGTGAGGATGTTTCTCTGGGTTGTGTTCTTGGATTAGAATGGTTGAGTAAAAGAACATGCACATCTAAACTTATTTTATTATGATAAAATATCTATCAAATTTACTATTCTACCCATTTTTCAGTGTATTTCAGGTACACATTCACATCATTGTGCAACCATTACCCCAATTTTTTTATCGTCTCAAACTGAAGCTCTGACCCATTAAATGCTAATTCTTCACCCCACCCCACCCCACCAGGTGGAGGGGACAAGACTTACCCCACCCCCCCTGAGTTCCAGCTGGGCCTGAGAGTTAAACTGACTTAGATCAACAGGAGATAAGCACATAGGTTCATTTAATACGAGCTTCATGTGATGCCAGAGCAAATGAAGCCCCAAACAAGTGGCAGACCTCAGTGAGTACTTCCACGTCAGGTTGAATGAAGAGGTGATTGTGGGCAAGTGACTGAGACACTGGGGCGGCTGAAGGGGGACGAGGGGAATGATGACAAGGCCCCTGAATCCCCTCTCCTTGGGGGGAAGGGGAATCTCCCATGTGGGGTTTGTCTCCTGCTTCTGGGAAGGAAAAGGGAGATTAGAGCACTCTTCTGGCGCCTGCTGTTTTCTCAGTGCCTTCAGCTCAAAAATGATTCTTATGCCAAAGAGGCATACGTTGGGGGAGAGGTTCTGAATTTTGTTACCCCCTCCCTCGCCCCCGGCTCCCACTCTCCTACCTTGTGTCTCTGTGACTCTGACTCCTCCAAGGACCTCACAGAAATGGAATCACATAAGATTTGTCCTCTAGCATCTAGTTCATTTCACTCAACTTCGTGTCATAAGGGCCATCCATGATGGAGCAGGTGTCAGGACCTCTTCCCTGTTTTAAGGCTGAATAGATGTATGGCTAGACCACATTTTGTTTACCAATCTTCCAATGATGGACATTTGGGTTGCTTCCACTTTTAGGCTGTTGTAAGTAATGTTGCTCTGAATGTGAGTGTGTAAGTACTTTTTCAAGACTCTGCTGTCATCTCTTCAGGGTACAGACCACAAGTGGAGTCCTGGATCACATGGCAGTTCTGTGTGTAATTTTTTGAGTGTTGACTAGTCTGTTTTCTCACGGCAGTTGCACTATTTTGCATTCCTGTCTGCAGTGCTCAGGGTCCAACTTCCTCTTTCCTCACCAGTGCTTGTTGTTTTCTGGTTTTTGTTTTTTTGATGGTAGCCATCCCGATGAGTGTGAGCTGGTACCTCGTTGTACTTTTTTCCCCCTGAGGCTTTCTTTTTATTTGTTTGTTTTGTCTGCACTGGGTCTTCGTTGCTACGCTTGGGTGTCTCATTGTGGTAGCTTCTCTGGTTGCGGAGCACAGGCCCTGGACTGCGGGCTCAGCTGTGGCACATGGGGCGTGGTCGCGACGTGGCATGTGGGATCTTCATTCCCTAACTGGAATGGAGCCCACGTCCCATGCATTGGTAGGCAAACTCTAAGCCACTGGACCACCAGGGAAGCCCCCTCGTTGTAGTTTTGATTTGTTCTTCCCTGATGGTCAGTGATGTTGGGCATCTTGTCCCATGCTTAGAGGCTGTGTGTGTTTTGTGTGTAAAGATTTGATCATTGCTGTCCACGTGCCGCCCCAAAGCCCTCCGCGGTGTCACTCCCTTGACCCAGACCCCGGGGCACAGATGCCACTGGAGTTCCCCCTGGGTCTGCGCAGCAGGCATCCCGTCCCTCTGGCTCTGGTGCAGGACCTGCCGGTGATCGGGAGGAGTGGGAGGAGCTTCCGCTACAGCCAGGACGTGGTGCTGCTGCTGCTGGCGGACGGTGTGCTGTTCCACCTGCAGAGCGTCACGGCCTACGCACTCATGGGGAGGATCTCCCCTGTGACCTTCAGGTAAGGACAGGAGATGAGGTGCATCCAGGTCACATGCAGAGGGGAATGCTTGCCATCTGACGTTTTTATCAGAGGGCTCTGTGATTGTGGGTCACAAATGTAGTGATCGCTGTGGCCAGGGGTTGTAATTACTTGGCCATTCTGTATCGGTGCCATTTTAAACATGAAAAGGAAAGTCTGTGAAATGGATTCTTAGAGGGATCCCCACTGGGAATCTGTGCACAGAAGAGAGTTCCTTGCAGTGTCATGAGGTACTTCTCCCCAGAACAGCACTGTCCGGGGAATCTCCTGGGATGATGGAGGGTGGGAGCCCCTGGCCATGTGTGGATCCTGAGCACCTGGAACTGGGCAAGTGCTGAGGAGTTGAAGTCTGTTTTTCTGACTTTAATCAGCTCACACTCAGCAGCCCCACGTGGCCACTGACTCTCTGCTGGGAACTCAGCCCCAAGCTTGGGTCTCATGAGCTTCTTCCCTAACTGGACAGACTTAGTGCTGATTTGACAGCAGAGGGATTTTGGTAACAGAAAGGAAGGAGCCCAGGTCGCCAGCAAGCCTGAAACACCCCCCCACCCCACCCCCGTCCTTGGATTTGGCTGTCATATTGTTGTGGAAACCTTTTAGTGGAGCTTTGTCCTTTAACTTCAGAACAGTCGTGGGAGAGCAGGATTGTCCTCAGAACTGAGGGCCTCAGGGGCCTCATGCTGCTCTCAGACCTGGCAGCACTCTTCCCACATCCCAGGGGAGGGGCCTCAGCACTATTGGGGCCGCCTGAGTGACACGTGCCCTGACGTTTACACTGTCAGTATGTTTGATGGATCTGTTTCCTGTAGGACAGAAGGAATTATTTCCAAATATCCCTGAAACTTTGCTTTTCAGGGGTTGTTAGTGATGGTCCATATAAAGACAGGAAACTGGTTCTTTTTAAGGAAAATAGCTTACGGCAGAAAAATACAAAAGTTAACTTTAAATCATCCAACATGGCAGCCCAGAAGACAAACCCTTGTGGTCATTGCATCCTCACGAGGTCCCAGCAGTGAGCAAGCAGCATGGTGTCACTCCCAGACAGCTATCCTAAGGGAACACTTCCCACTCTGGAGAGTAGGCTGCAGTGTCGGGGTGAAAGGTTGTGATGCCTGCAGTTCACTTAGAAGTATTTCCGTCAAAGAGAGGACAAAGTAAGGCACAAGGCTGAGCCTGAAGGTGGCACCCAGCGCTGCGGTCCCTCTGCTCTGATTTCTGTTTTAGTAGGTAGGACCCCGACACAAAGGGGGGTGGCGGAGGCGCCCCCGGCCCCGCTGACCTCCCTGCGCTCCTGCAGCGTTGCCAGCACCGTGAAGCACGCCCTGTCCATCTGGCTCAGCGTCATCGTTTTTGGTAACAAAGTCACCAGCCTGTCAGCTGTGGGCACCGTGCTGGTCACAGCTGGCGTCCTGCTCTACAATAAGGCCAAGCAACAGCAGCGCGAGGCCATGCAGAGCCTGGCCTCGGCCACCACCCAGCCCCCGGATGGCAGCTCCGAGCCACTGCTCCCCCAGGACCCCCGGCCACACCACTGAGCCCTGAAGCCATGGGGGCACCACACCACCCCCTCTTCGCTTCTTCGCTGACGAGGGACCCCCTTTGCCTCTCCCTCCCCGTGGACAGCGGATATGGGACCACCTGGCTCCATGGGTCATAGTCATTGTGGGAGGCAAGGTGGGCAGCCTTTTCTGCTTTTTTCTGGGGCTGTGAGTCAGAACTGGCAGGAACTTGAATTGGGCTGGAGAACACAGCTGCCACTGATCCATGGCCGAGCGCCCTGACAACCTCCTCCCGGCAGCCTCCGCACCCCAGCAGCCAGGCCAGGCCCTAACTCCTCTGTGAGTGATGACCACTTGGGACAGCTGTGAAGCTGGAGCTGTGTCCAGGTGCCAGCAGGCACCCCCTCATTTGGAGCCAGTGTAGGGAACCAGCTTCTGCATGCCAGCCATCAGCGGTTGCTGGAGTCCACCCTGCTCCTTGGCCGCTGGGCGCTCTGCTGGGCTCGGCCAGGCTGAGGCCCCCAGGACCAGGGCACAGAGGCCACTGCAGTGGGCAGAGAGTGGCACAGTACAGATGGGGTGAGAATCTGGGGCTTCCTGCTCCTGAGGGCAGGGTGTCCATCTCTACCCAAGGCAGAGCTGTCACATCAGTACCACTTAGGGAAGGCGGGCTGCCCCTCCCCGCATCTGCTATGCTGAGCCTCCCACCTCCAGAGGGTCCTGTCCCTTGTGGGCAGTCAGGTTGCCCCTCTGAGACCCAGATGTGGTTTCCGGCCTGAAAACTGCAGGTAGATGGCCACAAGGCAGGGCGGGCCTGTGTCCCTTCTGTTCCCATACTTGTAGGTTAGAGGCAGGCTCTTCTAAGGGGCTCCGGGAGCCCCTGTTTCCACCCAGCCAGTCTGGAGCCTCCTGGTCTCATTGACAAGGGTGTTATGATTTCCCCCTCGTGAATTATGAGCAGGATGAATGTGGAGTGTTTACACTTTTGTTATGCTGCATTTTAAATGACAGTGTAGGTTTTAAAAGGAAACAGAGGCACAGATGGCTTCTGGAATGCATGGAGTGTGCTGGGTAAACCAGAGTCAGACCCAGCCCGGCCCTCCTCCCCCAGGGCAGACAGACAGACAGGTGTTTGAGGCTCCATCTCTCTCTTTACTCCTCGCCCCACATCCTGTTGGAACTTCTGGTCAGGGTGTAGCCCCTCTCCCACCTACCAGACTCGAGCTCTGGGACTTGTTAGGCACAGCCCAACTCAGGGGCCGTGGGCTGGCCACCTGTCCATCTCTACCCGGCCTGCGGGACGGAGCGACCCGAGGGCACAAGTGGTCCACGAGTCTTGGGAACAGTCCCTGCTGTCCAGGCCCCAGCGCCTTAATTGCTTCTCTGGTTTTCTGGTTGGCTTCTCAACTGGAAAATATAAACCAGCCCTTCCTGGAGAGCAAGTCTCTTGGAAACAAAGAGCAATAAGTGCGTCTCATTAAGTTCTGCTGACTTTGAAAGTCTGTTGTGATGAGGGATTAAAAATGGGGCCTTTTAACTACAACCTTTTATGAAGCTGCCCTCCTTGCTCAGAGGTCGGCAGGTCACATGCAGCTTCCCTGTGCAGGGGTAGCTGGTGTCTTTCCCAGGTTTTCCCCCTTTCCTCTTTTTCTGTTTACCCCTAAACAAAGCTAAAGAGGACTGGGGCAGTGGTTGGGGTGGCACATCGCTCTGTGAGGACCAGAGGGAAAGCACCACTTCCGGGGGGCTCTAGCCTCTGACCTCAGACTGGGGCCACAACACCTGCAGCTGCGGGCGAGACATGAAGAAGGGGAGCGTGTGTTGCCAGGTGCAGACTGTCATCTGAGAGTGATCAGGTACCAGCTGCTTGTGTCTGAGTGTTGTTAGGGGCCTGTTTTGATTTTCCAGATCTGGGGACCAGAAAGATTTTCCTAAATTATTAGTAAATGAGGCAGTTTCTAGCAAAGCTGCTTCTGGGGCATCCCCTCATCCCTCATCCCTAGCAGGGAATCCGGGGCCTGGCGCCCACGGGACACATGCTATGGCCACATTCCGTCCATTGACTCTGCCCCAAGTCATCCACATGGTGGGCGTTTCTGGGAGGAGAGTCAAACCCCACAGCCTGCGTGGGCGTTTGCTTAATAACTGTACAGACATGTTTTTAAATTAACTTTGCCTAGTAGTTTTCTAGTATGTTCCTTTCACTGAACTGTCGCAGGCCAGCTTGTACCAACGCCAACACTAGGTCCATTTCCTCTAGGTCCATGGTCGTTGTCCATGTCTTTGTAAACAAACTCATGAACCAGGCTTCCGACTCTGGTCATCTGCTTGCTTGCATCAATACTTAGAGATCTCTGGCTTTCAAGGAAATTTCCACTGTTGAGTGGCATGAAAGGCTTTTTTTTTTTTTTTTAAAGAATTCTGATAGTCATAACTTCCTGCATATTAGCATTAAAATCATCGCCTTGGAAAGCTGAGAATACTCTTGCATAATCCAAAATGTGTCTTTAATTTGTAAATTGCACAATAAAAAAGTGCTGCACGAAGAGTTAGCCACGTGGAACCGCGCTATCCGCAGGCCCTTAAAATACTTGCCCCAAACTGAGGGATTTGCCTCCCGTGTGGCACTGACTATCCTGTGGATGGTCATTTATAGACAGATCAGCAGAGACCACAGAAACACAACATGACTTTCTACATCTGTCCTGGGGATGTGCTTCCTGAGGCCTGGAAGTGTTTTCACTATTTACCTAGGTTGGAAAAATTAAACAAGGATGCTATTACAGGTAGAAACCCTCTTCTGTTTGCCTGTGACCAATGTTGTAGTAAGGGCTCTGTTCTTTTCCAGAATATGTTCATGCCCTGGTTGGGACCTCTTCATTTTCCTAGCTTATAATAAGAATGTTCCTACTTCCCTGATGAGTCGGCCTGTTTCTCTCTCCTGAAGAGCAAAGAGCAACCAGGTGGTTGTGCCAACCATCACTTGGCTTGCTCACCCTGATGCTCTGGGTGTAAAACCTTCCAGTTTTCTCTCTCTGTAGTATTTCCTCCCCTTCTCCGGAGGGCTCGGATGCTGCCATTGCATCCTTGCCTAGATGTCCAGACTGACTTGGAAACTGTTCTAATTGGCAGTCTTTTCTTTTTTTTTTCTTGCTTTTCACTTGAGGGAAACTGGCATTCAGTTGATGTGCCATTTCTAGACTGTAGATGTGTGAGTTGAGTCTGAACCCACCCAGGGAGTATTGTGGACCCATCATTGCAGAGGGTCACAGTGAGGGTGACTTTCCCATACTGAAAAACTTGAAAACTATATGAATAAATTGTCTCTATCAGAACCAAATTATACTTGCTTTACACCAAAACAAAACTGTGGAGAACTAAAAGTACATTATTCAAAATTTTAGTGTTTTTTATTTCACCTATTCCAGTATTTATGCAATTAGATCAATTTTTCCTAGAAAAATGGTGGTTACATAATTTAGTGAGTCACTGTGTATTCTGCTATACATCAATGCTGTATAATTAATCCTGTGGATGCCTACTGGTTACTTTGTCCAAATTAAGCTACCATGGTAGCAACTATCTAGGACTCTTGTTCTACAAAAGTAAAATAAATGTTCAATGTGTACTTTGTTTTCTCCTTTGTGTAAGTCTCAAGTGTTTGGGCTACTGAAATGAACATGGGTGGGTTCTTACTGCCTTCATCTGTTTTTTGAAGGTTTTTCCTGTCACCAAAAACTCAGGAAGCAAAACAAGAGCTTGGGCACAGAAAAAACAATTCTTTCTGGGAAGAGAAAGAATTTCACTTCCACACACCCTCTTTGGGCCCTAATTTCTTGGCAGAATTTTTCTACATTTTCCATTTCTGGCCAGGTAGTAAACTGGAGGTGGCGTTAAGTGGTAAAGAATTCGCTTCCCAAAGCAGGAGATGCAAGAGAGGAAGGTTCAGTCACTGGGTTGGGAAAAGCCCCAGAAGGAGGAAATGGCAACTCACTCCAGTATTCTTGCCTGGAAAATTCCATGAACAGAAGAGCCCCGTGAGCTACAGCCCAGAGGGTCGCGCAGAGTCGGACACGACTTGCACACACTGCAAGTGAATGATACTTGTTTACCATTCTCTTCCTGAGATTCACGATGTCGCATTACCATTTTTCTGTGACCACAGAGGTTTGAAGAATAATCTGCTTGAACCTGAGCAGGTTTGAGGCCGAACCTCAGGATTCAACGTCTTTAAAACCCTTCGCAGGCGAGCCTGAATAAGCACTAACTTTGAGTCATCCCTGGTCTTCGCACAACTTAAAATCCTGCGGTAACCGCTCTCCCGCCCCGCTCCGTAAGCAAGATTCGTCTTCTCTTAGGAAGTGGGGTCTTGCCCCGGGGTCACGGGAGCGGGGAGAGAGGACGCACTCACAACCACCCAACCAGGCTGGCCCAGATGCCTGCCGGCTCCGATCATCCGCCGCTAAAGTTGTCACCAGCCTGCGCCAAAGCCGGAAGTGACGCGCAGCGCACTCCCGGCACTGTTCAAGTCGGGAGTCGGCGGCGGGGACGCGTCTTAGTTCGTCATCAGCCCGGCGCCGACGCAGGAAGTGACGACATTCCTGTCGCGCGCCGGGCGCTGTTTCTTCTCAGGCTCCGGGACCGGCGGCGGCGGCGGCGGCGGCGCAGGGGTAAGTAGAGGCGGGGCGGGCTGGGCAGGGGCCATGGCGCGACCAGCTAGCTCACTTGATCTCTCCGGTCCCGGCGGGCCTCGGGCGCGTGGACCAGGCTGGGCTACACTCTTCGCCTCCCTGGTCCATCTCGCCCTACGCGGAACTCGGAGTCGTGGAGGCGGCGGGCCCAGGCTTTCCCCGAGCTAACTGCAGCCCGGCCGAACCCCGGATTAGCACAACTGAAACTCCAAAACCGGGAACCGCTTCCTGGTTTGCGAGCGCGCTCTTCGAGTCCTTCACTCCCAGACCTCCCCTAATCTTGTGATGGGGCTGCTGCCGTCATATGGGCCAGTGGCCCACTCGGTCCAGGTGGTCTTTTCAAATAAATCCTCTTGACGGCGAGAACAGTGCTTGGTGAATGCCAGATACTTAACTACGAGCTTTACCTGGGAGGTCTCACTTAATCCTCTGTGATACCGTCATATAGGTGGTTTTCTTACCGTTTACAGAATGGTAAACTGAGGTGAGGTAACTTTTCCTAGACCGTACAGGAATGACATAAAAGAGGTTGGAGTACAAGCAGTCGCTTTCCGCGACCCATCACTCTTTTTTTGAAAACTTTTTCCCCCCTGTATTTTCAGTTGTTAAAAATTATAGTTGATTTACAGTGTTGTAAATGTTGTGAATGTTTCTGCTGTACAGCAGTGATTCAGTTATATATATATATATATATATATATATATACACACACACACGTTTTCATATTCTTTTCCATTATGATTTATCACAAGAAATTGAAATATAGTTCCCTGTGCTGTACAGTTGGATTTGGCTGTTTATCCATCGTATATATACTAGTTTGCATCTGCTAACCCCAAAGTCCCACTCCATCTCATTTCCATCCCTTGCCCTTGGTAACCCCCAGTCTGTTGTATATGTCTGTGAGTCTGTTTCTGTTTCATAGATAAATTCACTTATGTCATATGTTCGAGTCCACGTATAAGTGATAGCATAAAGTATTAGTCTTTCTCTTTCTGACTTAGTATGATAATCTCTAGGTCCATCTATGTTGCTGCAAATGGCATTTCATTTTTTTTTATGGCTAAGTGGTATTCCAGTGTATATGTGTGTGTGTGTGTAAGGCATATATAGGTATATATACCACATCTTTATCGAATCATCTGTCAGTACACATTTAGATTTTTTCCATGTCTTGGCTACTGTGAACAGTGCTGCTGTGAACATAGAAGGTGTGTGTGTAACTTTCTTAATTATAGTTTTGTCTGGATATATGCTCAGGAGCGGGATTGCTGGGTCATAGGGTAGCTCTGTTTTTAGTTTTTTGGTTTTTTTAAGTTTTTTGAGTAGCTTCCATTCTGTTCTCCATAGTGGCTGCACAAATTTACATTCCCACCAACAGCGTAGGAGGGTTCCGTTTTCTCCACACCCACTCCAGCATTTGTTGTTATTGTTCAGTCAGTCAGTCATGTCTTACTCTTTGCGACCCTATGGACAGACACGCCAGACTTCCCTGTCCTTCATTATCTCTGAGCTTGCTCAAACTCATGTCCATTGAGTCAGTGATGCCATCCAAACATCTCATCCCCTGTCGTCCCTTTCTCCTCCTGCCTTCAATCTTGCCCAGCATCAGTCTTTTCCAATGAGTCGACTCTTTGCCTTTAACAATTTTCAGAATAAATGAACCAATAATGATGGCCATCCTGACTAGTGTGAGGTGATACCTCATTGTATTTTTTATTTACATTTCTCTGATAATTAGTGATGTTGAGCATCTCTGCATGTGCCTATTGGTCATTTGTATTTCTTCTTTGGAGAAATGTCTATTCAGGTCTTCAGTCCATTTTTCGATTGAGTTTTTTGGGTTTTGTTATTGAGTTGTGTGAGCTGTTTGTATATTTTGGAAATTAAACCTTGTCAGTCACATTGTTTGCAGATATTTTCTCCCAGCCCATAGGTTGTCTTTTCACTTTGTTCATCATTTTCTTTGCTGTGCAAAAGCTTGTAAGTTTGATCAGATCCCATTTGTTTAGTTTTGCTTTTATTTCTATTGCCTTGGAGACTTACTAAGGAAACATTGGTATGATTTATGTCAGATATTGTTTTGCCTGTGACATCTTCCATGAGTTTTAGGGTGTCATGTCTTATGTTTAAGTCTTCAAGGCATTTTGAATTTATTTTTGTGTATGGTGTGAGGATGTGTTTGAATTTCGTTGATTTATATTTAGCTGTCTAACTTTCCCAGCACCACTTGCTGAAGAGATTGTCTTTTCCCCATGGTATATTCTTGCCTCCTTTGTCGAAGAATAATTGACTGTGGGCGTGTGGGTTTATTTCTGGCATAGCCCATCCTGCTTAACAAAGATTTCTACTGAAGCACTCAAAAGTGGTGAGGCAAAAATGTTCAGGAACAGCATAGTATCAAACCATAGCTTGCTATGTCCTGACGCAGTTTGAATTCTTGTCTTTTTGCAGTGTTTTAACTCAAATGGGTGATGAAAAGGACTCTTGGAAAGTGAAAACTTTAGATGAAATTCTTCAGGAAAAGAAACGACGGAAGGAACAAGAGGAGAAAGCAGAGATAAAACGCTTAAAAAATGTAAGCCATGTTTTTTAAGTAAGTGTTTTTATTTTAAAGGAGATTTAATTTCTTTGCCCTCGTTTTTCCATTAGAACAACGCTTCTTCGGTGAAGTTCTTTTGTACTTCCAAATGTCTCAGGTGAGCCCAAAATCTATTCTAAAAATTAACAAAAACATTCAGATGCTCAGTTTACTTTGAAGACAGGTTGATAACTTACTAAAAAGCTGCATATAGATGACCACAGCTACATGGAAAATGAAGTATTTTCAACCTAAAATCATTAGTGCGGTTGAACTAATTTTTCTCATTTCATCATTATATTCATGATACCATTTCCAAGTATTTTTACTATAGTAGGAAGTTGCCTTGAAATTAATGTTTTACACCTTTCTTGGTTTGCCTAATAACATAGGAAAACTTTAGTGATTTAATGAGGAGCATTGAAAGAAATACCTCTTCTTTAAAATTAGCAACAGACTTTTCTTACATATTTATGAGATATTGCAAATTATTTGGTGTATGAAGTATGCTTTAAGGCTCAGTTTTGGCTCATATAAACAACTAACATACTTGGCATAGAGTCTAATGTCCCTTTACATATATGCTGGTTTTAATTTCTCAGGTTCTGGTTTACAGAGTTATTTGTAAGTCTGATGTCATGGGATTTGAATGACAGTTTTTTAGATTTTATCACATTGGTCATATGAAAAAGTGTGTATGAAAGTTGGTTTGGGGATGTTGGCAAGGTTTGCATCTTATTAAAAATAGGCTTATCAGTAAGGAAAAGTACTCTCTCCTTGCTTCTTAGTCTGATGACCGGGATTCCAAGCGGGATTCCCTTGAGGAGGGGGAGCTGAGGGACCACCGCATGGAGATAACAATAAGGAACTCGCCGTACAGAAGAGAGGACTCCATGGAAGACAGGTGAGTGGGGTGTGACCCCGAAGAGCCCGCAAGCTGCAGATGTGCTCACATCTGACTGTGTGTGACCCCGGCTGGCCCTTTTCAGTGTGATTTTGTAAGTTGGAGGTCATGACCTCCATGGAAATGAGCCTTGTGTGGTGTCAGGTACCAGCTCCCCACTCTGCTTAGGAGAAGTGTGAGTGTGTGTTCCTTTGTGATTGCTCTTCAGTAAAGTCAGCACAACTCACATAGTACATTTAAGAAATTGTGTGTGTGATGATTTCTATAAGTACTGTCTAAAATTATCTACAAATAAACCAGAGTTGCTGCTGAAAGATACTTGAGTGAGGCCTAGGAGAAACAGAAACAGTCCTGCCAAAGCTGTACCTCTGACATTTCTTCCTATTCTTTGGCTTCTCTTCAGTTTTTTTTCCTTCATGTCCATCATCAAACAACCAAAAACACTACAACCAGAAATTAAGGCAAAAAGGTATAGACCCTGCATTCTCCCAAGGTTTTGGTTTTATACTCAGTTGAGAATATGAAATGACCTTTTGAGATCATTAAGTTTGACTAAAATTGTGGGACCTTCTTTTTTAACAGCTTTTGTAAGTGAGAGACTGCACAGATTTAATGTATGCAGTTCGATAAGTTGTTGTACACGATCAAGATAATTAACACTGCATGTCTGTCACACCCTAGAGTTTCCTCAGAGAGCATTTTTGTTCCATGTAGCACACTGATTTCCACTGTACTTTTCATCTGAATCTGTGTTTAATATACAGTTTGGGCTTAAGTTTCATAATCGTTGTTGTTAAAGTCACTAAGTCGTGTTTGACTCTTTTGTGACCCCAGCGGACTGTAAACCACCAAGCTCCTCTGTCCTTGGGATTTCCCAGGCAAGAATACTGGAGTGGATTGCCATTTCCTTCTCCAGGGGATCTTCCCTACCCAGGGATGGAACACACGTCTCCTGCATTGGCAGGCGCGTTCTTTACAGCTGAGCCACCAGGGAAGCCTGAGTGTTATAATGAGCACAGTCTTTGAGCTGACAGTTGAGGCTCTCCTTTATGTTCTGAACCCTTCCTTTCCCTGGGCTGGGGAGACTCTCTGTTGCCCTGGTGCTCCCTACGTCCCTCTCAGGTGACATAATGCCATGGTGTCTCATTGCAGAGGAGAGGAAGATGATTCTTTGGCTATCAAACCACCCCAGCAGATGTCTCGGAAGGAAAAAGCGCATCACAGGAAAGACGAAAAGAGAAAAGAGAAACGTAGGCATCGCAGTCACTCAGCAGAAGGGGGTACAGAGCATTTGTTTCATTTTGTGTTGTGTTCAGATATGGTCTCCTTCCTACCTCATGATCTGCTACATTCTTCAGAGCACAGCTGAGAGAGAAGAGAATAAAATTTTAGCTAAAAGTATAAATTTATTATAGATCATTCTGAATAGATACTTCATTTTCCTTCTGGTGAGTTTTCCCCTCACTGCATTGTTCTGGGAAAGCTGGTCTGTCTATAAAATTGTTTTAATTCAGCGTGGGAAAGCCACTCTTTAGTGCTCAATTGCTTTTAAGAAACAGATGCTTGATAAAGTCCAAGTAGTGGGTTTGCTGTCACACCATTATCAAGAGCTTCTTAGGGGTGTTGGGAAAATGAACCTGGGCCTGATGTAAATCTTGTTAAATGCAGTTGACTTAATGTGGTTTATAATGTGATGCAGAAACTAAAAGAAGTTAAGCTTTGTCTTACAAGTGATGACTTTTTTAAAATCATGAGACTGATGTAGCCTAATATTACAGCTTATTTAATACAGAAAATTAAGAAGAGAAGATAGAGACCACAGTTCTGTTCAGTGATAATCACATTATTTTTGTTTTTTTCTTAACTTCAGGCGTATGACGTAGAGTTTTATGTCTTCATCTTTTTTTTTTTTCTAACAAAAGTCATGGTTGTTTCTCCAAGTCTTTTTTGTTGTCTTTTTTTTTTTTTTTTTTTTGGCTGCACTGGATCTTCATTGCTACTCAGGCTTTCTCTAGTTGCAGCAAGCAGGGGCTACTCTTTGTTGCAGTGCAGGTTTCTCATTGTAGTGGCTTCTCTTGTTGCAGAGCACGGGCTCTAGGGCACACAGGCTTCAGTAGTTGAGGCACACGGGCTTAATTGCTCTGCAGCATGTGGGATCTTCCTGGACTGGGGATCGAACCCTTGTCCCCTGCATTGGCAGGCATATTCTTAACCACTGCACCGCCAGGGAAGTCCCTCTCCAAGTCACTGATTAGATATTTTTTCGTTTTTTCCCTGGGTAATGTTGAGTTTTGGAGGTTAAGTCTCCTCTCACGACACATGTTGTTTGCCCATAGGGAAGCATGCCAGAGTGAAAGAGAAGGAGCGGGAGCACGAGCGCCGGAAGCGGCACCGGGAGGAGCAGGACAAGGCTCGGAGGGAGTGGGAGCGGCAGAAGCGGAGGGAGCTGGCTCGGGAGCACTCGCGCAGGGAGAGGTAGGTGCCCTGACAACAGCAGAGATGTGGGCAGGCAGGTCATACACGGACGGGAACTGGGCAGGAAGTGGCCCAGAGGCTTGTCCCGGAGGAAGCGAGGGTTCCCTGCACATGGGACTGCACGTGTGAGGTGACAGAAGTTGACGAGGGGAACAAAAACCTGTGCACCGGCTTCCTCCAGGCAGAGGCTTCTCAGGTGCCCAGGAGCCCGGCTGAGCGGGTGAGAGAGTGTGGTCCTGACTCAAGGCAGAGTCCCTGCCTCAGCTTCTGAGGTGGTCCCTCAGGGAGGGATACTGCTGGAGGGAGCTGGGGGTCTAGGAGGAGCTGAGAGGTGAGGAGTGAAGCTTCTGAGAGGTTCAGACTTGCAGCAGTGGGGGAAGGAGAGTAGGGCGGGGTGGCGGCCAATAGGAGGTGGGGGGGTGTCCACACCCTGGGACGACGTCCGTGTGGGATTGGTAAGGGACGAGCCTGGAACGAGGTGGGCTAGGCTGCTGTCCCATCCCAGTGGAGCCATCCTGGAGGTGGCCCATCCCTGCATGTACCACCTGCAGCACAATCAGCGAGGAGGGGCTTCGGTGTGAGTGACTCACCGCCTGCTTGGTTGGTGGGTGTGTGCCAGGCACTTGCTCTGTTCTGGGGACCTTGTCCAGGAAGACTGACCGACAAGGCATATTGCTTAGGGTTCCCAGGGGTTACAGCAGAAATAGACTCGAGTTCTTCCAAACAAACAAACAAACAAGACAAACCCAAAGGCCCTGAAATGGCCAGGAGCTAGGACATCAGCCTCTGGTGCTTTTGTCTCCAGGGGCCTCTCTGTGGGCTCAGAGTCCCAGAGGAGCGTCTGTTAACCCAGGTCTATCCTCCATGGCCTAGGCATGAACCCTAGACTACCTCTGTGTCCTGTGGTCACTTCCAGGGAGAGCTTGGGAGCTGGGCTGCTCTACAGGAGGGGTGTAGCAGGGTGAAAGGTGTGGACATTCCCAGCAGCTGGGGCCCCACAAAGGATAGGGAAGGCAGGTGTGAGAATGGTCTATGTTTGCAGGCCCAGTGTGTTTTGGGCACACAGCTATGCAGACACAGTAGTAACCCCAAGGAAGCCATGCTTGAAAATAAAGAGAAGCACATGGAACAGTGCAGCAGTGGCCACACTATACAAGGCGACACGAGCTGACAGGGTTAGCCTCACAGTCACTGAATGGCAGCAACTGGAAGGAAAGGTTGGAAGGCATGGTTGCTGCAGGACATTGTCTAGAATGTCCAGTGTTCAACACAGCTCTGAGACAAAGAAATAAGGTTTAACCCTTTCTAAGGAGAAAAACACCATAGAAACAGTGTGTTCCAGACTTGGCGAAGACCTGGAAGCATGGAACTTGAAGATGGACATCGTGCCTTCTAATGACAGTGAGGAAAGGTTGAAGAAAAGCTGAGAGACTCAAGAACCAAGGGACAGTGTCTACGGGACCAGCATGTGCACAGCGGTATTCTTGGAAGGAAGGGGGAACAGCTGAAAATGTCCCAAATTTGATGAAAAATATTTATCTACATATCAGAGAAGCTCAGTGAACCCTGGATAGGATAAGTACAAAGTAACAGTGGCACTGGGAAAACCAATGAGAAATTGGGGAAGGGCAGGAATACTGGTACCCCAGAATTCTGTGTCCATCACAGCCTGCCTCACAAGTGAGGGGCAGGTGAGCAGAGGCTCTCTGCCAGCAACGTGAGCCTTCTGGGAAATGCTTAAGGACAACCTTCAAGCTGAGCAGAAATGACACCAGAAGAAAAGGCCAGCCCTGGGTGTGGCTGAATTGCAGGTTAGGATGAAAGCCCCTGTAAATATGCTGCTTCTCCCATCTTGTCTGAATTACTACAAGAGACACAGGATTGCATAAAACAATGATTAAAACACTGTGTGGTCAAGTAGCCATAATCTGTATAAACTGCAGGAGGAAATAGGATTGGGGGCTGTATGTGAACAAGATCTGCATTTCCTGGAGTTTGATCTCATAAGATGCACACTGCAATCTCTAGAGCAACTTCTAAAAACTAGTAAATAGAGAAATTAAAATGGTTTGCTAAAAATCCTCCTTTAAACCCCAAACGGGTAACTGCCTGGTAGTCCAGTGATTAGGACTCCCTCTTCTGCCGCAGGGGGCCTGGTTTTGATCCGTGGCTGGGAAATTGAAATTCTGTATGCCTCATGGTGCAGTCAAAAAAGAACCCATCCCAACTGGGAGAAACAGAGAAACCAAAAAAACAAGACAAAAGAAGGTGGGGGTACGGGGGGCAGCACCAGCTGTATCCATAGTTACATTCAGTGTGAGATGGTCTCTGCACCAAATATAGGAGAGCGTGTCAGACAGAAAAGCAAGATCCAGCTGTGTGCCATGTCAAAGGGACATCTTAGAGTTGGAGTAGGTTGAAAGTAAAGGAGGAGGACTTTGCTGAAAGTCCAGTGGGTAGGATTCCATGCTTCCAATGCAAGGGGTGCAGGTTTGATCCCTGGCCGTGGAACTAGGATCCCACACCCCATGTGGCAGCCAGAAAATGAAATGATGGGAAAGGATGGCCCATGCACACAACGCTAAAAGGGCCTGAGTGGCTACACTGACGTCAGACAAAATGGATGTTATGAGAGACACTGAAGGTAGAGACCCTTGTGACGACATAAATGCAGAGCAGGAAGATGCGACCAGGTTAAACGTTTTGGCACCTGGCATTGGAATCCAACCTGAACACAACTGAAGGGGGGTACTAGTCCATTGACTCTAGGTGGAAGCATTGGGGTCCCATGCCAGTCATCAGTAGTAAGCTGGAGAAAATCAGCAAGGATATAGATAATTTTGAAGATGCTACCAGCCAAACGTCATGACAGGTGGGCACAGCAATGCAGCTGTAGGACACATATCGTCTGGAAGCTTCTAGGATGTGTTTCCACAAAACTCCAGGCTGTGTAAGGAGTCTCAAAAGAATTGAGGCCAAACAAAGTATGCCCTCTTATCACAGAAGAGTTCAATTAAAGTTAGCAACAGAAAGAAACTGGACCAGGCGGGGTATCCTCAGATGTTTGAAATCCAACAACCCATTTCTGAAAAACCTATGGCCTTCACAAGAAATGATGAGGAAAAATATAAAATAGTTGACTTAATTTTTCGGGGCCAAAAATACGCACAGCTTGTGGGATCCCTGACCAGGGATCACACCCAGGCCCCGCTGGTGGACGCGCCCGGCCCTGACCCCTGAGCCCCCGGGGCTCCCTGACGGCGGTTTGCACTGAATGAGAACAGAGGCGCTGTGGGGACCTGGGGCTGTGGCTGCCCTTGCGCGTGCAGTGCAGTGTTCCGGCTGCAAGTACCTGAACCAGAGCCCTGCAGGGGCTGTGGCTCCCCTCCTTTCCTTAGTCGGGAGGCTCAGGAAGACTTGCCTCCTAGCAGAAGTGGATTAAAATTGTGTGCACCTGGGGAAAGCCTGGTGCGTCTCAGAGCATCAGATGAGCAGAATGTTCTGGGCCAAGTGGGGCTATAGCCCCAGGCAGTTAACCTCCTTCGGCCAGAACTTCCCTCTCTGCCCATCGTTAGGGATGGGGTTAACAGGACTTGAGTTCTGGTTTTTAAAAGCCCTTGGTGGGCTGAAAAACCCAGTTCAGTTCAGTCGCTCAGTTGTGTTGGACTATGCACCCCACAGATTGTAAAACGCCAGACTTCCCTGTCCATCACCAACTCCCAGAGCTTGCTCAGACTCATGTCCATCGAGTCGGTGATGCCATCCAACCATCTCATCCTCTGTCGTCCCCTTCTCCTGCTGCCTTCAGTATTTCCCAGCATCAGGGTCTTTTTTCCAAAGAGTCATTTCTTTGCATCAGGTGTCCAAAGTATTGGAGTTTCAGCTTCAGCATCAGTCCTTCCAATGAATATTCAGGGCTGATTTCCGTTAGGATTGATTGGTTTGATCTCCTTGCAGTCTAAGGGACTCTCAAGAGTCTTCTCCAGTACCACAATTCAAATACATCAATTCTTCAGTGCTGAGCTTTTTTTATGAGAGCTTTAACTCTCACATCCATACATGACTACTGGAAAAACCATAGCTTTGACTAGACAAAACTTCGTTGGCAAAGTAATGTCTCTGCTTTTTAATACGCCATCTAGATGGTTATAGCTTTTCTTCCAAGGAGCAAGTGTCTTTTAATTTCATGGCTGCAGTCACCATCTGCAGTGATTTTGGAGCCCAGAAAAATAAAGTCTCACTGTTTACACGTTTTTCCCATCTATTTGCCATGAAGTGATGGGACCGGATGCCATGATCTTAGTTTTTTGACTGTTGAATTTTAAGCCAGCTTTTTCACTCTCCTCTTTCACTTTCACAAGAGGCTCTTTAATTCTTTGCTTTCTGCCATAAGGGTGGTGTCATCTGCATATCTGAGGTTATTGATATTTCTCCTGGCAGTCTTGATTTCAGCTTGTGCGTCATCCAGCCCAGCACTTCACATGATGTATTCTGCAAATAAATTAAATAAGCAGGGTGACATTATACAGCCTTGGCATACTCTTTTCCCAATTTGGAACCAGTCCGTTGTTTCATGTCTGGTTCTCACTGTTGCTTCTTGACCTGCATACAGATTTCTCAGGAGGCAGGTAAGGTGGTCTGGTATTTCCATCTCTTGAAGAATTTTCCACAGTTTGTTGTGATCCACATAGTCAAAGACTTTGGTGTACTCAATAAAGCAATAGTAGATGTTTTTCTGGAACTCTCTTGCTTTTTTGATAATCCAACGGACATTGGCAAGTTGATCTCTTCCTTCCTCTGCCTTTTCTAAATCCAGCTTGAACATCTGGAAGTTCTTGGTTCATGTACTATGGAAGCCTCGATTGGAGCATTTTGAGCATTACTTTCCTAGCATGTGAAATGAGTACAATTGTGTGGTAGTTTGAACATTCTTTGGCATTGCCTTTCTTTGAGATTGGAACGAAAACTGACCTTTTCCAGTCCTGTGGCCACTGCTGAGTTTTGCAAATTTGCTGGTATATTGAGTGCGGCACTTTGACAACATCTTTCAGGACTTGAAATAGCTCCACTGGAATTCCATCACTTCCACTAGCTTTGTGTGTAGTGATGCTTCCTAAGGCCTACTTGACTTTGGACTCCAGGATATCTGGCTTTGGTGAGTGATCACACCATCGTGGTTATCTAGATCATTAAGATCTTTTTTGTATAGTTCTGTGTATTATTGCCACTTCTTAATATCTTCTGCTTCTGTTAGGTCCATGCTGTTTCTGTCTTTTATTGTGCCTGTCTTGGCATGAAATGTTCCTTGGTATCTCTAATTTTCTTAAAGAGATCTCTAGTCTTTCCCATTCAGTTGTTTTTGTGTGTTTCTTTGCATTGATCACTGAGGAAGGCTTTCTTATCTCTCCTTGCTATTCTTTGGAACTCTGCATTTAGATGGGTATATCTTCCCTTTTCTCCTTTGTCTTTCGCTTCTCTTCTTTTCTCAGCTATTTGTAAGGCCTCCTAAGACAACCATTTTGCCTTTTTGCACTTCTTTTTCTTGGGGATGGTCTTGATCCCTGCCTCCTGTAGAATGTCACGAACCTCCATCCATAGATTTTCAGGCACTTTGTCTATCAGATCTAATCCCTTGAATCTATTTGTCACTTCCACTGTTTAATTGTAATGGATTTGATTTAGGTCATACCTGAATGGCCTAGTGGTTTTCCCTACTTTCCTGCGTTTAAGTCTGAATTTGGCGATAAGGAGTTCATGATCTGAGCCACAGTCAGCTCCTGGTCTTGTTTTTGCTGACTGTATAGAGCTTCTTCATCTCTGACTGCAAAAAATATAATCAGTCTGATTTCGGTGTTGATTATCTGGTGATGTCCATGTGTAGAGTAGTCTCTTGTGTTGGAAGAGGGTGTTTGCTATGATCAATGCATTCTCTTGGCAAAATTCTGTTAGCCTTTGCCCTACTTCATTCTGTACTCTAAGGCCAAACTTGCCTCTTACTCCAGGTATCCCTTGACTTCCTACTTTTGCATTCCAGCCTCCTATGATGAAAAGGACATCTTTTTTGGTGTTAGTTCTAAAAGGTCTTGTAGGTCATCATAGAACCATTCAACTTCAGCTTCTTCAGCATTACTGGTTGGGGCATAGACTTGGATTACTGTGTTATCGAATGGTTTGCCTTGGAAACGAACAGAGATCATTCTGTCATTTTTGAGATTGCACCCACATACTGTATTTAACTTATATGCAGAGTACATCATGTGAAATGCTGGATTTATGAAGCACAAGCTGGCATCAAGATTGCTGGGAGAAATATCAATAACCTCGGATATGCAGATGACACCACCCTTATGGCAGAAAACGAAAAGGAACTAAAGAGTCTCTTGATGAAAGTGAAAGAGGAGAGTGAGAAAGCTGGCTTAAAATTCAACAGTCAAAAAACAAAGATCATGGCATCCGGTCCCATCACTTCATGGCAAATAGATGGGGAGACAATAGAAACAGTGACAGCTTAATTTTCTTGGGCTCCAAAATCACTGCAGATGGTGACTGACTGCAGCCATGAAATTAAAAGACGCTTGCTCCTTGGAAGAAAAGCTATAACCAACCTAGATAGCATATTAAAAAGCAGAGACATTACTTTGCCAACTAAGTTTTGTCTAGTCAAAGCTATGGTTTTTCCAGTAGTCATGTATGCATGTGAGAGTTGGACCATAAAGAAAGCTGAGCACTGAAGAATTGATGCTTTTGATCTGTGGTGTTGGAGAAGACTCTTGAGAGTCCCTTGGACTGCAAGGAGAGCAAACCAGTCCATCCTAAAAGAAATCAGTACTGAATATTCATTGGAAGGACTGATGCTGAAGCTGAAGTTCCAATCCTTTGGCCATCTGATGGGAGGAGCTGACAGGTTGGAAAAGACCTGGATGCTGGGAAAGATTGAAGGCAGCAGGAGAAGAGGGCAACAGAGGATGAGATGGTTGGATGGCATCACTGACCCTCACGGACATGAGTTTGAGCAAGCTACAGGAGTTGGTGATGGACATCCATTTCTTCTAAGGGATTCTTGCTCACAGTAGTAGATACAATGGTCATCTGAATTAAATTCTCCCATTCCTGTCCATTTCAGTTCACTGATTCCTAAAATGCTGATGTTCACTCTTGCCATCTCCTGTTTGACCACTTCTAGTTTACCTTAATTCAGGGACCTAACATTCCAGGTTCCTTTGCAGTAGTGTTTTTTACAGCTTTGGACTGTGTACCTCCATCACCAGTCACATCCACAACTGGGTGGTGTTTTCGCTTTGGCTCCTTCACTTCATTCTTTCTGGAGGTATTTCTCCACTCTTCTCCAGTAGCATATTGGGCACCTACCAACCTGGGGAGTGCATCTTTCACTGTTATAGCTTTCTTCCTTTTCATACTGTTCATGGGGTTCTCAAGGCAAGAATACTGAAATGGCTTGCCAGAGGGGCAGTTTATAAATGCGAGCAAAAAGCACTGAGGGCCAAAAAGAAAGCTTCCGGTTTCGGGGGTGAGAAAAGATTTGGCGTGCTCCTGTTCCAGGGACCGCCTCGAGCAGTTAGAGAGAAAGCGAGAACGGGAACGCAAGATGCGGGAGCAGCAGAAGGAGCAGCGGGAGCAGAAGGAGCGGGAGCGGCGGGCCGAGGAGAGGCGCAAGGAGCGGGAGGCCCGGCGTGAAGGTGGGCGGGGCCCTGGAGGTGGGTGGAGCCCTGGATGTGGGCGGGGCGGGAGGGTAGGGGTGGGCGGGGGTGAGCGAGAGGGCTAGGTGACGCTGCAGGTCCTGGAGTGTGAGCTGTGCATCCTGGATAGCCATGTCTGGTGTCCACCTGCCTAATGCCCAGTGGGTGATAGGCCTGGGTTTGAGGAGGCGGGTTCTGTCCCCTGCCTTTGACCAGTAGAGAGCAGTCTAGAATGCCCACCTGGGTCCTCTGGTGGCTTCCTGGGCTCTTTCGCCGGCTGTAGGCATGTGTACTAGAGGAAAAGGGGACTGGCCCCAGCCCCTGTGCTGTTCTTGCGCAGTGTCTGCACATCACCGGACCGTGAGAGACGACTACAGCGACAAGGTGAAAGCCAGCCACTGGAGCCGGAGCCCTCTCCGGCCGCCTCGAGAAAGGCTTGAGCTGGGGGACAGCCGGAAGCCAGGTAAGGCCGCACAGCGCCTGCGGGCCCAGCGCGGGGTGGTCTTTGCTAGGGGAACACCTGAGCTCATAGGCTGGCTGATGCTTCACAACATCATGGGGTGCTGCAGCACCTGTGTGTGTGAAGGGCTGTCTGTGTAAGTTCATGTGCTGGAGCATTTGAAGACTTATCTTCCTCCCAGCTGTCTGTAGATGAGCTGGTCCTCTTATATGAGCACCATCTAATGTTATTTTAAAACATTGCCCCACATTCACCTTCAGTGGTTTATTTTATAAGTGAAAGAAGAAAAAGTGGAAGAGAGAGACCTGCTGTCTGACCTGCAGGACGTCAGCGACAGCGAGAGGAAGACCAGCTCCGCTGAGTCCTCGTCAGGTGACTGCTCGCCCGGCCCTGCCCAACTTGGCCACCACAGAGCGGGCCCCAAGTTCACTGCTACCTGTTTTCTTCCTAAAGCGGAGTCGGGGTCAGGTTCTGAGGAGGAGGAAGAGGAGGAGGAAGAGGAAGAGGGAAGCAGCAGTGAAGAGTCGGAGGAGGAGGAGGAGGAAGAGGAAGAAGAGGAGGAGGAGGAAACTGGAAGCAACTCTGAGGATGTGTCCGGACAGTCAGCCGGTGAGCTCGAGCCTGAGGCTTAATGTGATATGAGCTTAGAAGTTACAGAACAGTAATAAAGTCTACGTAAACAAATACCCATCTTGAAAATGCCTTGCTGACTGGGACCATGTGAGACCCCCAGTGATCATGTGAGGGCCCTTTGCTACCTCTTGTAGAGGGTCTTAGCTGATGCCTGTTTCTCTTGCAGAAGAAGTGAGTGAAGAAGAAATGAGTGAAGATGAGGAGCGAGAGAATGAAAACCACGTCTTGGTTGGTGAGAAGCCCCCAAGTGGTGGTTCACCTCTTCCTCGTCTACTTCTGACCTGGGTGCTTGACCCGTGTCTGAGTTGTGGTGGGACTGTGACCCACTAATAACCCTTGTCTATGGCACGCCCCACCCGGAAGCCACAGGGACACACAACTTCTATATCCAGGACCCAGCTGCTGGTTCCCTGGGCACCCTCCTGGGGACTGCTCGGCCTGGACGTTGGGATGGGAACTGGAAAACGCCAGCTGGGCTCTGACCACAGACCAGTCACTGGCATGGTACTTTGTGGCCTCTGCCAATAGCCAGGCCAAGACCTTGGGCCACTGGACGCCTATTCTGGGCCGGCCTTCTCAGACAACTGGTCATTAGCTCACAGTGGTCCCGGCCTGGCCAGTGGCCCCAAGACACAGCGCCCTCTGTCCAGGGCAGTGGGACACAGTATGTCCTGGCCCCCGGAGGCTCTTGTGCTCATAGTCCCCCCAGAATGGGTGAGGGTTGTGACACTTGTCTGTTTCTGGTTCTGAAATTGGGTTTAATTTCTGAAGTTCCAGAGTCAAGGTTTGACCACGATTCTGGAGAGAGTGAAGAGGGGGAAGAGGAGGCGGGTGAGGGCACCCCTCAGAGCAGCGCCCTCACTGAAGGGGACTTTGTGCCTGACTCCCCAGCCCTGTCACCCATCGAGCTCAAGCAGGAGCTTCCCAAGTACCTGCCTGCCCTGCAGGTGAGGCACTTCCCCTTTGCTGCTCATGGACAGGGCTGGTGGCTGAGAGCAGAAGCTGGGTCCTCACTGTGGGTGTCTGTCTCTGGCCAGGCCTGGCCCCTAGCCTCCGACATGTTCCCTGTCATGGTCTGGGCTCTTGTCCAACAGGCTTGCTGGAGGAAAGCTTGTGCAACTGCAGCCAGAACGCCCACAAGGGGCCCCATGCATAAGAGTCAGGCCGCCTCGCGTGCAGTCTGCTCTGCAGTCACTTCTGCCTCGGCCTGGGAAGATGGGCCCTTGGCTTCCCTTGCCTTGTTGCCCTGTAGGGGTCAGAGGGCAGTGGTGCATGTTGGCCTGCAATTCAGTAACCAAAGTGCTGCAGGGAGGGACTTGGGGGAGGGGCAGGGCCCAAGAGGGTGAGGGCCCAAGGTGCACTGAGGGTCCACTGCTCCTGAGGGGCTGCTGCGCCAGCTGAGGGTGCAGCACAGAGGGTCCCTGCTGTCTTGGCATCATCTTAGGATCAGTGGCTGGAGATGTGGCGGGGGGGCTGGTGCCCAGGGCCCGCTGTTGGATAGAGGGCGCCTGCTCACTGAAGGAGCAAGCAGCGGCTGAGAAGATGATTCCTCCCAGGTCCTGCCTGAGCACTGTCTGGGCTTCTGGAGATGTCTAGTTGAGGCTTTGCTGTGGGCTGTGAGCCTGGCTACCATGCCCTCATGCTGGTGCCTCCCCTAGGGTTGTCGGAGTGTGGAGGAGTTCCAGTGTCTGAACAGGATTGAGGAAGGCACCTACGGGGTGGTGTACAGAGCAAAGGACAAGAAGACAGGTGGGACGCAGCCCAGGATGGTCCCCCACAGGGAAGAGGGTGTATGGCATGGACCAGGTGGCCCAGAGTGCCAGCCAGCACCACAGGCCTCTGGCTGTGTACAGGGCCCTGTCACCTTCAGTGTCAAAGTCACTGGGCATAGTTCCTTCTGATCCCAGGAGCCACCCCTCCCCTGGTGCTGGCCCTCACGGGGCCTCACCTGGCTGGTGCACACCTGAGCACACCTGAGCAACAGGCTCTTGGCAACCACAGAAGTCAGCCTGACCAAGAAGCTCTGTGCTGCTTGTGAGTATGGAGTCCACCAGGCCAGGCCTGGAGTGACAGCACCTGAGCAGGTGTGTGCCCGGGGGCCAGGGCCTCAGAGACGGAGGCGGTCCAGGCTCTGAGCCCCCAGGGAGGCCAGTTGGCCATGTCCTGTGATTCCAGGGGACAGCTGTAAATGGGAGCATTTGAGTAGAAGAAGGTCTTGTCAGTGTCTGTCTTCCGGTGACTTTCTTTTCAGATGAAATTGTGGCTCTGAAGCGACTGAAGATGGAGAAGGAGAAGGAGGGCTTCCCAATCACGTCACTGAGGGAGATCAACACCATCCTCAAGGCACAGCACCCCAATATCGTCACTGTCAGGGTGAGGCCCATGCACCTCTGCCCCCAGGGGCCCCAGTGCTGCACCCTTAGTGGCCATCACACTTGGGGGCTCCCTGTTGTGTCACCGGGTATCTGGGCCTGGGATCTCACGTCTCTTGGGAGCGCTGGTGGTGGCAGGGCTGGCTGGGGCCCTGACCTCTCAGACCTGCTATTGTTTCCTAGGAGATCGTCGTGGGCAGCAACATGGACAAGATCTACATCGTCATGAACTACGTGGAGCACGACCTCAAGAGCCTCATGGAGACCATGAAGCAGCCTTTCCTGCCAGGTGGGTCCCAGTCAGTCCCATGGGGTGACCCTGGACCCACATCCCCTGAGGGATGTCCCACCCTCAGGCTGTTGGGGGTGGGGGTGTGGGGGCTGCTGACATTGAACTGTGACCCTATCCCACTGGGTGTGCATATGCTGGAAAGGCCAGTGGCTGCCGCGGTGGTGAGTAGCCAGGCACCAGCCCCGTGCTGCCCGTTGCCACAGGGGAGGTGAAGACGCTGATGATCCAGCTGCTGCGTGGAGTGAAGCACCTGCATGACAACTGGATCCTGCACCGAGACCTCAAGACGTCCAACCTGCTGCTGAGCCACGCAGGCATCCTCAAGGTGAGCCCTGCCGGGTGGCTGGGAACAGAACAGCTCCCAGCCTCGAGCCATCTGCAGCCCACCCTCTCCCCTCGCAGGTGGGGGACTTCGGGCTGGCACGGGAGTATGGGTCCCCTCTGAAGGCCTACACCCCAGTGGTCGTGACGCTGTGGTACCGAGCCCCCGAGCTTTTGCTGGGCGCCAAGGTGAGTGTGGGTATTCCGGAGCCCCCAGGGTACGCCGGCCCTCAGCCCCCTGAGCACTCCCTGACCCCTGCCTGACCCCCCAGGAGTACTCCACAGCCGTGGACATGTGGTCGGTGGGCTGCATCTTTGGGGAGCTGCTGACTCAGAAGCCACTATTCCCTGGGAAGTCAGAAATTGATCAGATCAACAAAGTGTTCAAGGTAGGTGCCCGCTGGGGGCATGTGCAGGTGCCCAGGCCAATCCACCCTTCCCTGCACAACCCGAGTGTCTTGAGATGCTGCCTCTTCTAGGACCTGGGGACCCCCAGTGAGAAAATCTGGCCTGGCTACAACGACCTCCCAGCCGTCAAGAAGATGACGTTCACCGAGTACCCCTATAACAACCTCCGCAAGCGCTTCGGGGCTCTGCTCTCAGACCAGGGCTTCGACCTCATGAACAAGTGCGTCCTGCCCTGTGCCCCACCCCTGCCCACCTCAGTCCTGCCCCCAAGCTGCCCTATTGATGGCACCTAGTTCCTTTTTCTCCCAGGTTTCTGACATATTTCCCTGGGCGGAGAGTCAACGCAGAAGACGGCCTCAAGCATGAGTATTTCCGTGAGACCCCTCTCCCCATCGACCCCTCCATGTTTCCCACATGGCCGGCCAAGAGCGAACAGCAGAGGGTGAAGCGAGGCACCAGCCCACGACCTCCTGAGGGAGGCCTGGGCTACAGCCAGCTGGTAAGGGGTTGTCAGGTGCTGGGGTGGGGGCTCCCCAAGGCAAGACTGGCCCGGCCTGGGCCCTACATGCCCTTGTGTCCACAGGGCGACGACGACCTGAAGGAGACGGGCTTCCACCTCACCACCACAAACCAGGGGGCCTCGGCCGCGGGCCCGGGCTTCAGCCTCAAGTTCTGAGGCTCCCAGCCGACCTGGACCCACCCTGGGGAGCACCGACCGCGCAGGCGCTGGAGGCGCTGTCTGGGTCCAGACTGTGGACCGGGGCGCCACTGCCACAGGGCTGCCACGGGTACAACCTCAAGTCTTGGACTGCTGGCCTCGTGGGGTTTTCCACGTTTTCTTTTTATTTTATCTTGCCTTGTAAATTTGTAGAATTAAATCACATTTTCCTTGCTGTGGGAGGAAAGGCTGTATTTTTTCATATGAATTGGACTTGCCCTGTGAGGGGAGGGTGGGCATTCGTACCCCCACACACTTGGCCATGGAGGGGCCATGCCAGGTGGTCACCGGTGACACTAGGATCAGAACTGTGGAGATTTTTGTAGTTTTTAAATCTTTAAGCTGCTGCTGGGGCTCCTTCCTGGTCCTCAACGCAGGGCCCCTAGAACCAGGCATGTGAACTCTAAGCCACAGTGGGTTTTTGTACAAGGTTGTTACTGTGTTTTAAGATGTAGTAAAATATTCTTGGAGGAAAGGTCTGATATATCCTTTTTTGAGCGGCTAGTCCTGTGCTGGATCCTGAACTAGTGCTCCCTGGGGGTGTGGGGAGCCAGGGCCCCCACATTCTTGAGAGGAGGCGGGGATAAAGGGTGGCCTCCAACCCCACTTGGACCCATCTCTTCCTGACTTGCATGACCTCCAGCTACTAGTCTGGCTGGACAGGATTTGTCTGGGGCCCCCACCTGCTCCAAACTAGTTCCTTTTGCTGGTGCCCCCAGCCCCGCTCCCTAGATCACCCCACTCTTCAGGGAAGCCCTGCCTCCCCAGCACTGAGCACGTGCCAGATCCTGGCTCTAGTGGTCAGCCTGCTCAGCAGGCTCCCCACCCACTGGGCGCAAGAACAACCACCCACTATCCCAAGAAAGGGCAAGGAGACTTGAGAGACAAAGTGCTTTATCAGCGGCCTCAGCCCGAAGCGCGGCGCTCAACTCCGCACGCGGATGCGCCAGGAGTAGGTGCTGAGCACGCGCTGCCGCCGGCGCACCACACACGTGTAGGTGCCCTCGTTGATGGCGTTGGCGATGATGCTCAGGTGCGCCTCGCCCAGGGCCAGATAGCCGGGGTAGGAGAACTCCAGGGGCTCCTGGTCCTTGTACCAGCTGCGGAGAGGGCGGAGGGCTGGGCAGGGAGGGTCCCGCCCTCCCCTCTTCGTCCCACCCCCGCCCCCAGTCGGGCGCCGGGGCCGCGTCACTCACTATACTTTGCCTTTCTTGTGGAGGATCTTCTGACCACAGCGGAAGGTCACATTCCTGCCCTCGGGCACTAGCTTGGTTTTGGTCCTGGGGGGCGGCGGGGTGGCGGCCACCGTGGGAAAAGGGAACTCTGCTCGGGGTGGGGGAGCCAGATCAGCGCCGGGCGCCCCTGTGCACCCAGGCCAGGCGGACACCCGACCTCACCATAGCAGAAGTCGCAGCTGCTGGGGCACAGCCTTTTCATGAGTCGCCGGCGGGCATCGCAGAAACCCCTCCGAGCCCAGGACGCGCACACGAACAGCCGGTCCAAGCAGCCTGCGGAGGCAGACTGACCTCAGGTCGCGCCCGCCCCCGCCCGCCTCCCGCAGCCCACCACCGGCCCCGCACTCACCGTAGAGCCGGTGAAGCCCCCACAGCTCGTCCTGCGACAGTGCCTTCCAGCCGCGCAGCGTGGCGTTGAGGTGCATGAGCGCCCGGCCGTGCTGGGAGTGCATCAGGCCCAGCGCGTGGCCAATCTCATGGGCCGCCACGTGCACCAGGTCGGTGAGCCACACGCCTGTGGGCCCGGCCGATCAGCGCCCGGTACCCAGCCCAGCAACCACCCCCACCCTGCCTCCTTGCTCCCCACGGCCTGCACAGCTGCTGCAGCGCAGGGAGCCTCCCCGCCGCAGCCACGGAAGATAAGAATGTTCCAGGCCGGCGAGGCGGTGAGCTGGCCCCCAGGAATGCGGCTCCGGCTTCGGCTCCAGCGGCGTGGGGGTGGGGGTGGGGGGGCTTCAGGACTCCCGGAACCCAGGCCTACAGCCTCCAACCAGCCTTCCCCTCCCCCCAGCCTGACCTCAAATCCCCTGCACGACCCCTCAAAGACCCCCCGCTGTTCCCATGTTGTGGAGGGCCCCATGGGAGGCCAGGACCGCGTCACCTTTCTTCCAGCTGTAGCGTGTGGGGCCCAGGACCCAGTACTCGCTGTCGTCAAAGTGGATGCCGCCGTGTGGGGGAAAGAAGGCGTGGGCCAGCTCGCCCGTGGGGCCGTCGAAGCAGTGGTGCAGCGGGGAGACCAGGCAGTCCGTGTGGTTGATGGGGTAGAAGCCTGGGGGAGCACGGGCCTGAGAGAGGGCCTCTGGGTGGGGCGGGGGCAGGGGCACGGCGCCCACCTATGCGGAGATCGCTGGGCTGCTCGGGGGCCACCTCGCGGAAGCTGAAGGGGGACACGTCACTCCACATGCGGAAGGCGGCAGCCAGACCCCGCCGAGTCTCACTGGGGCTGAGCAGGTTTCTCGGGAAGGAGAGGATCCTGAGGTAGGAGTCACGGTCAGGGGTGGCGGCCGGAGACACCGTGCTCCCCCCACCTTCCAGGGCCAGGGCCAGGGCCGCACTTGTACGTAAGGTTGAAGTGTTCCCAACGCAGCCTGGCCGGGGTCAGCGTGTAGCGGCGTCTGCGGGGCGCCTGGGGGTGCGGCGGACCGAGGCTCCCGGAGGCCAGGACGCCCGAAGTCTGGGGCGCAGCGTCGCCCTTGAAGGGAAGCAAGTGCTCCGTGGGGAGGCAGTAGGGACTGTCCCCAAGCCCCAAGTCTCGAGGAAAAGAGCCTGGAAAGGGGGCGCGCTCTAGGGAGTGCTGATGGCCCCTCTTTCTGCCTTTCAGCTGTTTTTGGTTTTCTACCCTGAACCGGGTTTACTTAACAGAAAAAGTTACTAAAAACACGCCAGGTCGGAGTGGGCGGAGCTGGCGGCAGATTTGCCCCCCACCGGCCCCTCCCCCCGCATCCGCGGATACGCGGACTCACGGCCGGACTGTGGAGCCGGGGCCGGACCCACCCGTTTCCGCGCCCGCTCTCACCTGCGCTGCTCTCGCCCCGGCCCCGTTCGTCGGGGTCCCTGGCCAGGCCAACAGCACGAGCGCGGGGAAGAGGCACAGCGCGCCCAGCACGGCTCCAAGCCGGCGGGCCGGGTCGCGGGCCCCCGACGCCGCCGAGGGGACGCAGGCCCCGCGGCCCATGGCGCCTGCGGACTCGCTGTCGGGGCTGGGGCGGCGGGGCGGCGCGGCAGCGGCTCGGATTACAGCCCCGGGGGGAGGGCGCGCGGCCGCCCCTGAAGGGAACCAGCTGGCCGCCCACTGTCGGGAGCACCCCCGCCGCCTCCAGCCTGGGGCGCGGGGACCTGGGCCTCTGGGTCGGTGGCGGTGGCCTGGGCAGGGCCCGCTGGGCGGGGTCACTTGGCAGTGGGGGGGCGAGGAGGGCCCCGGACGTCAGGGAAGGGACAGACGCCAGGGACTCAGGCTTAGGCGGGAATGTCAGCTGGGGTCCCCAAACGCGCTGGAAGTTGAATGACTCGGCAACTTTTCTCCCAAACGGAGTCCCCCCAAGCCCCTCGACACCGCATGAGACCCGGCAGTGGAAACTCCATCCTGGTGAGCTGAGGACATATCCCCCGCAGGCGCTGGCGACAGGGACCCCGCAAGAGGGGAGGGACGCGGCGGGAGGGGACGTGGCAAGTGAGTACCAGGCTGAGGAAGAGGGATGGCGCCTGCGGAGCGAAGTTTGTGTGCCAGGAGGGAGAGGGACCAGCCGGGGCCAGCGGAAGGACCTGGCGGGCGACAGGGAAAGCGCACAAGGTGCGGGGTGGGGGCCATACGAGCCAGGAGTCTGCACCAGGCGCTCCCTGCGGAGCGCAAGCAGGACCCAAGTCTGGACAGTTCTGAGTAGGGGCTGGGGGCTGGGTGTCCTAAGAGCAGAAGACTCGACGGGACAGCTTTCAGGCTGCCCCTGGCTGAGGAGCCGAGCTGGGCGGGAGGTAGGCGCGGGCGCCTCTGAGCTGGGGGAACTGGGATCCAGGGCCGGGCCGGAGGCCCGCCGGGGCGGAGCGGACTGCGGGGAGGGGAGATGGGATGGGGGCTGGGGGTATTGCTCCGAGTGGAGAGGCGCCCAGCCAGAGGAGGCCGGGGATGCGGGCCCTCCCTATTCTCCATCCAGGCTTTGAGCCCAGAGTGACAGTGGCGCGCCGGGCCAGCAGGGTCAGCGCCAAGTGGCTGGCGGATAGCCTTGAGGCTCCAGGGGAGCATTTTGGTGGTTCTTGGAAAGCGCCCGGCCGCTGGGTCCAGACGAGGGCAGTCCTCCTCCCTCACTTCATGACTAAGTTCGAGCCAACACACCGACCCTCTCCGTCCTAAGTCCTGCCCTCTCCCCAGATCCGTATTCCGCCCACGCTCAGCGGTCCTGAGACCCTGCTGGGGCTCCTGGCTTGAAACCGGAGGCCTCGCCCAACTCCCCACTTAGCCAGGACCGCACAGTTTGCCGCGAGACCAGGTCCTGCTTTAGCCAAAACCCGACTCTGTAGCCCACCCCAGGGGCAGGGAGGTGGCTATTGCTGGGGTTTCGGTCCACTCAGTGCCTCTGGACGACACCGCAAGCCTGGGGCCCCGTTCTTTCTGGCCAGGGTCCAGGCCGCACTCTGGACCCGTGAGTCCTGGGAAGAAGGGCAGAATACGCGGGTCGGGAGAGGCCTTGCAAGGCCTCTGGCCAAATCGCAGAACCCAGCGCTGGGCCAACGGTGTAAGGGGTGCGGTCAGAACGGTCCGCGGTAGGGGACCCGCACGGCCCCGCCCCAGACAGGCAACCAGACACAAAGTCCAGCAATCTTTTTATAAAACACAGAGAAAGGGCTCGCGAGGGTGGCCGCGGGGGCATGGCCCCGGAACGAGGCGGGGGGCGCGGGCTACACGAAGATCTGGATGCGGTCGCGGATGGGCTGGCGGCAGATGGGGCAGGCGCTGAGCGCCGCGCCGCAGGGCGCGCACGCGCCATGGCCACACTGGAACACGAGGCGGATGTGGCTGTCGATGCAAATCGGACAGGTGATGCGCTCCTCCATCTGCCGGTAGCGGCTCTGCAGCTCCTCCACCAGCTGCCGCGGCGGGCCGGGCGCGGGGGCTGCGCTCACCACCTCCGTGCCGTCTGCGGAAGAGGTCCAGGTCAGGGGCGGGGGCTCGGGGCCGAGGTCTTGCGAGAGAACCGCGAACAGAATGTGAGCCACGAAAGGGGGCGGGGCCGCGGGCAGCGGGCAGGGCCGCGGGCGGGTGCAGCGGCCCACACCAGGGGGCAGTGGGGCGGGGCGGGCGCCGGGCCCCACCTGGGCGCAGCTTCTTGCTGATGACCACCTGGCACCTGATGCACTTCTTCATCCTGCGTGCGCACTCTGCAGGGGGAGGCCACGGTTGACTGAGGGGCCGTCCAGCCCGGCTGCCACGCCCCCCTCCCCACCCCGCACTCACCCTCGCACACTGTGCGATGCTGGCAGGGCGAGAACAGCACCAGCAGCGCCAGCTCCGAGCACACTAGGCACTCGGCGGCCTCGGGCCCCGTCGGCGCGGCCACATGCAGGTTGGTCACAGTGTTCGGAGCACTGAGCACCAGTCTTGGGCCCTGGGCCGAGCCCCCGCTGCCACCGCCGCCAGCCTGCCGCTCCCTGCGTGGGGACAGGGGTCTTGAAAGGGCCCGGAGCTTCGAGCCCGCCCCCCGCCCCGCCGGCTCACCGGAAGCGCTGAGCACAGCCCTGCAGGGCTTTGAGCAGGCGACCCTCAGCAGCCAGGTCCAGGGGGCTCCGGCCGCGGTGGTTGGCATAGCTCAGGTCGGCGCCCTCCAGCGCTAAGAAGTAGGCGATCGCTGCGCCCGCCGTCAGCTCCGCGCTGCCTGGAAGGCCCGAGGCCTGTAGCTGGATGGCAGGACAGACGCTGGTGAGGGCGATCGCCTGGAAATGCTGGCCTGAAGGAAGCCTCGGCTGGTACCTGGCTGCAGAGGCCTGAGCACCTGCTCCCTGAGGCCCCTGGAGCCAAAGGCAAAGGGCCCCACTGGGCAGCTGGTGGCATGGAGGCCGTGTTCTGACACACCACTCGGCCTATGGCAGGGCCAAGCCCTACTAGACCCCACTCCCTCTCCCAAGCTGGTCAGACTCTCAGGAACATTGGGCCAGCAGTGGTGACCAGGGTCACAGAACAAACCACTGTGGCCCAGCCTGCCCACCCTACGAGGCTTGGTCTGGCCATCCTGAGGGCAGAGAGGGCAGAGGAACCTGTGGCCCAGTTCTGCGTCCCCCTCCCCAGCACCCAGAGTCACAATTCCTCACCCTGGACAGCAGCTGCAGGGGACCCGGGTCCCCTGCGCCCCCATCAGCTGCCAGAGGCAGCAGCTGGTGGCGCTGCAGGGCCACGTGCAGAGCTGTGTCCCCCTCCTCATCCTCCGCGTTGATGCTGCAGCCGGCATCCACCAGCAGTGGCACCAGCCCCACGTGGGCCTGCTGCACAGCCAGGTGCAGCGGAGACTGCAGCTTACGGTTGCGAGCGTTCACATCACAGTGGCCCTGGGGAGGGGTGGGCACGGGCTCAACCCAGGGACCCTGGTGGGCCCTGACACCCCAGTCCATGGCCCAGGGGACTCTGTCCACACCTCTCGGATAAGAACTTGGGCCACCTCCCTGTGGTTGTTGAAGGCGGCCAGGTGCAGTGCCGTGAACCCATCCTCCTTCTTGGCGTCCACCAGCTGCCGGGCCCGCGCCAGAATCCTCCTGACAGCTCTGTGGGAGCAGGGAGATGCCTCTGGGGTCGGGGGCGACCCCGTGGCCCAGTGGCACAGCAGGAGCTGTGTGTCACCCCAAACTCACAGTGTGTGGCCTTTGAGGGATGCGTGGTGCAGCAGGGTGAAGCCCTGGCTGTTGGTGGCAGTGACATCGATGCCCGGCACCTCGGTGAGGACCTCCACAATGCCGCTGGCACCAGTGCCCGCTGAGATGGCGCAGTGCAGGGGTGTGTCAGCATGGGCATCCTGCCGGTGGTAGGCCAGTGATCACTTGGCAAAGAGGTCTCAGCCACGACCTCCTTGACCCCAGGGCCAGAGCCAGGGGACCCAGCACTCACAGGCAGGTTGACGTCACAGCCACGCTCACAGAGGACCTTCACCACCTCCAGGAAGCCCCTCTGCACGGCCACATGCAGTGCTGAGCTCCGAGTGCTGTTCAGAGCATTGGCCCCACAGCCTGAGCTCAAGAGTACCCGGGCAGCCTCGGGCTGGTTCCTGGCAGGAGAGGAAGCAGGAGGGGCGTTGTGCCCACTGACTGGACCTGTAGGCCCAGCCCCCTCGCACTCTGGCCGGGCCTCACCCCAGGGCTGCATAGTGCAGTGCTGTGTTGCCCTCGTCATCCGGCAGGTCAATGCCCGCCTGAGCCTGCAGCAGCAGCCGCACCAGCTCCACCTGGCCTAGGTAGGTGGCCATCTGCAGGGCAGTCCTGCCCTGATTCTTGGTGTCCACCTGCCGGGAGAGGCAGAGGGTCAGTCCCTGGCCCTTGGCCCCCTCACTGGGGCTGGCTGGGCCGGGAGGCAGGTCTCGGGCTCGCCTGTTCCGGGTGCCGCCGCAGCAGGTCCAGAGCCCGGGCGACATTGCCCAGAGCCACCTCCACCACCAGCCTCCCTGGGTGCTCCAGGTCACTCTTCTGGGCTCGAAGCTTGTCCAGGACAACGCTCAGGGAGCCTGGGGAAGGTGGGATTGAGGGTCAGTGGTGGCCAGGGCAGCCCTGCCCCAACCAGCTGGTCACTGGATGCCCTCACTTTTGTTCTCCCGGGCTCGCCCAGCTACGTCCAGGTTGGCATCTTCCTCAGGCCGGTAGGCCACCAGGCAGGAGGGGCTGAAGGTCCACAGCTTCCCACTGACCAGCACACCCACGTTCCCATCTCCGAAAACCTTCAGCACTCTCCCAATGCGGCCCAGAGCCTGAATGAGGAGAGGGTGGGGTCACAAGCGTGCCTCCCAGGGGTAAGTGTGATAGGCATGGAAGTAAGGGTGGGAGACTCACAGGGGCCATGTCATCAGTCCACTCCCCATGGCCAGCCTGCAGCCGCTTCACCGTGTCAAGGTCGTCGATAACCCGCACCACCTCACCCACCAGGCAGTTTTGCTGAGTGACAGAGGAGCACGAGAGAAGCACATGAGGAGCCCCAGCGGGCATGGTTGCCCAGAGTCGGAGAGCAGAAAGGCCCCCACCCTCGTTCAGTTCCACCTCATCGGGACCCCAGCCCCTGCCTGAAAACACAACCAGAGGGTCTCACCCAATAAGGGTGACAGGTGACCAGGACAGCCCTGCCGGCCCAGCCTGAGAGCCACGGGGGTGATGGTCAGAGCCAGCTCAGGGGTGTTCAGGCTGGGGCAGGCCTCACCACGGGCTGATGGAGGGGTGGGCAGTATGGCCAAGACCAGCCCAGTCAAGCTTGGAGGAGGGGCGCCAGGATGACTGGGGACAGAGCCTGAACATGGCGGGGCCAGGGGCTGCTCCTCCCGCACCCTAAACCTTCCCTGGCAACTTTATCCACACCTACCCTCACCTGCTCAGACAGAACTCACTCTATAAACCACCTGTCCTGTGACCCCACCACAACCCCTCCTTGAAGGCCCACATGTCCCAGGTGTCCCCAGCTTGAGCTGAGTGCTGGCTCTGCATTCTCTCCAGGGGCCATCACCGGATGCTCTGCCACCTGCCCTCCACCTCCTCCCTCCTGCTTCTGAGAAATGCTGCTTCTCAAACAGCTCCCACCATGCCCCACCCTAATCCAGGGTGGTGTCCTAAGGATCCACCCCTGTCCTAAGGGGCCTTCCCACCCTTCAGGCAGCACCCGGGAGCATTCTAGGAACTCTGCCCAACCATGCCACCTGCAGCCTGCAAAGCTCCCCTGGCCCTCAGAACACATGCTGGGGCCTGGTCTCCTGCTCCCCACTTCCAACAACACCCTGGGCCTCCCCTTCACATCTAGGTCCCTCTTCGTGGACTGAATCCCCTTTAAACCCACCAGGCCCTGACCTCGTACTTCAGGGCTAGAGGAAGGCACTCCCAGGGCCAAGAAGGTACATGAAAGGGGGTGCAGAAGTGAGCAGAAGGGGCTCAGCTCAGCCCCCCCATGCACCTTGGTGAGAGCCCCAGGGTGGAAGGTCCAGCGGGTCTTGTGGCTGAACTGCACACGCACGTCCCCACGGTCTGTGATGCGGTGCACGGTGCCCGTCTGTCCGATAAACTGTGGCGGGTCATGGAGGCAGTGGCCAGGTGGAGCAGGGAGGGCGGGGGGGCCAGAGGACATGGGGAGGGTGGGCACGGGAACTCACCAGGTGGGGCATCTCACCTTGGCCATCCGGGGGTTCCACCCGCCGTGGCCTTCCTGCATCTCCCTCAGCACGTCCGTGTCCAGCAGACACTTGACCTTGTCCCCACGTTGGAAGGGCTGGCCGTCAGCACTGACCCTGCGCTGCAGCTCTGCGGGCTTGCCTGGGGGTGGGGGGTGCAGCAGGGTTGGCTCAGGCGGTTCCTTCTGCCCACACCACTCACCTCAATGACTCCAGAGACCACCCCCAGGTCCAGGGCAGGACGGAGGGCAAATGGGGGGGGCACGTGGTGGACGGCCACCCATACCAAGCCTTGGGAGGTGCTCCCTGTAATAGAAGCCGCCAGCAGCCTCGCCCACACACTTGAGGTCCACCTTGCCCTTGTGGCCCACACGGTACACGTTGGTGGTGCCATCAGCCCACGTCACACTGGCCACGCTCCGGCCTGTCTCCACATCCCAGCCACGGATGTCCACCACTCGGCCTGGCTTCCCTTCTCCTCCTGGGAAGACAGTGGCCCCACCAGCAGGGTAAACCCACGCCACAAGGATGAGCCACAGCTGGTGGCAACCGCCTCCCACAACCGCCCCCCCACCTTCCCACCCACCACCCAACATCCTGTGAAACCCCCACCTTCCCGCCCTCTCACTCACCATCCTGTGAGCCCCACTCCCAGTCGGGGCCCCGAACCACCTTCGCCCCTTGGAAGATGCCCCTTAACGGGATCCTTGGGAGGCCCTGGCGGGGACTCAGCATGACCCTACAGGAGACAGAGTGGGTCCCAGGCCATGAAGGGCAGTAGTCCCAGGAGCAGACCCTCTGCTCTAGCAGCCCTGCTCCCCATTCCCACTCCGGGTTCTCTTCCCCTGGAACAGAAGGCCCCCCAGGCCAGTGCCCTCCACACTGGACCTTGAGTGGGGCTGCCGACTGGTTCCCTCCAGGGGCCTTTCATGACACCAGGTTGGACGGGTGCTCCAGGCCCACCCTCACCGCATGGTTCCTGTGTGTGGTCACACCACATCTGCCACCTCCTGGAGAGCTAGGTATCCTGTCAGAGCTATGCCCAGAGCTCAGCACCTGGCCTGGCCTGGGGAGGGTTCAGCATGTGGGAAACGCTGGCGTGAGGAAGGCAGGCTTGACCAGAGGTGTCGGATGGCTGCTCCCAGCTCCCTCGCTAGCCAGCACATCCCTCCCCTCCCCGGGTGGGGGTGTCAAGGAGGTGAGGGCGACAGTGCAGGGGGCGGGGGTGCGCCTCTGGGTGCCCATTCTCCCTAGCATGGGCCATCCTGACCACAGCAGATGCAAGCAGCACACCCCACACAGGCCACTCTCAGAGCCCCAGTCAGGCAACACTGGGGGGCCAGTGAGAGCCTGGCGAGAGGAAGGGACAGGGTGAGGAGACCCCATCCACAGCACCGACCTCCGCAGACCTGCTAGGTGGACACAGTCGCCTTCTGTAGGGGGTGAGGGCTGGTGTCAATGCTCAAGCCCCTGGGGTGATCACGAGCCTGGTCACTCCTCCAGGAAATGGCTCAGGACAGACCTGACCTGCAGCAGAGCAGTCAGCAGGAGGCAGCTCCAGCCCTCTCGGACTGAGGCTCGTCATGTGTCGGAGGCATTCTCAGGAAGCCCTGGACGCTGGCCGGTGGGGTGGGACACTGGGAAGGCTGGGGGGACTCACGGGCGCGAGTGGGCCGTCTCATAGCGCTCGAAGGCGTGGGCCAGGTCGTGCTTGTTGTGCATGTAGCACTGCGTGCAGAGGTCGTAGTCGAAGCAGATACGGCATTTCCAGCGCATGCCCCGCAGCCCGTGCTTCTTGCAGCAGTCGCAGATGATGTTGGGGTGGCGGACGCCTGCGGGGCGCAGCGTCAGGTGTGCCGCCGGCCCCGCCCCCAGCCCAGCTCCGCCCCAGTCCCGCCCCTGGGCCCGCACCGACCGATTTGGGCGTTGTCATAGAGCAGCAGGTCATGTGCGCCCTGGTAGCCAGCGCGGTAGTTGGTGCGGGTGCCGTGGTCCCACTGCACGACCACTGTGCGGTCAGGGGTCGAAGGGCTGCCGTGGCGGCCGAGCTCCACCACCGTGCCCACGCCACCCTCGCCGCCGTCCTGCTGGCCCCACTTCCAGTCCACGCCGCGCACCACGCGCATGCCCACCTGCACGCCCGCTTGGGGGTCTGGGTCCATGGTGGAGACCTGCGTGGAGAGGGGAACATCGGGCCACATGGAGAAAGCCTCACGAGGTCACACCAGAAGACTGCCAGGGAGAGACGGAAACCAGTGTGGGGGAGGGGGCACGTTGGAATGCCCTAAGGCTGGAGGGCAGGTGGGACACCTCTCTGGAAAGCGACCCCTTCCCCAGCAGCTGCGGGGAGCTGGAGCAGTAGTGTGAGGGCAGTCCTGGTGAAGGGACTTCAGATCCCCAGGGACCAGGGAATAAGATCTGGTCAGGAGGTCTACACACCAGCAGATCAGGTTCTGGGTGGCTGGCATGGGGAGCGGGGGCGGCTACTAGGACTGCAGACATCAATATGCAAGGTAAGACAAAACTTTCCTAAGAAACACTGGCCGGCACTTAAGTCTGGTGTACCCAGAGTGAGGAAAGAGAGCCTGCTGACCTCATGCACAAAGCAGACTATCTGACAGAAAACAGGAAAACCCTGGGTACCTCCAGCACCTAACACACTTGGGGACTGATGCTACTCACAGCCCAGTGAGCAGTGCGCCATCACTTGGACCTCACTGCTGGGCCTTCTTCTGAGAGGTGTGGCCTGGCCACCCCAGGCAGGAGGAGGCACTGTTCACAGCAGGGCCCGCCTTGCAGGCTCAAGGGTGAACCGGGTCCTGACAAGATTTACTTTCAAAGGACCATGACCCACCACACTACACAACAGAGCTCACAAACAGACGCTGAAGGAGAGGAGCAGTGTACCTGACCCCACCAATAGGAAGCTCAACAACAGAACAAGCAAACCCAGGGCGTTGGAGGCAGGGCGACAGTGGCTGAGGCAGTCACCGGGGCTTGGAACTGGGGACATGCTATTTCCCCATCTGGGTGCCAATTACACGTGTTCACTTTGCAAAGCTGGATTACTCATGACCTGTGCCTCCTGGTATTATGTGATTCCTCAATAAAATTGGTTTAACATGAATGGATTTGAACAACCCCCAAGAGTTTAAAGCAATAGAACCTGAAGTGGGAGGGGACTCGGGGCCCCTCAAGATAGTAGTGAAGAGGGAGGGATTTCGGGGGCCCAGGACAGTAAGACAGCAGTCACCCCTCCATCTCTGGAGACTGCCTCCCCAGCATGAGGACCCCAAGGCTGGGGAAGATGCAGGCCTGGATCCCTGAACGAAACTCACTGCACTGCAGGGCTCCTGGAAGGCCAGGAGAGCCTGAGGCCTGCTGGGGTATAGCGGCTCCCTCTAGTGTCCAGTGGCTCAGAGCAGCCATAGGCCGCCAGGCCAGCCCAAGGCTCGGCCAGCAACAGGGAAGGAGACCCACGTGTTACCCCTGCACCTGGACCACCCCCCGTAACCCCAGCCTAACAATCAGCATCCCAGGCCTGAGCTCACAGGTCACCTGACGGCCACCCTCTGTTCAGTCACACCTGCAGGCCAGCGCCGGGCACAGAGTATGCAGGGGAGGGGCACTGCCTACAGGGCAAGGCTCCTGGGCCACACCCAGCCTAGAGTCCAAGTGAATGACCCTCAGATTCTCAGTGGTATGAACTGCTCAGCCAGCTCAGCCTTCTACGAGTCCTCCCCTGCCCCCACAGGTGCCTGTGCTCACTCCCTCCTCACCCCGCCCAGGACCGCCAGGGCTTCCAGATACAGGTGGACCATCCAAAATGACGAGTCTTTCCCGACTCGAGGCCTAGTCTCAGCAAGACACCCCGCTGCTCCTTCACCTGACGGCTGCCCCGCAGGGGCTATGAGGCCTCCTGCTCCCGCTGCCCTCCAGCCACCCTCTCCCCATGGCCTCTGGACCTACTGAAGACGGGGCACCAGGGTTTTCCTGTCCTGCTAGCCACAGCGAGAAGCCCACATGAGGATGCCTGTGGCTCTTTGGTGCCAGCGAGCCCCAGACAAGGGCAGAGCCTGTGGGCTGCTGCCTTGTCAGAGGGCTGTTCACGTGTGGCCTCTGCCTCCTGCCTGGCGTCTCTCTGTCAGCAACTGCCACTCATGTGCAAGCGGGCAGGGCAGCCCAGCCTAAGCCACTGGCCCAACGGCAGGGAGGAGGCATTGCCCTTCAGGGAGCCTCCAGGGTTGCCATGGCTCCCGGGCAGGGCTGAGCTGCCCCCTACTCTTCCCAGGCGTTCCTGCTGAGCTAGTCAGCCAGGCAGCCACATACCCAAACAAGTATGGGCCGACAGGCAGCGAGAGTGCCTGCTCACAGGGGACATGCCACCTGCAAGGCCCAGAAACTGGCCCTGGACTGAGATAAAGGGGCAGGAAAGTGCACTCTCCCAAGAGTCAGCACCACAGTTATTCTGTAGCCTGTGAGCCCAGCCTCTCAGCCCACCTGGCCGGCTGCTGCACCCACCCTTCCTGTAGGCCTACAGATCCACTGGCCATGGGCCGCAGACTGTCTCCAACAAGACTTAGGGTTATTGGACACCTTAAGCAGGAGAGCAGGTGTGGCCAGTGCCTGGCTCTGCCCTCAGGGGGATGGGCAGAGAATGGTTGGGGGTGGAAGGTGTCCAGCAAGGTCTGTGGGAAAAGAGGACCAAGACTCAGCCAGCAGTGGCTCTACTAGGTCACCAGCAAAGTCCAGCCTGTCACAAGAAGTGCCTCTGACCAGCACCTGTCGTGTTCACATCCCTATTTATAGCACGGCCAGGCAGTTCTCCAGTGCTAGCCAGCAACCTGCCATGCTCCCTAAGTATGTGCCCCTGGGAGCCCACTAGCCCATGGGGGACAGAGCTGAATGGACACGCTGAGCCTCGGGCTTTCTCCCACTCAGACCAGTGCCCCTGAAGGAAGAGAGTGAACAGAGAAGAGCAGTCCTCCCCTCCGCACTCCACCCCAGGTGCCCAGGTGGATCCTGTACCACAGCACCTCCACCCAGCCTGGCATCACCCCAGCTGGGTCTGAGCAGGGCCCCCAACAATGCCCCCTGCTTGCCCTCCTGGCTCCCAGACCTTGATGCTTGGGCACAGCATTGTAGGACACCCGTGAAGCAGCCCAGAGGCTTTCCAGGCCTCTCTGCTACTCTGCCACCTGCCTCCCTGCCTGGTCTTTGTCATTGTTGTCACCAAGACGCAGGACATGGCCATTCATGCTCATGTGACCCCCAGGTCCCCAGCCCTTCCACAATCAGGGCTCACTATCTCACCTCAGAAGGTCTCCCAGGGTGTGAAGGGAGGGGATGGCAAGTGGGAAATAGACCGGGGTCAGGGGAAGGGAGGGGATAGGGAGGAAAGGAACTCTTGTTTCAGTGAGAAATTCACCCAGAGCGCTCTTCCTTTTTCTCCTTTTGGCAGAAACACAGTACTCTAACATCTTCCTCAGAGCTTACAACCCAGGCACCTGGTGGCACCAGAACCCCCAAAGGCTGTCGCTGCAAAGGTTTATGATGACCCTGAGGGTTTCCCAGGTGGTGCGATGCTAAAGAATCCTGCCAATGCAGGAGACAAAGGAGATGGGGGTTCCATCCCTCAGTGGAGAAGATCCCCTGGAGTAGGAAATGCAACCCACTCTAGTATTCTTGCCTGGAAAACTTTATGGACAGAGGTGCCTGATGACCAGCAATTCATGGGGTCGCCAACAGTCGGACACGGCGAAGTGCGAACACAGAGGCACTCAGGGCATGAGCAGCTGGCACTTACCTTAGCGTATACACCAGCCTCTTGTCAGCATCCCAAATGCTTAGCTGCTGTTTCTCGGGTCACAATTGTGCTCAGCCACCAAGATTTCCTGTTGGAGATTGGAATCCATGGCTGACACAAAGCACAGCAAACCAAACAGGTAGCCAGTCAGCAGGTCTGGGGAAAAATGGGTTTTAAAAGGCAGTCTTACACTTTTAGCATTTACCACTCCAACCAAATGGGTGGACACCTGGGTCTGCTCTATTGGTTTACTAGTTTCTCTTTGGAAGGCAGAAGTATTTCTAAAGCACACGTTTAGACAATATAGAAATAAAGTATTTGCACTATTTTGATTATTTTATGAAAAAAACTTTAAAAAGCTGCAAAGAGTAAATCCCATTTAGCTAGGAAGTTGGCAAACTGTCTTTATTGAGAAGAATCAACTTGGGTGCTGAATGCTGGCCACCAGAGGCTGCCACTCCTTTCTGGGCACCTCCGGCTGGTCTAATGATGGAGTTTAAATCCGCACCACGTGTGGCACAGTCAACTGGCAAGACTTGGCGAATCACAGGCTCCAGTCATGTGGCAGCTCTGGCTGAAGCCGAGGTGGACATCCTGAGTGGCCAGGGAGTCTGGCCTGTCAGTCACCTGCTGGAAGAAGGCCTAAAGGAAGTAGAGGGAGGCCATCACCCTAATTCTGGCGACCCAGACAGAACCCCTCAGGCACTCTGCAGACAGAGCAGTCACCACCCAACCACTGCACAGGGCCAGTCTTGGGCGGGAGCATGATATTCAGGTACTTGTTGCACCTGGAGCAACAGGCCAGAGGGAGAGAGCGAGGAGGGGACCTGCCAGGAAGGACCTGGTGTGCCAGTGTTTCCACTGTAACGCTGCGGCAACCCCTGCCCCGCTGATGCCCACCAGGAGCCTGTCTGGCACCTTTACTTATTTTCTCTATTGGTTCTGAACTCAAAAGGAGAGAGGCAGGATTATTCACACCCCAACACCCTAGACACATTCAAAAACAAGCAAAACCTCTCTGACGCGGGATCAGACAAAATCTGAGCCCCTCAAGAGCTCTCTTATCTAGCTGTCCAATCGCCCCCCGCCCGCCTACAGACAGGTGGGCTGCAGCCCTGAAGCCTGGAGACTTGGGGGTTGGCCTTTAACCTTTGGCTCAAGCCCTGAGCCATCAGACCCTGCGGCGGCGGTGGAGGCGGGGGGAATGCCAAGACGCACAATCAGCGCCTCGCTGGTTTGTCTGCACGCCCATGCCCGGCCCACGCTCACGACCCCAGAGCTGCCCCAAGGGCCTGCCTCCTACCCTGCAGGGCTCCGAGGGTCTAGGGCCGCCGGGGTAGGGACCGGAAGGCTGGCGGACCCGGCTCAGCCGACGTCAGAGCTCAGCGCTGCGCCTTGGACTCCAGCAGCTGGCCTGCGGGGGGGCGGGGCTGGACAGGCTGAGCCGGGCGCCCACCCTGAAAGTGACCCCTTCCTCACTCGTTCGGGTGCGTCCCGCCCGTCATTCGTCACCTTCCTCGGGAAACCTCCCCGGGCTCCCGCCGCTGCCGACCCTGGGCCTGGTGGCCCTGTCGACCCTTCCACTTGCCCGGAAGTTTGCGTCCGGGCCGTTCTGCGCCTAGGCTCCGGGGGCCAGAGAAGGGCCGAGTTTGTCAGTCGGTCGGCTGCGGCCTCAGTGTGTGGGGCGGCCAACCCGCGAGCTAGACTTCTCTGAGCCAGCCAACCTGCCAGGTGCTCAGCTGTGCCGCGTAGCGCCAGAGCCCACTGGCTGAGGCCGCCCGAAGCCCCCGGCGCCAGGGGCTCAGGGGCCAACGCGAGGCCTGCCGGGACCCGTAGTCCGCAGCCCCCTGGGACCACGGCCGAGGGGCGGGCCCGAACCACAACTCCCAGGAGGACCAGCAGATCCGTGACGTAAGGGGAGTGAGGGCTGAGCTACGGCCCTAGCCCCGCCCCGACAGGGAGGGGAGCCGCCAGCCTTGCCTCGGCGAGAATGATTCGGGTCCGCTCTCGCGTCTGACAACGTGTGCACAGTCGTGAGATGAATGCAGACTGCAAACCACGGCAGTTCTCGTGCCTCTCAATGCGTTGGGCTGCGGCCAGGGCGGCGTGGGGACACTGGCACCCCAGGCGCCGGGCTTCGGAAGACTGCGCACGCGTAGGCCGGGAAAGAGAAGACCAGACCACCACGCCCCTGCGGTGGAGGGGCGGGGCCAGATGCGGAAGTGCGTCACCCTCGCCTGGCCCTACGTGGCGCAGCTGGTTTCAGAGCCGCGTTGGGTTGCTGTGGAGACGGTTTGCTGCGTCTTCTGGGTGTAGCGATGAGGCGTTTTCACAACTTTTTTAACTTGATATATTTTAAAATCAGAGTTACGCCAGTGCATGGTGTGTGTGTGTGTGTTTAATTCTCGCAGAAATGAAGACAGTGAAAAACATCTGTCACATGCCAGTGAAAAACATCTGTCACATTCCAGTCTCCCCCAGAGACAAATACTTCCAACCCTTGTAATAGCTTTTCTTCTGACAGAAACCCCTACGTTTCTCAGCTGGAGAAGACTAGTTTTTGATGTATTAAATTTAGACATTTTGGGGACTTCCCTGATGGTCCAAAGCGAAAACAGTGCCCAGTTGTGGATGTGACTAGTGGTGGAAGTAAAGCCTGATGCTGTAAAGAACAATATTGCATAGGAACCTGGAATGTTAACCCAAGAATCAAGGTAAATTGGAAGTGATCAAATAGGAGATGGCAAGAATGTACATCAACATTTTAGGAATCAGTGACCTAAAATGGACTAGAATGGGCAAGTTTAATTCAGATGACCATTGTAACTACTACTGTGGGCAAGAATCTCTTAGAAGAAATGGAGTAGCCCTCATAGTCAACAAAAGAGTCTGAAATTCAATACTTGGGTACAATCTCAGAAATGAAAGTATGATCTCTGTTCGTTTCCAAGCAAACCATTCAATATCACAGTAATTCAAGTCTATGCCCTGACAGCTAATGCTGAAGAAGCTGAAGTTGAACGGTTCCTCTATGATGATCTACAAGACCTTGTAGAACTAACACCAAAAAAAGATGTAATTTTCATCACACAGGACTGGATTGCAAAACTGGAAAATCTAGAGATACCTGGAGTAACAGGCAAGATTGCCTTTGGAGTACAAAATGAAGCAGGGTAAAGGCTAACAGTTTTGCCAAGAGAATGCACTTGTCATAGCAAACACCCTCTTCCTACAACATGAGAGAGAGAACTCTACACATGGACATCACCAGATGTCAATACCGAAATCAGATTGACTATATTCTTTGTAGCCAAACATCGAGAGGCTCAATACAATCAGCAAAAATAAGCCCAGAGGCTGACTGTAGCTCAGATCATGAACTCCTTATTGGCAAATTCAGACTTAAAGAAAGTGGAGAAAACCACTAGGCCATTCAGGTATGACCTAAATAGAATCCCTTATGATTGATTATACAGTAGAGGTGACAAATAGATTCAAGGGATTAGATCCGATAGAGTCCTGAAGAACTATGGATGGAGGTTTGTGAAATTCTACAAGAGGCAGGGATCAAGACCATCCCCAAGAAAAAGAAATGCAAAAAAGCAAAATGGTTGTCTGAGGAGGCTTTACAAATAGCTGAGAAAAGAAGATAAGCAAAAGGCAAAGGAGAAAAGGAAAGACGTACCCATTTGAATACAGAGTTCCAAAGAATAGCAAGGAGAGATAAGAAAGACTTCCTCAGTGATCAATGCAAAGAAAGAGACGAAAACAGAATGGGAAAGACTAGGGATCTCCTTTAAAAATTAGAGGAAACATTTCATGGAACCAAAGGAACATTTCATGTAAAGACGGGCACAATAAAGGACAGAAACAGTATGGACCTATCAGAAGCAGAAGATATTAAGAAAAAGTGACAAGAATACACAGAACCACACAAAAAAAGATCTTCATGACCCAGATAACCACGATGGTGTGATCACTCACTTAGAGCGAGACATCTTGGAATGCGAAGTCAAGTGGGCCTTAGGAAGCATCACTACACACAAAGCTAGTGGAAGTGATGGAATTCCAGTGGAGCTATTTCAAGTCCTGAAAGATAATGCTGTCAAAGTGCTGCACTCAATATGCCGGCAAATTTGGAAAACTTAACAGTGGCCACAGGACTGTAAAAGGTCAGTTTTCATTCCAATCCCAAAGAAAGGCAATGCCAAAAAAAAAAAAAAAATGTTCAAACTACCGCACAATTGCACTCATCTCACACACTAGGAAAGTAATGCTCAAAATACTTCAATCAACGCTTCAACAGTACATGAGCTGAGAACTTCCAGATGGTCAAGCTGG